>NC_044197.1:15739275-16068170 GCF_900880675.1 Sparus aurata | reverse complement strand
CACAGACTGAGAAACCTGAGCAGTGAAGGGAGGAGGAGACAGACAAAGTGTGAGAACCAGAGCCTCTACAGGAGGCCCAGCAGGAGGTTAGGTGTAGTAGTACTCACTCCCTCCACGAATCTTGATGATCAAGTTGCCGTGGAGAACAGTGCAGCCTCTAAGAGCCTGGGCTGAGGTTACAGAGTCGATTGTCTTATTTCCCACACACAGTTTAGGACACAGGCCTGCGCACGGTGAACAGGTCAATCTACACAGAGAGAGACATAGACATGAATTAGGACCATGAACGTAAACATTGTGTCAGTTAACGCAGTGGCTGATAAGGAGGGCAGACAACCTTTTTGAGGCAAAGGAGAAAGGACAGTATGTGCTTTTAATCAAAATGTGATTATTGTGACTGATACATTCCAAAGATATCAAAGAAGGGAGGCTGTAAACATTTACGGTTGAACTATCATTTCTAACATGCCAAGATAATTGACAGAAAGCCTAAAGACGTCACGGTAATATTGCCAAGCGCTGCCTTAGGTGGAGGTAAACAACAAACTTGTTTTGGAGAGAGGAGAAATAAAAATACCACAGATGTTTCTGTGTGCAGATATGAGAAATGGGATGAGGCAGGATGGAATGGTATGACGCAGGAATGCTTAGTGACATACTGGTGTGGCGTGGGTTGGGACGGGGGGTGACATGGCACTTTGAAACAACAAGACGGAATCTGTGCGGTAGAATTTAACTCAAATACATTTCTTCATATAATTTTTTATATGATCTGATTAAGGGATGCACATTATAAATCATTTCTTTAATCAATAGTCGGCTGACTTCACAATCGATTATGGATTAATCATTCATGATATATCAAATATATACATTTTTGATTTAGAAAATTGTTTTAACCACTGACATGATCCATGTTTGATGTAAAATCAGAGTCGGCTACATTAACCGTTAAAAGAACAGATATAGTAAACATAAAGTTACTTTAGTGATGAACCAAATAACAGAAAATTATGACTTCATCTTCATTACGGAGCTTCTGTTTGTCACTGTTCAACAACTGACATCAAAATCCAACCTATAGTGAGGCGACTAAAATGTCATGATATCAATTTGTGTCAAATGTCTTTTTGTATTCTTCAAATGACAAATGACTTGTATTTTATTTAAATACATTTTCTCATATCAGTACTTTGCGTTGTCTTTAGATACATTTGAAAAATCTGTAATTAGTTTTTTGTGAGATCCTCTTTGATGCATTTGTGCCCATCTCTGATTATTGACTAAGACAATTTTAATCAGTTTAATTCTTTACAGCGATTAATCATTAACATCCCGAATCTGATTATATTTCATCTGGCTTCCTATTTGAGATTTTGGTGTGCTCATTCATGTTTTATAACTCTGGTTTCTTGTTTTGTTTTCTGCCTTATATATAAAGCAAATGTAATAAATATGTAAGTTCATTATTTTCATAATTATTTCACTAAATATTGAATAGGCTGTATTAATATCAACCAAAGCGAGTTAACCTCGTTTCAAACCGATCAGCTCAAATGAGAGACAATCATGCAGACTCTTGTAATGAATGAGTTGATGTATTCAGAGGTGAATTTGTCTAATTCTCTCAATTAATTTGATATGTCCCATAATGAATCCATAGGCTTTCAGGAGTGGAATTAGATTAGACAATCTCTCATCTACATCTGAGCCTCCTTCATTTTTATTAGCACTGGGGGATAGAGGACAAGGGCTTTCTCATCCTTTGCTTCAATTACTTCTGTAGCACATACAGCATGCACATACGTGCACTAAAGCCTATACAGAGCACAATCACAGACAATAACAACATGACTGAACCACCAGCTGCACACATTCCTCTGTGTCTCCTCCTCCCTCAGCTCTATGAGTGGCGTCCTCTCCTTGTAGACATGTGCTTGAGCACGTAATCACACACGCACACACACACACACACACACACACTGGGCAATGAGGCCGTGGTAGTGCTGCCTTTCAGGAAATGAATTCACAAAAGGCGGGTCTATTGAGCAGCCGGGTACACATCGCTCAGAGAAAGGGTACCCAATGCTTCATTCACAAATTATTATTACTATCATTTCTTTTTTGTAAAGCTTTCTCGAAAGAACACAATCCCTCTCTTTAATTCCACTTCCAGCCATGACATCCCTAACCACAAAGGTCTGCCTTAGACATAAATAATATTCTGTTTGTCTGTGACTGGTCAGCCACCTCAACCCTAAACATACCACTCCTAATGCTACCAAGTGAAATCTTGCTCAAAACAAGAAGTTATGGCAAAGTTCTATGTTTTCTTAAAATATACATGACACTGGCTCACTATAATAGATTTCGAAGGCGCCCAATCAGGTTTTCAAAAACTCAAAGTAAAGGGGACAATGATATCAAACAGCAGCCTTAACAGGCACCTTTTAAATAAGCCCCTGTACCCGGGAACAGCTAACAAAGGATGCTGTTGTTCACTGCGGGACCCATGCAAGCTCTGCATGAACTGCCATTTGTAAGCTCACCCTGATTTAATTCTATGTTTATGCAACTCTCATTATAATCCCCCTCTCCAGGAAACACACACACACACACACACACACACACACACACACACACACACACACACACACACACACACACACACACACACACACACACACACACACACACTTAATCATGCCACTTCTTTCCCCCCTAGCAGCCAGGCCGTGCTATAGACGCCATTCACCATAGTGACATGAAACACTGAGTCCCAGGGGGTGCTGTTTTGGTCCTTGTCAGGCTTTTCCTTCCAACTCTGAAAGAGCCAAATGACCCATTACACACCTGGCTTCTCCCAGTTTCCATCTTATCAAGTTCTTAATAATTCACATCAATCAGAAGCCAAATCATTGTTTCCCCTCTGTGACTTCTGACTGAGTGGAAACACACTGTAACGATCTCTCCTAACCAATAGTGAGAAAAAACTTGAGGATATTTTGTGTCCCTTTCTCTTTCTCCCACATGGAAAATCGTACATTCAGCTCCTCAAAAGTAATGCTCTAGTTGCAGAGTAGAAAAAGCTAATGTTTTGGTGCCGTTGTACTGAAAAACACAGACACACAGGCAGACAGGCTGGGTCCAACGGCAGCCCTTAAAGGGACAGTGTTTATCTGTCCAGCTGAACTCTATGACTCGGGGCTCCAGGGTCTGCTAGAGCCATCTACAGTAGAACAGAGGCCGCAGCTGACGCTCTGGTTTGGTTTCGGGCCCGGGCGGAACCAGACTGCACTAACACACAAACATACACTCAGTGGTGGACAGTAACGGAGTAAATTTACTTGAGTACTGTACTTAAGTACATATCCAGAGGTTTTGTACTTTACTTGAGTATTAGATTTCTTTGGTACTTATTACTCTTACTTGAATACATTTCCAAGACGAATAGTTTTACTTTTAATCAAGTTAATTTCTAGGAAGGCTGAAAAGTACTTTCAGGTCTGCTCTTTTTTATTTTTTTCTAAAATACTATAGGACACAAGCTGTGTTTGTCAAAGAAGGAAACGTATCACAGTGCACGCTCTCCACTGAGATCTACGTAAAAGCTGAAATACGTCATCCCTCCCCATAAGGATAACACCAAAGTAGCCACGCTCTCGACTGTGTTTGTCAACACAAAACTGCGACAATGGCTGCATCAGATGTAGTTTTTTGTAAAGCAGTGATTCTCAACCAGTGGTCTGGGGACAACATTGGTCTTTGAGGGGGGTTCCAGTTCCCAACTTAGCTAAATGATAGAGAGTTAATTGGACGGTGCAGGTTCATTTGGTTACAGTTTTAATGATTGTTAATAAACATCTGCATCTGCAACATCTGCTGTCCTCCTGTGATCCCATTCATTTGATTTGTTTTTATAGGTGTTTCTACAGGCTTTATATAACATTGTGGTTCTAAAAGCAAGCACCATCAGTGCAGGTGGTTTCAAAGAGTTAATTCTCAGAAACAAGTTAAAAGGTCCTTAAATTCATTTAGAAAAAATTATAGTAACTCATTAATGTGAAACATAAGAAATTTACTCTTACTCTTACTTAAAGTAAATTTCAAAGCATGTACTTTTGGATACTTAAGTACCTTTAAAAGCAAGTACTTTTTTACTCTTACTCGAGTAACATGTCGACTGAGCTACTTTTACTTGTAACGGAGTAAATTTTGACCAGTAGTATTTGTACTCTTACTCAAGTACTGGGGTCGAGTACTCTGTCCATCTCTGCATACACTGCTGTACTACTGTGCTGTTACAGCGTCCAAGAAAGATGAGCAAACTCTTTTCAGTGGATGTTTGCAAAATGTCAAGAGAGTATAGAGTTGCTGTATGTAGAGACAGAAGACGCAGAGAAAATATATGCAAGTGAACGGTACAGTGTACATGATTAAAAAACATGTTTCATTATGAAACGGTTACCAAACATCTGAAACTGTTGATCGCACTGTGTCATCTGGTTTCTTAAAATTATTTAGTCTTTGTACTCACACTAATAATTTTACATACAAATTATCCAGACTAAAATTACAGGCACAAAGGATAAGAACACCCAAAAATCCAAATTCAGTCTTAATCAACTCAGCCTCATGCCAAAAGAAAGTCAGTTGAAGTTTCATGTCCATTTCTGGGGCTTCACACCAAAACAGCTTTTTCATGAACAACTGGCGAAGATGTGACTTGTTTTAAAATGTTAAACTAAGGTTTGTTTGTGTTTTTCTGTTGTTTCCCCATCTACTTCGGTTGATTAGGAGAATACTCCAAAACTGTTTCGTTGTGGAGCTCCAAAAATGTGTTGTACTCTACAAAACCTGACTTCCAATTGGCATGGGGCTGAGAGATAAATGGTGAATTTATCCTTTAAATATGCTTGATACTACAAAAAGAGAAATTTACTAACCTACATTAATGTTTATTGGTGTCACAATAAAACCATGTACACCTTTGGGTCTCCTTTTCGCCTACTCTAGAACTTCCCTACTCCTTTAAGTCCTCATTCGTGGTGTGTGTGTGTGTGTGTGCGTGCATACGTGCAATGTGTGTCGTCTGCCCGACTGTCTGGATGTGTGTGTGTGTTTCAGTGTGTGTGTGTGTGTGTGTGTATGTGTCTCTCTGGGTGTAGCTTCTGCCAGGCTAAGCCACTGTGATGACGCTTGTTCATGAACCATATCGTAGCAGCAAAACAGACACAGAGTCCCTGATGTTGCAACAGAATCCCAAATGAGAAAAAAAAACAAGTCTCGTTTATGTACAATATGTGCACACATACATCTATACACAAACACGCACATAAACACACACACACACACACACACACACAAAGGATGCCATTCTGTTGTATGTCTCAGGGTGTATGACTGAGACTTAAAGCAATGTTCTTTTCTGTCTAAGCACCTGATAATCCCGGCAGGCTGGCAGCGTGCAGGGAAAAGTCAATCTATCTCTCTCTCACTTAGAGAAAGTCATGTTGGGTTGATATGTCCTTTTCATTTCCACTGGGTGTGCTCGAACTCTGTGCACGCGAGTGTGTGTTGATTACCTAATAAACATATTAGGTAACACACACACACACACACACACACACACACACACACACACACACACACACACACAGGTTGAACAGAAACACAATCCATCAACCAGCCACCTGTGGCTTCGAGCGATGCAGACATCTTCAGCATAGAGACTGCTCTTATTAAAATGAAATCAGAAATACACCTCTGTGCTTCTTTTTCACTCACTGTCAGTCTAACTGACAATATCTAACAATATGTGGGGTGCCTGACTCTCCTGTATTCATTTTGTTCTTCCTACCCTAGTCTAGCACGAAGCATCAGTAAGTGCCATACATCATTAGATGTAGTTACGTTACATTACGTTTCAGTCTGGCTCATTTAAATCCCAAATTTTACATTTGCTCTGTCAAGGCATTTTTCAATTAAAAACGTGTAAACCTCTATTTCATTCACTAACGATTTAGATGTGTCCAAAAAAGGAGAGGAAAAATATATTAGCCACTGAACAGCAAAAGTAGCTTGGCTACAATCCTTGCTCATTGGCCAAGAGGAAGAAACTACTTCCTTGATGAATATATGCTGCAGAACAAGATGGCGTAATTACATTCACTACACAAGTCCCAAATGCTGAAAAACTCTCCTTTACATCAGTTTTTAAAGCATCTGGATCGGATTAGTGGTTCAAAAGTTATTAAACATTTTAGCACAATTGTTATTTTTAGCAAGCTATTCACTTCTTTGTATGCTTTTTTCAGTTTTGCCTCGCCTCAAACAGACAACAGGAGCATTACACTCTTGACTGAAGCATGTTTTATCCTCATTGCCCCAAACCTTCGTGTGTGTTTTCAAAGCATGCAAACAAGAGCGGTTTCAAAACAAATACATGTCCTCCTCATTTAGCAACAGCCACTGACGCTAAATGAGGAAGTTGCTGATGTTCCTCTGCCCCTGTTTACTACAAGTAAGAATGCTAAATAAGGTCATGCCCTTGCTTGTTGCACATGCAGACAAAGCTGTGTGCTAAACAGGACCAGGTGAGTTTCCAGACAGTTTTGTTTAAGGTTGTTTTTACATTCACAGCTCCTGGCTGACACTTTTATCAGGGGCAATTTGTAATAAGATAAGAGGCGCAGTGTGCTTAAGGACAAATGTCTTCTACAGACCTCTGATCTTTCAGAGTGTGTGACATACTGAGCTTAACGGCAACTACAAATACTCCCAAAACATTCATGACAAATGTCTCAGACAGTACACGTGCTTGTTACCCTCACTGGGTTTAAATACATCCACCAAATCTCCAGTATCACTTAACAATTCTTATTACTAATTTGCTGTTCTTTCACATGAAATAATCTCATGTGAACCACTCAACCAGACTAAGTAAACAGGTCCCAGACAGACTGTAAAGTTGAGCCTACTAAATAATCCTTTCAATAGGAAAATAATTGGCTATCATGGGTGAATTGTGACCCAGACCCATTATTTCACTCCAGTGCACCTTTATACGTCAAAATAATCAACACTTTGGCATGATTAGAAACATTACCCGATGCTGGAACGAGCATATTTTTGAATGCAATATCAAAACCGCCTCAAACGAATGACTTCTATGCATTTAATCTGACATAATGTTAAAACTGCTGTGGATTTGTTCTTGTGTGTCAGTATGGTGAGGCTTTGACTGATGCAGCTGTGTAATCACACAGAACAGAATGTGATGGAGGCTATGAAAACACCAGGGACTCGTTTATGGCACATGAGATTAGAGGATTTATTTGCATATGAAATGATATAGTCTCATGCCTTTACGGCAACTTTGTATTTGGTGCTACTACGCTTAATTTAACATAACATTAGCATTCCGATATGAAGTGACAGAGTTGTCCACTTTTATTTATTCATATGGCATGCTGCCATGAGATGAGAAAAAGATATACTGTTTATATTTTCATCATCATGTGAGCAGAGGTTGTTGCACTGTTTTTTGACAGCCAGGTTGGCTGTAATAGAATTCCAGTTAAATGAAACAACTATCAGTCATATGTTTTAAATACCTAAATATAGTCTATATCAAAACAACAATATATGATCGACTATGATTTGTGCTACCTGCTCTCATGCAAGTGGTGCACAACATTTTCTCTATTCTGTCCAACTTTTCATGTCCCGATAGTGTGTGGGCGCCTATGGAGTTGAGCTGTGTGTGCAGGTTACCTGGGCCATGTGGGACGCTGACTCAATGACTTGTGCATTAAAGTTGAGAATATTTTAACTAATATGCAAGATCAAAAGATGAGAGAGTGCACAATGGGTGGTTTTTCTGGTTTTGAATTTTTTATTTCTATGTGCAATTTTTGGCCTTTTCTGAATGCTTAACTGTAGGGATTCACAAAAAAATGACGCTTGAACAACGAACGTTTGACAGTGAGGAAAACAGAGAGGCAGGTAACATCTCTACTGTACATCATGTGTTCCCAGCAGCCCGGCTGCTTTTCCACAGAGGACAGAAGACTTTCCACAGTGGAAAAAAAAAACCTTCTTCCCCTTTGTTTGATCAACTTCCAACACCATCATCTCCTGTGTGCAAATGTTATCGAGTGTGTTAAGTGACCACAATAAACTTCACAGTGGGACAATTTGTTGTGGGTTATGGTCACATCTACGATCATGTAATGATGACCTCCATCAATAACACAGCAGTGTTTGTGGTGGCATTAAAGGTGAGTGAGTGTATGTGTGTGTGAGAGAAAGTCAGACGTACGTAGTGGAGTTGATAGTGGTGTATCCAGAGGGACACTCTGGAATACAGGCGCCATTGTGGATGACGTATTCATAGCAGGCTGACTCCCGGTCCTGGTCCAACTTCTTAGTCTGCCTACACTGGTTGTGGAGCTCCTGGATTCACAAGAAAAGCATGTATGATACACATACATTTACACCAGTGTATGTCTGCATGTGTGCTTAATATTATAAGCATCACATTTAAGAATTCCAGTTATCACTAACCTGACAGAAGCCAAAGCTGACGCAGCGCCAGCCCCTGAAAACATAGTTTCCAGTAGGACACTTCTCCACACAGGTGCTGCCATGCTGGAGGTTCCTGCAGGCCACACAGCTACTTGCGTTACCTGGCTCAGAACAGCCACCCAGGCACTGGTCATGGCAGCACTGGCCCTGGAGGCTACATGCACCATGCTTACACTTGTCCAAGCACACTGAGGAAAGGCAGAAGGAGAAAAAGGAAAGAGATGGTTAGTATTACATTAGATACATGTGGACTTAGTCATGTTTTATTCTGGTCCCCACTAGTATCACCATTAAGACTGTGTTTATAACCACTCCTTGTTTTAAGATAGCATTAGGAGATGAGTGGGAGAGCAGTGGGGCTTATCCAAAGTTCACAAAAACACACAAATAGCCTGCAGAAGCAAAGTAAAACAAAAACAAAAACACCAAAAAAATATAAACAGCACGGGGCTGCATGCAGGCAAGGATATTTCTCTCTGTCTCAGTTGCTCCGTCAAGCATTTAACGGCTCACAAAACATTAAAACAAGAAGGGGTGGAGAGAGCGAAACCCTGTGGTCAAAATGGCCACCAAGTGGTGGTTTGCTCTGATCTGAGTGCAGCGACGGAACCACATGCATGTTTGGTGTGCAAGTACACACACATGAACATGGCTAGATGAACTATAAACAGGTGTTCTCAGCTGGGCCGTGTGGTTCTTGTTGCCGTTTTTAATGTGTGGTTGCTGCGGTCGCTCAAAGAGAATATGGGTATGATGCGCCGCCATCAGAGGGAATACAAACCTACAGAAAACTGACAAACTTTTGACCCTCACAGAAGAAGATCAAAAAAATGACAAAGCACAGAAACAGAATCGATTGCCAAATTGGAGGAAAGATTGCCGACTCTGTTATTAACATCAGTAATTTTTCCTCCCATGTCAATACATAAGCACTCAACACATCATGACACTGTCTAGCCAAACGTGCTGCACTCGTAAAGCACTGTTGTATCAACAAGTGGAATATAGGCTACAATTACATGACCTTCTCTCTGTATTCTGTGGTAATGTTATACAAAAATATCACTGCTGACCCAAGATGTTGGCTGACCATTTCAACTTAATTTGCACAAAAGCACAAGATCACACAAACAGTAATTTGCATTCAAGAACACAATCAGCTGTAATTTGCTTGCAAACATGCAATCGCACAACCACTGATAGCCCGTCTAGCATCCATGAGGGACTCAGTGTCCACAATTTACGACTGATGGCCAGCAGCAGCAGTCCACAGTGCTGTGGAAAAAACCTTAATTGCTAATGGGCTGAACATTTTATGTCATTGGATCTATTGGTGAACAGCATCTGGGAGAAAGAGCGAGAGTCGAGAGCGAAAGAAGAGAGTGTCAATTGTGATTGGATTAGTAGTCAGGTTTGACCTGTGCCCTGTAATGATCTAATAAACTAGCGGATATTGCCTCGTCTGACGGCCAGGAGAGACTCATTAGATCTCACCTGATACCAGACGCTGACCTTTTTACCAACAGCACACAGTGACCTGGTGCAAAAAAGCACAAGGAAAGCGCAATAAGCGATGGTTAGTCTTACTAGAGTTTAGCAAAGTTGTATGAAGCTGTATAAATGAGATTTAGTGATTTGTTGGCAGGTGAAATAAACTTCATCAGCCACTTGCACCTTTAGCCAACGTAAGTTTCTTGTGCCAACAGTGACTGTCAGTGGACATGCTATAAACACCAAAACAATCAGAATTTGCAACATCTAACCCTTCTGTTTGCTTTGAAATCCACTAGAGAACACAGTAAAATATGTAGGCCTCAAATGACCTCCGACTTGGTCTACTGTCACCAACCCTGTGTCTTAATCACCGTCTCTCACCATGTTTCTCACTATACTGTCAGCTTTGATATCATGTGCTAACTGAAGCAAAGAGTGTCGGGGCAAGAAGCAGATCTAGGTCAAATAACAAGCGTACAAACATTTGACCATTATTTGTGTCCATTAAAGGTGAAAATAATGCATCATGAAGAGTAGAGTATTTAAAAATATACCCACAATATTAGATTTTTTCACACTACAATCAACCCCAAAGGAAGATGACTGTTATGGTTCCCTATAAACAAAAAAAAAACCCAAAACAAAACAGGAAGAAGGAATCTTTAGAGCAGAGCATCACATTTTTAGCTTTAAAGTGCATCAGGATGCCACCTCTGTGAGGACATAACATGAGCTCTCACTGCCAAGGATACAACGAGGACCCCCCCCCTTCCTAGCTGCCCATTGTGCTGCCTGAGTAAAAGCAGAGAGGACAGACAGGGTTGTGGCAGGGGTAGAGGAGGGGTGAGATAATAAGGTTAAAGAAAGAACAATGACAAAAGGGACTGGGGGTCAAAACCGTAGAGAGGGCGACTGAGTAATGACGGAAAAAACATAATCTCCGACCTTCTGGGGTGGTTCATGCAGGGGTCACTCCATTACGTTTTTTTTTTTTACTGTGAGCTAGTAAACCCACCACAGCACACAGTCGTCTCTGACGCAGAGAGAAAAACGCATAGCTCTTCTCCAGCCCTCCCCCCTTTCGACTGTCTGCTGTGTGTGTACATGCTGTGACCGCGGCATCACATAACAGAGGAGGGGAGGGCTGAGACAGCTAGCTGAGACAGCTAGCTGAGACAGCTAGCAGATCCCGCTCCGAGCCTAGGATCCATGCCAGAGTGCCGCTCCAGCCTCAGATCCACCCTCAGCTTCAGCCAATGTGTTTGCTGACTGGGGGAGGCAGCCATTCAATGGGCTCTTCCATATCGGGGAGGAGAGACGCCCAGGGTTAACCCTGGCCTTGCTGGGGCAGACAGGGGGCAGACGCAACCAAGTAACCGGCATGCCAGGGAAGACGAATCTCCTGCTGCTGCTGCTGCTGTTGCTTTTGGTGAATTAGGACGGTCTTAAGACAGAAGATGTGTGGAAAACACATAGGTGGAGTTAGCAGATCAGCTTAAAAATAAATAATGCACTACAAAGGCATTTTATTTGACCTTCCGGTAATTTTCTTTATTGATCCTCAGTGTATTTACACTTTTTCTCTCTGATCCCAGCACAGCAGTGAGCACTACAGCAGCACAACACCACTACTGCAGCAGCATTATTCCCCATTCTGCTCATGCTAGCGCCAAGCTACACAAGCTAGCTGCTATGCCAAACATGCTCCAGTCAGCTCACTCATTCATTCATCCCCCTCCTCCTCCTCCTACTCCGCTGTCCTCTTCTCTATCCGCCACAGCCTCACCCTGCCCTGTACCACTATCTATCTTTCTATCTGCCTGCCTGCCTTTCTAGGCCACTCCGCCCCTCCCACTTTCATTCATACAACGCCTTGTTTTGTTTTCATGCTGGCTGGATGGGGGGATGGAGGAACAGAGGCATGGATGGAGGGATGATTTCACTCATGCTTCAACAACAAGAAGAGGAGGAGGAGCAGGCCATAGCATCCTGGAGAGCTTATCTCTCATTAAGCTGAACACACACACACACACACACACACACACACACACACACACACACACACACACACACTAACCTCACTATGTCATTCAGTAATTTGCTCACCGCTTCCCTTCACACACACGCACACACAGAGCCTTCCAGTAAGGTTTAAAATGCAGAGCCTGATCAAAGGTGTGTTGTGTTTACCTTTCATTTGGTTGTGGCAGTAAAGAGCCCTGCCTGCTTAGTCCCCAGGGAAGGAACATGGGAGAAGCCAGGGCAGCCAATAGTTTGCAGCCACACACGGCAACACTTCCTGCTCTTAACACATAAAACCTCCCCTTTAATTGGCAGTGTTGTCTACAGGCGAAGTGCTGGGAACAATAACAAACACGTTTTTACCCCAGAGCCATTTACTCAGGAGAACACATGCACGCACACACTCCTCTACCCTCTTACACACACAGACGCGCAGCTGCTGGATTCACGTTTACTATATTTGGCCACGGTGGGAGACCTAAGCTTCAAAAGCGTTGCTATAAATGCTTCAAGTGATCTGATGTAAGACATTCGCCCATGAGAGAGTAAAAGAGAAAGACGGGGGGAGTGTAAACAAAAACACACTGATTACTGGGAGGGAAACGTGGAGTGATACATTCATCAGAAGCATCAATATAATATGTACATGCAAGCAAGCACACACATAGACAAATACAAATACACACTAAAGTAAGGCAAAGATTTGTTTGTAGTCACTGTGATGGCCAGAAGGAGACTAACGGAGGAGGAAGAGGATATGGTAAACTGAAGAGATAGAGTGGGAGAAGGATGAGGGGAAAACAGAGTGAGGTGAAAGGTGACAGAAAGGAGGAAAGGCATGGGGGCTACAGTTTTACTTTATTCGAGCAAATAGTCCTCATAGAGCGCTAAAGATGAAACGTGAGAAATTTAGTTGAAAACATTTAAAACATAACTGAAAATATCAACACAAGTTGAAGTCATAACAGTTCTGATCTTATGATGATTGATTGTCTTGGGTTGGGGTTGGTCCCAGACCCAAAAGTCCTGTGCTAGCGGTGAAAACACGAACACTTCTCTCGCACCCTGAGCTCTCAGTCTGGACCACTAGATGCATGGCTAAACAAGCTAAATAGCAAACTGCTAAAGTTAGCATTAATTTCTTATATACTGCACCTGCAAGATACTTTAGCTTAAATTAAAATTATATCATTGCCTATCTACATTAAATATAGAGCAGAATAGCCCTTTCCCATTATCATAAGACCAACCAATTTCATGATTTATCTAGTGGCCAACACCAGAACTGATACTGATGCTTGATAAATGGCTGGCAGCGAACTGACTGTGTAAAGGAGCAGCTGAAGGAGTGTGAAGAGTTGGAATAGTAGTAAAGGGATAAAGGGGGCAATATATGGTGTGATTTAGTTGAATAATAGCCGGTAAAATTAATAGTATGTAGTTAGATGGGTCCTTTTTATTGTGCCACAGTAGAAATGACTAGTGTTAAATCTGCAAAGTCCACAGTCTACTACAGTCTTAACATTTCATCTCCTGCTGTTTAAAATAAATATTTGATATCATACCTTTTACTTTATTTAATGGATGTGAGCTTTTTTGTCAGTACAATACGGAGCAAGCTGGCAGCACTTGGAGAAAAAAAACTATGATTTTGTGAGTTATTACACTACACTTTCACTGCAGTACAAGTGGTATTTCTCATAGATTTCTCATGAAATCTTTTTAACGCTCCGCGTTGTATTTAAACTGAATATCTTTGGGTTGTGGACTTTTGAGGACATAATTTTTGTGCTTTGGGAAACAGTGTTGGACATTTTTTGAGATTTTATAGAACAAACAGTTAAATGATTAATCCAGAAAATAAACAATAAAAAAATGGTTATTTGCAGCACTCATTTTTTCCAGACAGTATTAAAAGGATGAAAAGAGGAGTAAACAGTCGTGCCCTCCCTCTCCCTTCTCCAACAGCCACTCCCTCTTAGGGTTAAGAAACAAAAGGTTTCTGAGAATTGTTGCCAATCAGTGCCTCCTCAGAAGCCTGTGTATCACCACTAATAAATGAAGTAAATACAGATAACAGTCAGAAACAATCATATCCCCACATCTCCTCCCATTCTATCAGATCTATCTATATACTACATAATCCTGCAGAGCTGTCTGTTAAGGATGTGATTAAAGTATCAATGTCTGAACAATCTCAGTTAGTATGAATTCCTCTCTTCTCTAAAAGTTATTTAATATCCAGGGAGGTAGAAGGCAGCGCACCCTGACACCACCCTTTCCAATTTTTAACAGTTCCAGTGTGTGTGTCCTGTTGGCGAAATGACCCAGACTGAATTGGGTTACTCATGGTTGGAATCGGCTGAAAGAGAACAGGGACTTGTTGCTCTCACAATTACAAACACAGTTCAACATAGTTCATGCAGCAGTCTCCTTAGTATTCGGTGGGTCTGTGCAATATACCAATACATCATTCTCGTGATAAAAGACTATGCATTGTTTTAGATTTTGGATATCGGTACTTTGTATATGTGCTGTCTTTTCCTGCCCTGATTGTTCTAATACTTGCCTTTATCCACTTACTTTTCATTATATCCACATTATTGTATCAAAAATCTTATTGTGTTAATATTTTTAAAAGGCACCAGTAGTTATCCTTACAATATTTTCTCAATGTTGATTGAGTTACGTAGTAAAAAAGATCATATTTGACTCATTTGCCACTTCCTCGCAATTCTGAAGTTTATTTCAAGTGGATTCCAAAATATCAACATATATATTGTGTATTGCGATGTAGCCTAATAACAGCAGGACATCATTTTAAGGTCATATCATGTATGTTAGCGTTTTCAAGTCAGTCATGAGATGATTATCCTGATAATTCTACTGGGTGTTTTTATCCTAATCTACGCTAAAATCTTATATTGGCCAATACCTAGACAGAATCCAGCAGTTTTCCCTCTCTCTGTCACACATGCACACGAACACACCCCTTTCACATATCTACATACCTGTCTCAACGTGTCGAGCTGCTCACCTACATAAACAGTAGCTTTCTGTCAGTCTCTAACCATTTAAGAAAGTTGCCCTGTTCATGCTAGTAACACAACTGGAAAATGAAATCATCCTCCTCATTGCTGCCAACACACTTCATCACTTTGTCATGTTACATTTTAAAATGGGTCGACGTCATAACAAGCCAACCGTCCTCCCATTAACACCTGAAGGAAAAACCTGTTAATAAACCGTCAGTGTCTTGACCCATATATGGTTGAATGAATAAACACTTCACCGGCCTATTGCTTCACTTTATGTAGTCGCAATCAACAGCCTCTACTATACTCACTTTCTACTAGGGGTGGGAAAAATTTTCGATTCTTCAATGTATTCCGATTCTCTCTAGAATGATTATGTCTCGATGCAGATAAGTTAATAATTGGAATTTTAAAACTAAAATTTGTTTGCCTGCTGCTGAGTGCTACAGAAAGCGCCTGATGATTCTCTGCTGTACACACATGCACACCGGACACACATGTGTGAGTTGTTTATGTTTGAGCGGTGACAAAATGCAATGGCTAGCACCAAGCCCATAAAACCGGCACAGACTTCTTTGAAAGCTACTGTATGGCAGCATTTTGAGTTCTATGAAGTCGAGGGGAGAATTGACAAGACCTACACAGTTTGTAAGGTGTGTGGAACTCAACTTAAATACTTCGGCAACACAACTAATTTGAGAAACCACCTTGTGCGATACCACCCAGAATTGGAAGAGAAGAGCAGCGACCTGTTGCTGATGCCAGCCAGAGAACGATTGAGCAGGCGGTGGCACAGCTTCAACCAAACTCTGAGGGAGCGAAGCGGATTACCAAATCCACTGCAAGTGCATGCATTTAAGTCAGTAATCAGTTGTGGAGAACGTGGGTTTTCGGAAGATGGCATTCACTCTAGAGCCAAGATACAAAATACCATATCGGTGTTACTTTATTGACACAGCCATACCGACGCTCTACAGTGAAACTAAAACAAAAAGGTCCATAATGTGTTGAAATGCAAGCTGCATTGATTATTGCATTGAATGTTTTTTTTTTATTTAATATATAGGCTACAGTATACTGTTTTTCTCTCAGGGATATGCTCATTGCCTATAACAGGAGGATTCTGTGTTCATAGAAAGTCATATCTATTTGTGACAAAGAAAAGCCTTTTCTTTAATAAAATATTAGAGAAGGTAATTAATCTGTTGATTTTTTAATGATCATCACAAAAGTAAGAAGTAATTAGCAAATTCTGAGTAGCAAAGTCAGATTTAATTATTATTATTATTTTTTTAAATCATGCATGGAAATGTACACAAAAAAATTGTTGCATCGAGATGCATCGATAATCGATTTAGAATTTAATTGTTGGCCTCGGAATCGAATCGTGAGGTACCAAGAGATTCCCACCCCTACTTTCTACTACTGCTGTCGCTGCTACTTCTGTTGTTGTCCACCAAAGAGCTTGATCAGATTAGAGGTTTCATAGTTTGTTTAAGGACACTTCAACAGTAGCTGCTGATGGACATTTTGTCCACTGAGGGCAGTCAGACTTAATGTCTTTACTTTCTTATGAGCCAAACCAGCAACATTTGGTTCAACAAACAACGTTCTCTGATCTCTATCCAGCAAGTCTGTCGTTCAAGAGCAATTATTTTATATGTGAGGTTAGCCCTCTGTCGACAGCAGCTCTTCCAATGATTAGTCTCAATGAGGGGTCAACAGGAAACACACAGACATGTAGACAAACAAAATGAAAGAGTGAATCAGGCTTAATGAGCACGGTTTTGCACCCTCTTTTGTCTGTCTGTTCATTGATTTCCTCGTCTGTGTCTTCCTGTGTGCTGGCCAGCCATGCCGGCCCATCTTGTTACCATGGAGACGAGTCCAGACATAGACCGTCTGCAGTAATTAGCCGCATGCTCCCAACAGGCGTTTTCTTACATTCCCCTCTTGTCATCATTTGTGTCTTGTCTTTTCATCGTGAAAGCCACACTCCCTCCATCTCTCTGTCCCTTCAAGCATTGCACTCTGCTCCCCTCAGCTGTTGTCTCCTCCTCTTACCCTCCCCTGACTGTTACCCCTTCTTCTCCCCTCCCATCCCACCCAGCACAGCCCAGCTGTAGTGTCGTCTCGCCCCAGGTGACAAATCTGCTCCTCCACAGAGCCACGGCCACTAATTCTCATTACAGACGCTCAAGATGGAGCTACGATCAATATGTCCCAGTGCTGGCCGCTCCCTTATCCTTATTCATTTTGTCATACAGCCACCAGCAGCAGCATTTTGCTGCTGGCTGCACTTTTCCGACATCTAGACGCAAACATGAAATACACACGCACAAATATTGACAAGCTGGAACACACACACACACACACACACACACACACACACACACACACACACACACACACTTAGACATACACTGCTTCAGACACAAATTCTCTCTCTCCCACACACACACACACACACAGGAAGCCAAAAGTAGATAAAAAAGATCAACATATAGTCTTCCTCTCTCACTCACACACACACACACACAAAACATGTTCATACACACACAGAGGTCTGGCAGGTTTTGCTGACTGGGCAGTTTGGTGACAGCGGAAAGGTGACGGAGAGAGGCAGCAGGTGAACATTTATCTAGAGCGCAGGACAACTGCATCACCAGCCACATGATTTTCCCACACACACACACACACACACACACACACACACACACACACACACACACACACACACACACACACACACACACACACACACACACACACACACACACACACACACACACACAGCACCCTGGCTGCCGTCAGATCAAGCGGCACCTCTTTCTGGTCTTCTCAAAAGACTTTGTCCATTGAGTCTGTGACTCTGTGATGAGCCTGTGCCCTCCCTCAAGAGACACATGCATCAAACAATGTGGGCTAGAATTGGATAAAGAATCAGTGACTACCATTTCTGTGCACCTCTAGGCTGACTCAAGTTGTCTTTGATGAGGAATTTTCTGCAGCAGCTCAATACTTCTGTCCAAAGCATTTTGTTCTGGGCAATCTGGACAATGCATGTCTACCTTACTGTCAAACTGGTCCAAGAGAATCATCTCTGAATATTTTACTCAACCATGCATTCATCCAGACTGTTCCCACAGAGCAGTCGGCCAAAACAAAATAAGTGACACAAAAAGGTCTGGCCACTCATAACTATTCCGCAGTTCCAGCCTCTACCATGGGACAGAGGAAATCAAATGTCAGAATAAATTAAATAACACTAAATACCGTTTTCAATGTCTGCAGCATTCACACATAAAAACACGTGCAGCTTCTAAGAGCTGCTGACAGTGATTTGACATCTTTAACTGGGTAATGCTAAGTGCAGTTTTATGGATTGTAGTTGTGCTAGATAAATACCCCTTCATCTGGATAATTTAATCAGTGGCGCTGAGTGGTGGTCCAGTCATGACTAAGGTGTTTTTAAGCCTTCCCTTTCTGCCTCAATGGCCCATTATCTCCTTATATTAGCCACAGAGAGAGCAGGAGAGAAAAGCAGAGAAAGAACTCAGACGGCTCTCGCTCTTTGTGTCCTCAGATGGCACTGAGAATATTTATCAAAGAGCTGATTGTAATAGATTCGTTCTCTTTCGCATCTCCTCTTTCCTTATTGCATCTTTCTCTCTTTCCTCTCCTCCTACCTCTACCTCTGGTTCTCTCCCTTTTCCCTGGCTTTCTCGTGTTTCAGGGGCTTTGAGTTCAGCTAGCCCCAACAACCGGGACGAGGACTTGGCATCACCAGGCATCACGCATTTCTAATGCTAGAGTGGTGTCCGTCTTGAATTGGCCTGTGAACAGACTGGGAGCAGACAGGCTTCATTTGAATCTAAATTTAATTTTATAGATTTTATTAGTCCAATAATGGAAAATACAAACAACTTTGACATTTGTTTTATCATTTATATTTAAAGAATTCTTTAAATATAATATTTAAGTCAATATTCAATCGAAAATCTCAAACAATTGCTGGTTTCAACTTCTTAAATGTGAGGATTTGCTGCTTCTCTTCATCTCATTCATGATAGTAAATGAAGAGTATTTGGGATTTGGACTGTTGGTTTGATAAAAGAAGCAATTTGAAGACGTCAATTTAGGCTCGAGGAAATGTGATGATGACCATTTACTTTTCAATTAATTGTAAAAAAAACAAAAAAACAATTTAAAACATATAGTTGTAACCCTACTTAAAGCGATGCTTTATTTTATAAAGCATTATACACAATGTTTTGGGGTTTTAATCATCAATGAATCAAGAAGAAAATAATCATCATATTAATTGAGTTCAAGCCCTACTTGGACAAAAACACTTTTGGAATTTGTACAGAGTTACATGGATATAAACAAAACTGTGGCACAGACAAAAGACAGGCTGACAAAAAAGAAAGATGCACAGGGACAGATAAAGATGTGGCATCAGGTATACGGGCAAATGTTAAGACAAACATGCATGCACAGATAGAAGAAGCCAGTCTTGTACAGGTAAACACAGAGTCTTTCAGAAACCAAAAGCAGGAGAAACTAAACTGAAATGAACCCACACAAACAAAGGCACCAACACAAGTAAACTTAACCCTCTTTGACACACACACACACACACACACACAAGCTCCATGCTCCTGTGTTTCTGCAGGCTGGCCAGCTGCACTGAGCAGTAGGCACAGTGTGGGGGCCAGGGAGGGATGGCTGCAGTGCAGATGCTAGCTGCCCTATTTCATATTCACAGCATAGCACTAAGCAGAGCTACGGTACACAGGCAGGGACACACAAACACGCATTTGTACACACACACACACACACACACACACACACACACACACACACACACACACACACACACGCATTCATGCATGCAGAGTAGAGCATCTGATGGGAAGAGGAAAAGAAACAACACATAATAGTACAACGCTATTACAGACAAACTAATGTTCTACAGGGAAGAAAAACAGGTACCAAAAAAATGTAATATCTAAATTTGAGGCCCTCCACCTTATTTTTGTTCCATGTGACTGAGTTAAGAACACAAGGCTGTTCAAAATGCGGCCAGATGTCATTTTAAGTTCTCTCTTCTCCTTGTATTAGACGATCCGGAGTACTCCCATACCGTCTGTCTCCTCCCTCCATTCATATCTGTCAAGGCCTCAGGAAGGTCTATTTATTCTGTGAGGAAGGAGGTAAACTCTCCATCATTACTGGGAGAAACAGACTTGTCAGAAGGGGTCACATACACACATTCCCCCCTCTTATGTGCAAAACACACCAAAAATACAGTATGCAGGTCACATGTTGCAGACACGTGAGGTTCTAGCATCTTTCCTTTGTTTCAAAGACAAGCGACCCTCCCATCCTGCCCCTTGGCCTCTGACCCCAAGGCTGGAAAACAACATTACAGTTGCCAGCCCCGAAAAAAAGAAAACTGTATTCCTGATATATTGTTATGAATTACAGTTGTGTGGATATTTCAAGCTCTGGACATTGCAAAATGGTGTCGATGAGACATTAGTATCTTTGTACTAAGTTCCTCTGCTATCTGGCTTTCATTTCCTTTCCAATATGGCAAAACAAACTCATATGCTGCTCCAAGATAACTTAAATAAGACACCTCAAACTATCCTCAAACACTGATGAAAATGACTGCATTGTCTGAAACATGGCTTTTGTTATTAAAGGTCAGTGGTCATTATAACTTCACCCAGGAAAATAATGTTAAGAAACTGCTTATCTATACACAATGATCCCTCAGTCAAAACCTCGCTTCAAGTTGTCGAAGCCTCTGTTTGACCTGACTGAGAGCCCGTCTTTCCATCAGCGAAGCGAGCGGCCAAGGAAAACAGCCGAGAAGACCGGCCAGGGGTCTCCTGGGCTGACGTGCAGGGACTGATTATGGAGAGTGTTAGTCATAAGCAAAACAGTGTAAACTCAGATGCAGGCTCAAGTGCGTCAAAGGGAATTTGGGGGAAACTGGGAGAATCTCTTGCTTCTGTTTCTGTTAGCTCTACAGTTTGGTCATCCATCTGTCCGCTCACATCCCCTGTTCCTTTCATCCTCGACTGTAAATGTGAGTGTGCAAAGTTGGTGGGAAAACCTCAAGGGCTGGATGCAACACTGGGTTCTGCATGTTCTAAGGAGAACAGGTCTACACTTTCATGAATCAAAAGAGTGTGAGAAATCCTTCATTGAAAAACAGCCTTGGAAAACATACTCTGTTTGCGATTATTCCCGAGATGTCTGGTTTTTTGGAGGGATTGTTTTCAGTTTTGCTCATACGAAGGGCCATTTATGAGTGGGAGAATATACAGCTACAACATGGGCAACGTTATTAGTAATAATATCCATTAATAGATTCCCAGGTCACTGTTCCTATGTTGGCGTTAAACAGACCTTAAAACCAGGTTATATTCTAAAAATCTTGGTGAGAATATTATTTCAACTTATAAAATGAGGTAAACAACATATGGTATGGATAGCTCAGCAGCTGTAGAAGAAAGCAGCAGACGGACCGGAAGTAAGGCTCCATTTTTGATCAAATTCTAATCCAGACCCATTTGACAGCTGCTGACATGATTCAATCAATCATCTCAACACCTCACAGCAACAACAGGAATTTGTTTGCCATTTCTGGCAACAAGGCGCATGTGATCAGCTACTCAAAAAGACTGGCTACTATAATGTTCCATATAACGTCAATAGGAAGTGAGACTCCCCAGCTCCTAAATAAAAACGCTAAAACATCACCTCCCTGTCTGCTGAAGTAGTATGCATGTTATACATGTTATTCTGTCATCTCTGCTCCTTATTTGAAGGGATTGATTCACCTGCTAGTAAAAAAGATGGCTCAATGTCTGCCTGCCAGACCACCCCTCAAACATGCCCCCTGTTGTAATGCTAATGCAGCGTGTGCAGCACTAAAACCTCTCCTAATTAAAATCTTAGTTCCAATAACTGCCAGACTAAAGAGATTTGCCATAAGCACACACTGTTAAATACCGAGCAGGGAACGAAGGGAGATTATGTGCGCGTGTCCCTGTGTGTACATTAATATTTTAAAGTCACAAGAATAAACAGCATACGATTCTACGCTCTCCATACATCAGCATCTATAGTAAGCTGGATGTGGAGTAAACAAATGCCTGTACCACCCCTCAAACACTGCGCCCTGACATGCCTACAGTGAAGATGGGAGGGAGGGAGGGAGGAGGCTTGAACCAATGCAGCATGTGAAAACAGAGCGTGATACGCAACCAAATGCATCGATACAGATTCACAAGTGAAGTGAGCGTTAGATGTAGGAAGGGGGCCAGGCAGAAGGGTGAAGCTCAAAGGCAAGAGAAGTAGGGAAGGAGCTGAAAGGGAGAGCCAGAGCAAAGCCCTGTCGCGAGGGACGACACATCAAGGACAGAGGAGGGTGCAGCCACATGGCCGCGACAAGGGAAACAATTATCACAATAACACAACCAATCAGCATGGATTCACAGTCGAGGGTAAAGAGCTCTCTGCTTCTGTCCTCCTATCCCTCACTCGCTCAGTCTGATCAGTCGCACACCCCTCCCCCAAGCTTGTTTTTCTCTCCTGGTACAGGAATTCATGGGGCGTCTCCTCAAAAACAAGATTAAACACTGGACACATCAGTTACCCAAGGAGGGCTATTAGGGGCAGTTACGACTAACGAGACAGTTACACTTCACATCTTTTAAATATTTTGTAGTAAATTTAAAGTATCCATTTTAACAGCTATGTTCAAAGTATTAAGTGTGGCAACAATTTTTACTTATATTTCCAGGGCGATGAATGGCTAAAAAACTGTGAGACACGTGTGGCGGTTCAATCTTAATATCAGCACATGAATTGCCACAAGTAAATCATGTGCTCTCACCTGTATTACATTCAATACTTTCAAACATATTAGAGCTTGGACACAAACAAAACCAGACATAATCACTTCACTGTGTATCAACATTGTGATTACGACACCCAACACTGCATGAGCTGCAAAGATTGACTATAAGCGCTTAAATAGGATATGACAATAACTTAGAAGGTTTAAATCGGCATTAGTGCCAACCTCAGTTTCTCACTTCTCTGTCTTTCACTGCAAGTTTCTGTATGCAAAGCTGCCAAGTGTGAGACTGTGAGTAAGGTGGAGGAGCTGCTTTTTCACTGCAAGGCCCACAGGAGAAAAGAAAGCGAGCTTTCTCACAAGATTTTGTTTTATTGTATCTTGGGTTTCACACAAGAAGCAAAAGCCAAAAAGACTGTTCTGACAAAGTTAAGTGTTGCAGTGATGGAACAGACACGCAGGTGCATCAAGCTCAACCCCATTTAGATGCGACTGTGGCAGAAAAGGAAAAGACACACTTGAAGACTCTGTACCGATCATTCATAAACATATAGTCCTCCTTCTATTAAATACTTTACCTGACATATAAGGATAACAAATAAAGAATAACATGCACTTCTCAGATCTCAAGATAACAAAATCTACAGTCTTCCTCAAAACATGTTTGCTTCTTACAAACCAAACAACAGTGCACGTGGTGTACGCACCATTTCCAAGAATTCAGATGTATCGAAAATACATACCACAGAATCTCTTCCTTTGGGACATAATGACACAGTGCTGCCTGCTTTACTAAACACTTGAACTATAACAAAGAGTTCTGGCTCAGTGCTTGTGCTTGTTGGTGTTTTGTGTCTAGAATTGACTCGATACCCTCATGTGCACAGTCCAAAATAAAAAAATAAAATAAAACTTTAAGAAAATAAACTGTCAAAATTAAAATCAAGATATTGCAAAAAACTTTGAGAGTGCACATGGCTGCGTTCGATTCCTACATACACCCATTCTGCGTCTGGCAACTGGCATTGTGTTTTTACGGTTGCAGCTTGGGTATAATATGGACAACTGAGGCAGAAAGTAGAAGGAGCTGGGTCCTCAGCCAGCCTCAGCTACATGCCAGGCACAGGCACATATCGTCCCTTTGGGGGTCTGACTGAAAAACAAATCCTGGCCGAGGGATTTACACAGCGGGGTGACTGCTGGAGGTGAAGGGCCAACCACAAAAGAGGACCCGATTTTAGCATGTGGCCATATGTGTGCATGTGTGAGTATGCATGTCTGCACATAAATAATACATGTACACTAGGGTATGGGACAAAAGAATTAGGACCACAACACATACATTAGAGAGGGTGTCAGGGGGATTGAAGAGGCCCTGCTTATCCTTGGGGGTGCAGGTGTTGTCAGCAGAGGCCCCTCTAGCAGGCAGGCAGCCTGGGTGAGTGGGCGGGTGGGTGGCACACAAAGAGAAAAGCCTTTCACTGAAATGCAGCAGCCAGATGTAAACAGAGAGAGAGACCAACCGACAGACACTACCTGTGCCTCATGGAAAGCTGTACCTCTGTACCTCTGCTGCTGCTAATAAAACTGGAATAAATAACAAAATCTAATTCTCATAAAATTTACTGCTGCACTTTCAATGTGTGGATTTCCTGTCTCTGTAGGAAACGCTGCATGCCCTGAGGTAACAATCTGTTTAACACTGTGATGCTAGCTACATTCAATATCACATCATCAAAACAACCCAAGAGAAACTGGTGTTTACTGCTGTTGTGAAGGGGTCGATAAAGAATATCTGACTCAGGGTCAGCACCCCACTAACAATTACAGTTTTATGTAGCACCTAAAGCTTTGAACTCAGATCAGATCACATTTTTGCATTTGAAGTAGGGTTAGGGTTAGGGTTAGGGTAGAGGATGAGTAAAATATATGAGTAAATGTATTAGATAAAGATGGTAAAAAGCACATTCACACCTACAATAACAGGTTTGACTCTCAAATCTACAATGCGTGGCTCTACCCAGTTGAGGCAGTTTGATGTCTTGAGCACAACGGGCTGCACATTGGAGTTTGTAAATATTGCGCTGCAATTTAACAGATAAAACCCAATAACATAATTTCCCGATATCAGGCCAGTATATATCGCAGTGTTACCCCTATATGCACCTAGCAGCGGTGGACCTCCACTGCTGAAATATGACCGCCGCTGCTGATTTATTATTTTTTTTAACGAGGAGAGAGGAGAGGTGGAGAGTGGGCTCAGTCTTGTCGCTTTAGAAACTAAGGTTATATCATTTTGCGTTATGGACGCTTCATATCCAGGTCAATCACACACCTGTCTGAAACGATTTATAAAAATAAATCACGAACCACAGTGGGCCCCCTTTAAAGCCTGTTACGCTATTTCTTACAGCTGTTTGAATAATGAACTTTAATATAACAATTTTGGCTGCCAGTATCCATGGTTCTACTGTCATAATATGCTTGGCAACTATCATTGTCTCTGTCAAAGAAGCTTTGCAAGCAGTCTCCTTCGATACATTTATCCAGATATACCGTTACCGTTGATGCAGGTGATGCGCCGTGCTAAACTCCACTATTCCGTGGCGTGGCGTGCCGTGCTGCGCTGTCTCTCAGCATACACCACAACGGAGGTTTGGAGAAGGTGCAATGAGAAACTTTGAGTTTACTTGATAATGTCAGCACAACGATTTTAACAAGCAACGGGTAGATGTCAACCATGAAGCAAGCAACACTGATCACGGATTCAGGATTATCATTCAGGGTACATGGATTTGTGCCAAGTTCACAAGTAAGGACACTGACTTTGAGTGGCATTCCAGTGTACTTTTTCTAGTAGGAGGTCGGAAAATTCCTACTGTCTCGACACAGCATTACTATGCGCAACGGCCCCTTTGACGCGCGAAAGCTGTCAATCTCAAATTACTGACAGATTGCTTCACAGAGGCACAGACCTTTTGGATTGTCCTAGTATTTGTGTTATCATGTAATTTTGCTGTATATGGTTGGTTGTTAATATATTTTTTGTCAAATGATTGTCAATAATTGTTTTAAAGATTATACTTTGATTGTGTTCAATAAAAGTGAATTTTCCTAAAGCTTGAGATACCTCATATGTAAGCTAGACAGACAGTTTCCCTGCTCATTACTGTGCACAAATGTACTGTTATGTCCTTAAGCCTAAAGAGCCCCTCTGGTGGCGACAGACACAGAGAAACCTCCTGGCAGGGTGCACTTTGCGCTTTGCGTTTGCACGTGGGCGAACACTCACCTCCACTGCTACAACTCCATCCTAGGGGAAACACTGTATCGTCATAACTTGCTACGAGATTCCATTCTGAAGGGCCAATTAAGCTCTGAGAAGAGACGGTGCTACCGTGATGCAAGTTTTGGTGCCATCATTGCTCTCACTAAAGATCTGTGAGGACTTTAACTCTTGACATGATTGATCTATTAAACCAAAGTGAGCTCCTTTGAAAGGTCTCAGCTAATTTGTCAGGGAGAAATGGGCCACATTGGTGTGGTTGAATGAAGGTTGTCAGGGTTACAATCACCGTAAGTCACAGATATAACTTAAACTTGTGGCAATTCTGTTATTATACTGTAAACCGCATGATTTCTGAACAAACACTCATGTGTTTACAAGCACGTTGTATACCACACGACCAGCTTCGTAGCTGACAACTTCTACTTGATACGTTTGCCTTGTTTTGTGGGTACGCGCATGTGTAACAACATACAAATTATTGACCCAGGGCACATGAACACAAAGACGCCCAGGGCTGATTTACACACACCCCATCCAGCAAACAATGAAAGACTGAGCAAGAATTTTGTCTCTGGAAGCTGCCAAAGCAAACACAATGAAAGGAGCTCAGAAAATAAGATGCTGCCTGCAGCTCAGCTGGCTACCGGACAGCTGTTATTCTAAGAAATGCTGCTGTAGTGCACATCTGTGTGTGTGTGTGAGTGAGGGGAGGGAGAAATAAATAAATAAATAAATAAATAAATAAAAAATATTTATATATTTACATTTATGTGTGTGATGAGTAGAAAGCAGTTTGTGAAACACTAGAGTTTGCTTGCATACTCAATCAATAACAGGTGGATTCTGATATATCTCACATGTGCTTAGTGATGTAATTAATGAGAAGACACAGTGAGGTATGGATGTGAAAAATGTTGATCCTTCTATTGTCTTCACTTGACAAAATCAATAAACCAGAACAAACTGCTCAGTGAGCTCTCAGCATGCAGCAAACCCAAGTTTCTGTGGTCAGCTTCTAAATATGATACACACTTCGACACCACAACACCGCTGTATAACAGATGTGATTCTCTGCCACAGCACATTGGACAGGCAGAGGTAAACAGCCATGAGTATATGTGTGCGTGTGTGTCTTTGTAATGCGATTTCAAAAAGTAGAATGAGGGCTAAATTAAATCAGTGCAGAAGGGAGAGTCTGGGCAGTCAGAGGGAGAGCGGTTAACCGCAGACAGTAAACAGGTATTGGTGATTGATGCTATCAGCAGCCATATCCAGCTCCTGGAATAAGGAAGTGTTCACTGAAGGACCTGCTGACAGAGGTGTGTGTGTGCATAGTGTAGAGAAAATAATATGATTCAGAAAGTTAGAATCAAAGTACTACTTTGTTTTAATTCGTAGATCAGTTATTTTCACTCTATTTGTTCGTACTTGTTCATACTTACCGAGTTATGTTACGGTAACAGCGAAGTATTGCAATAACTAACAACTAATTGTACAATAAAAATAGCAATTAATTAATCTGTTTGCAAATCAATGTATTAATCTATAGATCAATAGTCTACAATAGTAATTAGTTATTTGATATTCCAATAGACAATAAAAATTAGTTAGCCAATCGATATGTTAGTCAGGCTATAATAACTCCAAATATTGGTCAATCTCAGATATTTTGGAACCGCTGTAAATGTTGGCTGACATGCGCCGAAATGAAATGAGATTATAATGCAAAAAAGATAAAAGAAAAAATGATGTCATTTAAATAAATAAAGTTAATTCAACTGAACACAAATCTATCTAATCCAATCCTTCCTGCCCTCATTATGTATCTTTGTCACAAGTATTTAATGACCACATATGAGGGATCATGGTTAAAAAAAAAAATTGTGTATGTCAGCTGATAGATCATTATCAGAATTTTTTACTTCCTAATATTGGTTTGGATCTGATAATTATAAAAATAATTGTAAAATGAAATATTTATCAAATAAAGTGAAGATCGTAGCACAACACTGGAAACCGCCCCACAATATTTCTCTCACACACTGGCTTCACAACCAACCAAATACTATATCAATGTTGAAAAACTTCAGTTCAGTAACTGTGAGGACTGTTTTCATAAATGATTCCAATTTGTCTGTGTAGTAGTGTTTAAAGTGTAAATTATTGTTGGATGGAGCAGATGGGGAAGATGGGAGAGGGAGGAAGAAATTGTGAAAATCTAGTTGTGATAAAGTTGTTTCACTGCATGTCTTGTATATAATATACTGCTGTCGTAATAAAAAATTAATGACAAAAAAATAAAAGATGTAAAAACAGTCAATAAGTGCATCATTTAATAATAAATTGCCTGATTCATAAATGAATAATGGTTTTTAAATTGCAGTTTAAAAAGAAAAAAACTAGATCCACAAACTGAATTTATAATATACAGATTGATCAGGCACATGCTATTTGTAACAAGCTCTTGCATATTACCAGCCTGACAGTGCTATTGAGTAATGACTGTTTTATTATTATTTCCATGACACTTGAGGTCCTCAGTATGTAATGCCATAAAATCGAACTACTTATCACCTGTACCGTAACTTTTATTAACAGATTGGTAATAATCAATAGCAGTGATCACTAGGGGTGGGACGATACGGGTAACTCATGATTCGATACTGTGACGATATTTGGCCCACGATAATGATAATATCACGATACACGATATCTGCAATATTCGATATATTGCAAGAAATTTCATCAACGATATATCACGATATGTGACTGAAAAAGGAAAAATACCCATAAAAAGGAAAACTTCTTATGCATCTATTGCATTTATTTTATTTTATTTTCTATAAATTTAACATGCCTTGATGTGTCCAGGTTGACCGAAAGCACTTTTATGTTCCCACTTCCCAGGTACTGGATGGGTGAACATAACTCTGCACATAACTGGTTGCATACTGAAATGTGCCCAATATTTAATTTAATTTTTATGTTATTCTTATCTTGTTTAACTATTGTTAAACTAAAACGGGCCCAAGTGTACGTAAAACAAGTTGCTACTGACTTTTCAGTATCAGAAAGCACTGTCCTGGTTTACATTAGACATGTTATTAATGTTCATGCACTTTAATGTGTCCAGCTCAGGGTTCTCTTCAGACGGTGGAACAGCGGCGCTGCGCCGCTATACTCATTTTCAATGTAAGCTGCTTTATAGCAGGTGTTAGTGGGCTGCCGCGGTCTTCTTGTTAAAAAAGCGGACGGACGGATGAATGCTCCCCCCCCGCTGGCGGCGCGATAACGACCGCACCAGTGTTCTCCCGTCATCTGTCTCGTAAAAGCCAAAGTTGGTCCACACTTTAGAGTGGAAACTTGCGGTTGGGTCTTTCATTTGTTTTTCGTTGTTCGTATTATCCGCCATTCTTGCATCTGTTCTTCTTCTGTTGGTAAATCGTCTTCTTCACCGGCCGCTGCTTACGCCTACTTTACCCTCATTTATGGGATTAGCGCCCCCACAAACAGGACAGGAGAGATTAAGTACTGACGGTGACAACGGGGTAAATCCATAATGTGTGTTGTAATAAAATATCGATATTTGCCGTCAGTGTATCGATTATTTATTGCGACAGAGAGCACAACAATATATTGCAATATCGATTTTTTTTCCCGACTCTAGTGATCACCAAAAAATCCAACCCCTGAAGAGGTTAACAAGATGACCTTAAGATTTACAAATAATGTATTAACTTTACCCATGGTTAATATATATTCTGGATTGTTAAAACCCCCACAGTGATATTGATTACTGATTCTCTCTACTAACCCCATCTGGTTAAGTTCAGTGTGTATTGTCAGATAGCAAATTAACACAATACAGATAGATGAAAAATGTTAAACTAAAATGATCTCTTCTCCCCAATGTGATAAACATTAATGTGCCTGCAAATACGACCATCTTGAAAAAACATTGCTAGCAATCACAGCGCAAGATCTAACAAACTTGGCCAATAAGAGGCTGCATCCACCATCACCACAGCTATTTGCCTGCAGTCCAGAGAAGCACTATTGGCACATTTATCTCTGTCAGCAGCACACACGAGCAAAGAGACCAGAGCATCTGTCTCACTCTACACATACACATAGTGTCCACAGTATGGAGTCATGGAGCCCCAGACAGTTCCTCCTACAGACATACGTCCCGTCACTGAGAACTGGGGGCCGAGTTTGTCATCAAAGCTGTTCTTTGCATTCATTCCCCACTGTTATCCAACCTTCAGAGGGGTCGCACACTCACTAACACCATCATGGACACACTAATAACCTCACACATAAAAGGACTTCCAACTGCTTTAAGGGAACGTTTAGGACAGTCCAGGCTGTTCAGAAGTTTTAAATATAAATAAAAGCATCAAAAATTAAATATGACTTGCTCCATAAAAGGTTTCTGGTACTGGATGCATTAGAATTAGCTTCTCCTTTTCTGTTTCTATACAACAAACAGGTGACATTAAGGCACTGCAATAATAATATTTTAATAGTTTTAACTATGACACCTGCCTTTGTTAAAGTTAACCCTCCAGCATATGTTCACTAATAGGAGCCCCGCCCAGTTCCTCCCTTGGTGTTCCCATTCCTGCTCTGGGAGGGACTGAGAGACAAACACACTAAATGGAACTGAACTCTGTTCACAAACACAGTTATTCATCCTCTGCTCCCAGACTCCCTTCTTCCCACAAGCCCTTGCAACCAATTAGTTCGGTGGAATTGGCCAGAGAGGCTCCTCCCCTGTTCGCACACTCTGCCTGGATTGGCTGAGGCAGGCAGCAGGAAGAGAGATGTTGAGCGATAAGGGGGATATACACCTGCATTCCTCCTGGAGGGCTTACATTATACGTGGGTGACAGGCAAAGCCATTTGTTATCAGATGCGTCAGAAAAAAATGTGTGTAAATCTTGCAACTAGAGAAGGACTCACTCGGAAGGTGTTTTTTTCACTTTGGTTTCTTATTTCAGAAGTAGCCACACTGTAAGGGAAAAGGAGTTCCAAAATGGTGGTTTGTGTACTGGGTTTGCTGGCTGGCAGCCTGCAGATGGACTGGTGTTGCTGTCATGGGTCTGCTAATGTCCACTACTCCTCCCTCGTGATTGATATGAATTACACCGAGTCACATGCCCGCTTGTCCGCGCACCAGAAATATTGTGGGTCCAGTTGATCTCATTAACCAAAATTCTTAGTTGTGTAAGATGTTGGTACAGTACGCACAGAGGCAAACTAAAAAAGGAAAACTGACAGCACATGACAGCACAATTCCTCAGGGTGGGGGTGGGTAAAAGTAAAACCTCATTCCACTCCATCTCTGTCATGATTCAAATTGCACAAGGAGCAGTCAGATGATGTATGTGTACAGACAATGCACACACGAACACAGGTGCAACACAGTTCATCCAAAACACCAGCAAAACATAGTCACAAGCGTCAACTATGTTGTGTGTATGAGAGTGTGTGGAACAGATAGCAGAGTGCAGTGTGTGTGTGTGGCTGACAGGCAGCGCGCGGAGCACCGGAGCAGAACCTTATTTAGTTGCAACAATGCCATCACAGGGCCTGAAGCAGGAGACACTGGAGAGAGGAGGCAACAGCCAAGGCATGCTAAGTATTAGCCGGGCTGGACGTCATTCTGCCTGGTGATACAAACACATGCGTCGTAAGAGACTAGCTCACTAGTTCATGGTCTATTTTAAGGATGAACTATGGGTGCTACTCAGTGTCATCTTCAATATATATTAGGAGAAGCAAATAATAGAGGTAGACGTTTCAATTTGACTGCAGCTTCATCAACCTGGCAGAGCTGCAGAGTCCCATAGGGAACATCAAAATTATCATAATCTATCTGCCTATTTCATTACCTGCCAGCTTATTTAATAACCCTCTACTGCATGACCCGACTACAGGATTGGAAGTCTATAGAAAGGCTTCGCCTACACAGACTGTGACTTATTTGTGTATCTTTTCTTATGTATATATACTATAACAGTGTCTATGGCCTGTATCTTTTACATTTAATTAATTTGACTTCATTCTATGTTGTGAATTTTAGATGCTAAAGAGTGTGTGGCTGTGTATTAGTAAAGGAGCTTGGTGTCAGGTAATAGGTTAAAAAATTCAGAAATAGGTACATAAGTAAAAAGCTGTCAATGCAACAAGTGAAATTTGTCTTAAAAATTAGTGTCTTAAGTCTCATTGAAATGCTACTTTCTTTGTGTCTTACATTAAGTGTATTAAGATATTTGTCAGATTTTGAGCCACTATCTGCTGTAGTCAGTGGTGGCAAAAGTATACACATTCTTTACTCAGGTAGAAGTACAGATACTATTATTGTACTGATTCAACTGTAAGAAAGTACAGGCTCTGAAATGTACTCAACCTATAAAGTAAAAGTATCCCTCTGAAGGACATTTCCACTGGCTATTTCTGTGCAGAGCTAACTGAACCTCACGTCATATGAATTTAATTCAAGGACCATTACACGTAAAGCTAGAATGAGCAGGATTTGTCTGAGTTGTTCATAAACCAGAAAGGTAGCTGATTCTCATTCTTAGGATGTCAAATACCAACATTGTGGGTTGGTAAGGTGTCCATGGCACAGCAAAAATTGAGAAAATAAGTATATACGTTTACCAAGTAGTTGTAACACATTACTTCCAGCATCTGTGTGCTGTATTTTATTTTATTTCATTTACTCTTTACCTAACTTAGGTGGAGAGACTGACACCCCTCATTCATACACAAAAGAAGAAGCAAACTGCAAAAAACACACATCTCTGAAGCCAAAACTGTGCAGGAGAGAAAACAGAAGAAAGGAAGAGTTATAGTCACTAAGCAGCCACTTAATTACACACGAAAACTGCGTCTTACACAAACAAAAATCTGACATTCACACTTGTGCCAACAAAACATAAGAGCTGAGGACAAACATGTTATGACCAATCACACAGGGAGTAGCTCAGACACGCACCAATCATAGGCACACACACTGCCGGAGCGGCCATCTTTAGTAACAGGAGCCAGGGCTGACAAGTTTGGTCTATCATTTTGAGGCCCAGAAATTCCTGCATGTCTGCATACCACAGCGTGCAAGGGGAAGGAAGAGGGGGAGAGAGGGAGAGAGCAAGAGGGGGTGAGAGAGAGCACAAAGCAAAGGAACAGAGGGACAGAAAGGAAAAAAGAAGGAGAAGGGAGGGAGTGCAGAGGGAGGATCTTTCACATAAGGTGGAGCAACAGAAGCAGGGAAAAGAAATGGACAAAGAAAAGGAAAGCAGGGAAAGAGCACTTCTTCTACTTTTAATCACACTGTTTAGGCAATACGTGACCATTTTCCCATGTGTGACTACACGACTAGATATCCCACCTGTGTTGGTCAAATTATTAACTGCTTTTTTCATGAGGGCAGTGAGGCTATCAAAATGTAGTGAGGAGAGGAGGAGAAGTGTAACTGCAGTCTCGTCTTATACCACAATTGTCTGTTCAATAAAGATAGTGTAATGCATCCGTTTTTACTGTGGTCTTGTAACTCTGTCACCACTCTGCTATCATCAAGGGATGCATTTAGGCAAAGAGAGAAAGATTATCAGAGCATTTTTATATCTGTCTTGCAAATATATATTACCACTCAGGCTATCAGGAAGAGAGTGCAGCTGGCACAGGCAGCCAAAAGGCTTAATGTTTTTACAACGTCCCTTTTATCACGACAGGACCGTTCTGGCATGATCGGAACAGATGAGCGGAGGGGGAGAGTAAAAAGAAAAAAAAGGACAGCAGCAGGAGTTAGGCCAGGGGTTCTGCTGGATGGAATAATTAATATATATTCAGTAAAGAAAGAAACCATTTTGAAATCTAGAATAGAAATGGTCCTTGCATGTATCGTATCTTTTATTATGCATTCTTCTGTGATGTCATTTCTGAGATTATCCTCAAATATTTCATAACCCAATAATCTGCACAACCCAAACTAAAAGGTCATGGAAATCAGTTAACAATAAAAATGTACAAGTACTACAAGTATTGAAATGATAAGAAATTACAATGAAAATCAGATCTATTTTCCTCAAATTGTACTAAATAAAGAACAAGACATATTTATCCAAAAGATTTCTGAATATAGAACGTTAACATAATGTTTCTTAACACACGATTTATTTGAACTATTGACTTATCTTAGTTTTTGAGATGTGCTCTTTTTTTATGAGCAGAGTACAGAGGCGTTTCGATCTACAGTGCCTTAGCCTCCTGTTGTAAATAGAATGAATGCTCTAGCTCTTATGGATTTTATTTCAAATCAGCTTAATACAGGATAATGTAAACAAAGATTTCCTGCGGCCATTTTGGTGCCACCGCTGTGTTTATGCATCTTATGTCATGTGATGTAATGACGCCATCATGCACATACAATGTAGTGGGGCAGAAGACAGAAGTTTTAACAAGATTATGTTAACAACAGTCACCCGCGGCCAGCAGGGGGCTGCCTGCAGAAAGTCTGTTTTCATAGGGTTAAAGGATGGTTATACATGAGCTAAAGCTGTATGGTACAAGAACCTCAGCATGGAAGTAATAGGTTCTGCCACCGAATGGCCACTGAGCCACTTGGCATGACAGAGATTCCGAGAGAATGGACTCTATAATAACAAAATGCTTCATGACACCGTGTCCTTACTAGAAGAGATTCTAGATTTCTCTATGAGATACCTCTCCACAACATTGAATGCCAAAGCTTGCTCCAGGTGCTCCAGCTAGGGAGACATCAAAGAGAGAAAAAAAAATGTCGACACTCATCAAAACTTTATTACAGACAGCTGAGCAGCTAGACTTGGGGAAGCAAGTCTGAAATCTGCTCAAGATCTGGCAGACACTCAAAAAAATAGGTGATTAATACGGTTTCATATGCATATGATTTTAAGTCTGGATGAAGCAGTAGAGAAGGTCAGTGGGGTCAGGATGAGGCTGAAGAAGGATGAAGAAACATTACTTCTCCCTGTGTGCCCCTGCTGCTAGGCAAAAACACTATGTACACACACCTGTCCATATTCCACATTGGTATTTCCTGTATTTGCAAGTCTTCCTGGAATGTCTGTGTGTCCATGTCCTACACTGTAGTTATGGCTAGCAAATTGTCCACTGGTTTCTGACCCCTGCCTTCTAAACCCAAGCCTCAACTTACTCATCTCTGACCTGAGTGGGTCAAACCAGGGTCACATTCTCCCAATAATGTGCATCAGTCCACCCATCCACCCCTCTAGCTTCCCTCACCCCAGCTTATTGTCACAAGTGTCACCTTAAACAGACAGAGGTTCTTTTGACAGCACCATTACAGCCTGTGCATGAGTGCTGGTCACCATCAAAGCTCTCATTTACTGAGAATTACGCTCCTTTCCCAGACACTTAACACATTCTGAGTAGGGCCGGGCTCCCTGGAGGGTACTGTGTGTTTTCTTTGCACTAAGAGAAACCTGTAAAATGGTTCAAGGAAAGGTATAGATCAGTTTCTTAAAATCCAAGGACAAAACATTTAGTGAAGTGAGCTGGGCCTGGACAGAATCACATGGAAAGAGTTGGGTTTGGAAACGACTACAAGGATGGGGAGGTCATATGAGGATAAACAAGTTTAATTCAGGAAACGCAAGTTTAGAAACACAAAGATGATTTCCAGCACTGACTTGTGAGTGCTTCCATGTTTTTCAGATTGAACAACTGTTATGACTTTCTTGCTCGACCAGACAAGGGTGTGCACATGGTCGAAACAGCAAGAAATAACAATTGGAGAGCAGAATTTGATTTTTTTACGTGTCAGGATGAAGCACCACAAATACATTCTCAACCTGTGGGAAACAGCGCTTTCCCAAGAAGGTGATGTAACGACAAAGTTCTTGAGAATTTCAAATGTCCAAATATTCCTCCTAACCCCTTCAGCCGAGCCGCTGGACCACCTCAAAGCCGTTCATGAAATTCCAAGTATTTGAAGGATCACATATTCTGAATACAGTACATACTAGCAGCAGTGGTTACAGACTACGTTAAGCTTCTAACACGCGGTTCTGAGATCATGTTTGCATGAACATACACAGAGACTTTCCTGCTCCGCTGAAGCAGCAGTATTCTTTCCTTGACAGCCAGTTAAAGATGGACAGGTTGGGATTGTTACCTGCTCTGACAGAGTTAAATAACGTTCCTTTGGGGCTTTACCTAATGCTTATATTCATTAGGATTGTCTAATATTTAATTATTAGAAATAATGACTTGCAGATTATTTTCACAAAAAATAATTCAGTCTAAAAAAAAAAAAAAGAAATATGTAAGAAAATTGTTAAAAGTTTGTCAAACCAACAGTCAAAAATCCAAAGACCACATAAAGGGTCTGATAATAAATAAGAAAAAAAACAAAGCAGCAAACAATCACACCAAAGAAGCTGGAAGCAGCTAATGTTTGACTATTTTGCTGGAAGACTGAAAATATTTATGTAATCAAAAAAGTTAGTAATTCATCTTATTTCGATCAACAAATTGATTAATTGACTGATTATAGCAGATCTACAAATTTCAACCCAATCAAGTGAAAAATAAGAATTTGGTGAGGTCTAAAATACACATAGAAAGACTGTGAAAGCATTTAGAGTATAAGCTATAGGATTCTGCAAGGTCCCATAAATGTAAAAGATGTATTTTTTCATTTTTTTAAGAGAAAATCATGATGAACTGAGAGGGCCTAGTACTAATATTTTTCTTGACTGACCCAACAGAAATGTAGCCCTGATTATCCCCTCGCCAATGCTTTTCAGAGATTTGAAAAAGTTATTAGCCCGAGAGTAAACATGACGTGTTTGCTCTCATAATTGTGAATAACCATGTGTGGTTGTACTGCTAGCACTGATTTGTTAGACTGTAAAATAAGGAAACTTTTTCACATTGACCATTTGGATATTTCAGTAAGTACGTACCCAATTATTAGTTTAAAACTGTAGACATTTCGTGTCTGGTGTGAGATTGTGAGGATTTCTCACTCTGCTTGGATTGTCAAGTGTACCTAAACACCATCAAATGTGTATATATGTGTGTTTCCGGGGTTGATATCAGAGCCGGTAGCAGGCAGTCATCTGATCTGGCCAAACACCTGAAAACAATCCCCTTTCCCTTGACTGGAGGGAGGGTCGTGTTATTTTCCTCCCTCACACACAAACACGTTATGCAATCCTTACAGCTCACTTCTCCTCTCAGCCGTCTGTATTCTAATTTTTTACAAACTGGCTCTCAACCTGGGGGTTTGAGTTTTCTGGAGGCGCGCGAGACGATTAATGAAATAAACATTTGCAGCGCTGTCAGACCTTGGCGTTTCTGTTAAAGGGCTATGGATGTAGAGAGCTGTGATCCATTCATCTTTCTCTCATACGTAAATAATATCCCCCTCCACCCCTCTCTCTTCGCCTGCCAGGAGTCCCCCAGGGCCCAGTTGTACAGCTCGGCAGTAGGAAGTGCTTTGGACAAAGGCAGGAAGTAATGAGGAAGTCCTTTCAGACAGCTCTGGCTGTAACAACTGCTCGCCTGCCAACATGCTTTCCTCCTCAGCTTAAAACACACATCCTCACAGAAAATACATCAAACCACTCAACACAGAGGGAATCAAACGGTTACCTTCATTGGGAAGATATATCAGTCCCCTTCTCAATATGCCTTTGTCCTATTTTAACAAAATTCTATATTCTTAAAATAAAACGTTGAAGAAGCCATACATCTTGCTCCAGCATGTTGGTATCCTCAGAAGCCCTCATCCTCTCCTCACTATGGGTTTCTTGCATCTCTACTAACAGCTAATTGTCTGTAGGCAGCAGTGTCAGCATGCTCCACTTAGCCTTGTGTGTACATTTGTACTCCACTTGGCTCTCCGTGTAAGTGTGTATTTGTTGTGCATGTGTCTATCTAAATGTGTATCACTGCACTTGCTCATACGCATGTGCACTCTCTGTGTGTGTGTGTGTGTGTGTGTGTGTGTGTGTGTGTGTGTGTGTGTGTGTGTGTGTGTAGAGCAGGATGTGGGAGTGCCCATCCATTGATGAGCTGGAGGAGAGAGGAGAGAGAGTTTTCCAGATCCCCCTGGGCGCTCGGCTAGCACTGCCTGCCTACTACTGCGCTTGCTGCACAAACGGAGCGGGTAGAGGGACATATACACACACACAAAATCACGTACACATGCACGAACATAACTGGTGCCAGCTTATCAAAGTTAATTTGGATTTGTTAACAAGGATGCAAGCTGCCAGGAAGGAAAACACAAGAGCACGATTGCTAACTCTCCCTCTCCATCTGTCTGTTTCTATCCTTCCTCCCCTTGTCTCTTCTCTTACAGTTTTTGTACTCTTCCTCTCACTGCTTGTCCCTTATTAGATATTCATGGTAATTCAAACACCAGTGAGTGAGTGTGTTTCTTCGTGTGTGTGTGTGTGTGTGTGTGTGTGTGTGTGTGTGTGTGTAAGCCAAGCCTTGATGGAAAAGCTTTGACTATCATCAACAGACAGCTTCAAGCTTGCATGTGTCTATAGCAATAAATGAGAGGGTGATGAGAACAAATGTACGCAGCTTGCTCTTCTGTGAGTTAAGAGTGTATCACTATCAGGATCACATCACCTGCAATTCGCTTTACTCAGAAACTGGAACAGAAGGAGGAAATTGGAAACAATTCAAATACGATCATCTGCGTGTTTGCCCTCTACTTTTCCCGGTTAGAACGAACTGAAGGAAGAGAAAGTTTCCTGAAATGTGCTGCAAAATTACCCCGGCAAAGAAGGTTATGTTTTCACACGAGTCCATTTTTCAACAGGATAACACAAAACTTGGATGGAGGATGGGTCTCGGGCCCAGAATAGACTCCATTGACTTCTGGATAAAGGGATAGATCCAGGAATTGTTTCTCATTTTCTTCAACATTGTGAGAAAATCTTGATGCAAAAAGTTTTTTTAAATATAGGACTAGGCTTGATTGAATTAAACAGGACTGTTGGGCCTTGGCGGAGCTATGCGCTCTTCTTAGTGCCAATCTATTTGATAACTAGGACTGCTGTTATAATATAACCCTAACCCCAATGCTTGTGTGGACCAAAATGTCACACAAATGGCAACATTATGTGACATATATGTTCAGTATGTATTGTGTACAAGTTACTTAGTTAACTGTGAAACAAGCTCCCACTTCTTTGCTTAATTCCAGCAAAGGTTAGAGGACAGCAGAGGATAGCATTTCTAGCTTTCTCACTGGGAAAGTGTCTTGGTCAAAGTTGAAATGGATTATCCAAGTTTCATTTTAAATTTTTAGACATGAAAAGACAAATGTGCCCTTTGGGTATATTAACTGTATGCATTTTCTCCCCACCTTCCTGGTATACTGCTTTTGCAACTCACCAGAGGGAGAGAAAGGGAGTGTGAGACAGGTGATTGGCATTTGGTAGGCATACAGAGAAAAACAGCAAGCCTTCTCCTCCAGATGGAGGCTCATGAGTTGGGCAGTGACTCAATATATATGTGCAAAGGTTGTTGCTTCACACATCAAATTAAAAGGGAGCATTTAAATGTGCACAATAACTCGAATAAGGGGTGTTACTGATTCATCATTAATTGAATAATATTGGCTTCCAAGGTGCGATTTTGGTCCTCTATTCACCCAATAGTCTTTAAAACAACTTAACATGTTATAATTAACATAATTTGTGAAGAAAATTACATTCAAATGTAATATTGTGTGTACCTAAATAATGTGCTCCTAAATTAAAAAGTTTAAAAAGTTTGTCCTGAGCCCTGTTAATTGCAGTCAAAAATTTAACCAATTAAAAGTATCTTTATCTTTAGTATATGTTTATATTTCTCAAAATTAGGTTTCACTAAAGTATTGTTTACCGAAACTCTGGTATCATATCTGCATTTGTATCAAACAATGACAGTAACACTTGTAAATTATGAGAGATTTGTGGTACTTTCTGATCATTTTTCATCCCCTTTCTACATGAGTATATGAGTGATATATTTACACACAGCAGATCCATAGACTTACACAAGCATGCAGAAAATCAAGCAGTGTTGAGTCTCCTGCACTATCAGGCAGTCTGTCCCTTTGTGATCTTGTGTTACCAGTGTCACTGGGCATTAAATGGCTAATTAAGAGCAGCAGCTCCAGGAAAGCTCTTTTATTTCCTTTTCATTAGACATAACTGCAGAGACTGGACCAAAGAAAGACAGAAAAGGAGAAGAGACGGAGAGAGAAGTGAGTCTGGAAGCAGCCGGAGTGAAGAAACTTTTACACCCCAATTAAGAGGCTGGGCTCGTGGAGTGTTCTTGTTTGGTTGTGGGTGCAGGCCAACAGCATGCTTCATTGAGTGCCTCCATCCTTAATACTGTCATTTTCTTTCTCTCTTAAGCCTCCTCTAGCTTGGCCGCTTGCCACTCTAGCAAAAGTGTATATGGTGTGTGTGGTTTTTCGAAAGTGTGTCTGTGTGTGTACCTGGGAGCCACACATGAAACGGCCCGCCATGTTTGTTTTGCTCTGTTTATTTTGCTTTGCCCAGCCCCTTCTCTTCCTCTCCTAGCCTCCTCCTCCTCTGGCCCTCATCTTATCCACACTGACTGTCAAGTTCCATTTGATAGCGTGGAGAATAAAACGCTCGCAACCATGACTACCAGTCCAGCATTAATCAGTTATGATTACCTGAGAAAAACAACATGACAATAGCTTTAATTTGAAGTTGTCCTGATTCCGATACTGGAAATGCTGCAGATACTGCAGAAAATGCAGGTATCGTCCTGGCAAATACATGAGTCTATGCACTGATCCAATATCATCTAAATTAGAAACGATACTCTGCTCCTTTCCAGTTGGCTCTGTTAGCCCTGCTTAATATTACACACTGGAATTCAATTCTTCTTCGCTGCTCTAAAAGCCAATACAGGTAGTTGTGCTGTGCTGCCCCTGGCAACTACTGTTTTTAGAGCAGCTAAGAAGAAGTTGATGTCATGTGAGCCAGACGGAGCTTGTGACATGTCAGCTAGCACTACTTTACTCTGGATAATGCCACCAGTAAAAACAGCTACATGTTCAGCAGGCAAGGCTGTAATTTGGAGGGGTCATTTTCAACACCAGCAACCTTACAGAGTTCTGAAGACGTATCAGGCAAAAGACCACAACGAAACTGCTCTCCCCAAACTTTATGAGACAGTGAGGGTACTCATTTAATGTAGGCTTAAAGACGTGCAGGCAATCAGCTTTACTACTGACATTTGGACCTCCGACACAAACAAACAAAAAAACTCACACTGGTATTGGATCGGTAGTCTGTATCGATACCCAAAGCCCATGTATCGTAATCAGGAAGGAACAAATGGTATCAAAACGTTTAATGGCAACCTACATGCCCTGAGGCATATCAGAAGATCAATATCACTCATCATGTCTGTCTTTTAAAAATGAAGTGTAATATGAAACAGTCAAGAAACCTTTAGATTAGCATGAAAACATATATGTGGGCATGGAAGTATAGTTTTGAGACAGACTTGACGTGTGCCTACAACTGTGGCTCCATGGAAATTAAGTTCCAGTTCAGGTTAGTTCCAATGAATCACATACATAATGCACACCCTTAAGTTTCATTTTCTATTCTCCTCACGCTCTCACTTGCTGAACCTCTCCTGTCCTTGTTTTCACAAAAGTTAAATGCCTTTTTAAAGTCCATATAACAAATAATTCCCATCCCGAGTGGAGAGGGCGATTGACCAACCCCTGCTCAACTCTGGTCAGTAGGAGGGGTCACAAAGTCCTGTCAAATGACGCATGTTGACCCATTTTTATCGACCACAGGCACAGGTTTAACCTGTGAGATGGACAGTCTGAAAGTGCTATGTGTACTGGAGAGTGGCATTTTCCCTTTGTGGCTTTTGCCACCGGGGAATTGGAGATGTGACTCTGTCCGGTAGTGTGTATGTTTGTGCGTGAGTCTGAACATAATCACAGCAAACAACAAAGCACGTAGGCGCAGGCGAAGTGAACTTTGACCTGAAAAGCTTTCTCTCCTCCTGCTTGTGTGTGTGTGTGTGTGTGTGTGTGTGTGTGTGTGTGTGTGTGTGTGTGTGTGTGTTGTGCAAGCACAGCTCTGTCTGATGCGTGTGAGGCTGAACACAGTGTGCCAGGTCTCAGCAACAGATAGAGCCTTATCTAAACAGGAGATCGACTGTTTGCTCCCATACCCCCTTTCTCTCCTCTGAATATTACCCTTACTTCCTTTCTCACTGTACTTTTCTGTCTTCACCTCTCATTTGTAAATCCATTCCTCTCACTGGTGTGCTTGCTTTCAAACTAACAGCTGCTTTTGTACGCATCTACTAGGGATGTAACGGTATGAAAATTTCACACCGCGGTAATAGTGACCAAAATGATCACGGTTATCTGTATACCGTGGTATTTTTTAAAATGTCTTCAAAATGTTGAAAAAACACTGATAAATTGAAATAATTTCATCAAGATTTATATTTAAATATATTTATTATATATTAAAATAGTCCAAATCCAAAACCTTAAAAAAAACACTGCAAAATCAACATTAAATAATTATAAAGGAATGTATCAAAACTGTGCAAAATAGGTCATTGGCTTTTTGTGATGAGGGCGCATAAGCAGCCCGTTTTTGAAACATGTCCTTTAATGTCTGCATTACAGTGGTAGAATGAGTGGTAGTGGCATTAGCACTCAATTGGCGAGCAGACCCTCTCTGTGAAAAAAATGAATAGAAAATGTCATTATTAATTGTCATTGTTACTTAATACTAAGGGTGCAACCAACAGATCACAAAACTCACAATTTAGATCAAATCACATTTGTGAGGAACAGGTTGGATAATTTTTTAGATCAAAACAAAAAGGATTATTTTTGTTAAATGAATTATGAATACTCTATTTTTGGCTCTTATTTCTATCTAGACACATGTTATATTCACCATTTTATATTATTCTTTATATATAGTCTATTCTACAAATAATCCACAAGTGTTATATATTTCTGATATTACTTATATATTGGCTGTCTGTCTCTCTGTCTGCCTGCTCGTCTGTTGTCAGTGGACTCGGTCAATTTGATTGGTCAGATGGCTGCTGAGCCACAGGTAGACGCATCTCCAGTGAACAGAGCTGAGATGAAAGTCAGTCTTCTCAGTCAGTTTGTATTCACTAACTCAGTCCACCCAGTATGTGTTTGTATCAAATCCTCCTCACTGCAGCTCTGCATCAATGTTTGGGGAATTATTAGGTCGACTTTAAAAAGTGAAATCTACAATTAATAAGCGGTTCAGATAACGTGCCAAATCACGGATCAACTTCGTTCAGTTATACCACTATCTGGTCAGTTTACATTAGTGACAACAGAGAAAACTCGACATACACATACATCATGCACACAAGCTTGAGGTTAATTTACCTTGCATTTGCTGAACAGTTGCGGGTGATGGTCGTAAAGTGAAAGTAAGTAAATTGGATGTGTTGCCGCCCCTCGCAACAACTTTCTTCTCGCAGCTCCTGCAGACAGGGCTGCCATCCTCGACCAGCTGTCCTGAGCATTCTTATAACAACCACAATACGGCCAGACTTCAGATTTGGTTCTCTTTAAAGGCGAAAAAATGCTGTGAGGACCGCTACTATCACGTCCTCCCTCCGCACATTGCACGCTGCGCATGCGCCACGAGTTTTCCACACCGTAGTTACCGACCGCGGGGGTTACCATGGTAATTAACACTTCACCTTCGGGAATTTTACCGTGGTTTACCGTTCCACCGGTAACCGTTACATGCCTAGCATCTACTATCCATTAATAGAATAAGTACATTTGATAAAAGGTGAACAACTGCTTTCATCTCAAAAGCAAATGGATGGCAAAGTGAAAAATCTTTAACACTCATCCTTGACTGAGACATCAGTGACCAGGGTCAGATGCAGAATAGCACAGGTAAGACCGGTAGGAATTCACTGCTCAAGGACTAACTTGTGATACCAATGTATTCATCTTTTTGAAGATTTGATGCCTTGGAGAAAACAGCATCAGCACCATAATGTGGCAATGCCCTGCTCTGCACAAAGCAGACGGGCGCCTTTGAAACACACTGCTGCAGTACTCTTTTCCAGAGGAAAAGCCAGCAACCACCAACATTCAATCAGGCAACAAAGCCGCAGTGACTGGTGACAGCTCGTAAAACCTGAGAAAATTGCAGCCTGAGTGCACTTGGCAAAACCTACAACTGGACTGACCTCCACATCCGAACAGCTACCTGCACAAAGTTGTAAATATACAGGGGACACATACACACCAAATACATATGCGTCACATACACAGAAAGACACACAAAACGGAGAAAATAGGACTGGGCAATGAATGTCAGATCTCATACACTCTCCAGGATGTTTGGGCTGCCAACAAGTTACTTAAGGGTCCTGCACACTTAAACATGACATGCCTTGGGTCACACACACACATAGTGGTTTTCCCACTTGTAAGGAGCATGTGTAAGATCAGAGGAATGCAGGCTCTCCCTTGGCTCTTACCTAAGGCAACTGGAACCCTGTAAAAGCACAACAAAAACAACCCCCCAGTTTCCACTCACACATAAACTTTAATGCCCCATCTAATGTTCCTCTGCCCTGCACCACTGTCTTTGCTGCGCACTCACACATGTGCGAATGTGCGCATCTAAGTTTGTAAACTGTGAGTTTTCATTCACATAAGCCGTAATTAAAGATCTGACGTTTCCTCACACCACCACCCAGCACGTGTTTCACATATCACTGCACACGAACCGAAGGCAAACAACACATGTTTAAGTTTACATCTTCAACTCTCATTTGTCTTGACGATCTGTCGCTATCATACTAATGTTACATCTAAATATTGTTATTTGTGCATCATTCTCACCTACAACAGCACTGACTTAAGAAAAGCAGTAGCTTTAAATCATATCTGTGGCCAAGTAGAGCTGTGGCCTCCAGTGAGGAAAGGAGCTTAGGTGCACATATATCAAACACGCACAAACATTTACAATAAGTGTACACATATCATCCCTGTGTGTAGCCCACACACACTCACACTCATTGCATCATGTTCTAGAAACAGCTCCTGCTTTGACACACAGCTCTTGACTAAACTGGTGCCTGTCACATGACACAGCGAACAGCGTCATACCTGCTCCCCCTGCCTATCTGAAACAAAGAAGGCATGAACGCACATGTACACAGGTTGTTGAAGTACTGTACACCCTCTTCCGTTTCTCAGTAGATGTTCTTATTCTAAATGGTCGGAGCATTCTGTCTTCGTCAAACTCTTTGGAACTACATGTCAAAATGCTCAACTCAGGATTTAAGAAGTTCTCTCAGGAGACAGTGAATATGCAGAGAAAGTGGAAAACAGAGAAAAAGTGGTATAATATCTTATCAACTGCTCAAGTCAAATGCAAATAATAGAGTAAAATTACCATCACTTCTGAATTATGTATATTGCTTCAGCTAATGTATAATTCATCATGATTAATGATATTTTGTACGAACACTCCAAAACATCTTCCAGGAGTTGCTCACCTCTGTCTTCACACTGCAGTCATCTAGATCTACTTTGGAGCTCTCTTAAAGGTCCCGTATTGTATAAAGTGAGATTTCCATTTCTTTGTGGATTATAAAGCAGGTCTAGGTGCTATGTATTGTAAATACTGTTAAAGTATCAGAGAAATGCATAAAGTCTGTAATTAGAAACTGTGCCTACAAATGAGCCATCAGGACTCTGTAAGGTTGTGATGTCACAACGATACAGTCACCTCCCTCAGCAGTGCCCCCAGAACAGCCGTGGTTAGAAAACCTCCAGCAGAGCTAAGGCAGAAACACAGTATGTGATGTCTGCTCATGCCTGTGAGAGCTGACCCTAAACCTAAAAAGAGCAAAATATGGGACCTTTAAATTTAAGAAAATTTAAATACATTTGATGAATGGAGAAATGCAAGTACAGGTGAAGGCTCTGTCTTTCGTTTAAGTCAAATTGCAAAGCTGTACGCCTTGTCTCCAAAGCCAAAACTCAGAGGCAATGTGTGTGTTTGAGAGTGTGTGGAGACGGACACTGAGACACAAAGAAAGCCATTTCCTGTTTTACTTTCCCGACAGTGAGACCTGGCAGAAAATCGAGGAGCCAACATTATATGCGGGTTGCAACAGTCAATGTTAAAAGTATAAACATGGCAGAGGACGTTACGCTTTGGACGCTAGCCTTTACTGTCAGACGCAGAGACAGAAGAGAAAAAACAACACAAGCTATAATCGCCTTCAAAAAATAATAAGCATTCTCTCTGTGTGTCTTACAATAGAAGCCATTCTCTGTGTTTATGGTAGGAGGGGAAAGACTGGACTGACTGACTGACTGACTGACTGGCCGGCACACTGGCAGCTGGCTGCAGCACCAAAACAAAACCGCAGCTCCTTTTTACTAAGAGGAGAGAAAATATGTACAATTTCTAGCAAACAAGAGTACTATACTGTTTATCTGTCTGTCAACTCTTTGCCCTAAGCCTCTTTCTTTCATTGCATTTTTTCCCATAATGCCTACCTTTGAATATGCAGCTCGCTGACTCACAGCTTAGTCATTTCACACATCAAGCAGATTCCGAGTCTATAATCACAGTTCACTTGCCGACAATGCTCCAGTCAATGGATGTTAATCAGAGGCAGTCCGCGACCCCTGGCTGATGATATTAGAAGCAGCCCTCCGCATCATAGAAATCATTACATAAACTGTTTGGAAACAAAAACATCGGTCGCCTCCATTGATTTCTGGGGAGGGAAAAAAAATCTCCGGTGCATACTCTCATTACGTGTCTCGACGGACCACTTTACAACGAGCAGTGTGATGGATTCTGGAAAGGTGCTACACTGTCATGTCAGCCAGTCAATATGGAGATTTTTCCCACTGCTTCATACATAAGTGTGGCAAGCATTTGGCGTGTATAAATCCCTGTCAGTGATCAGACTATCTAACTGGTATGAAGCAGAGAGTTTAGAAATCTGACACTGTGGGCGCACCACCAGGAAAAATGTAGACAAATGCTGAGGATGTAAACGGCAAGTGTAACCAGGAATCGGAGTGATTTTAAGGCAGGTTCTAGAGTTATAAGGAGCATCTTTTTTTCTATGCAAATCAACATGTGTGTACACTTACTTCTTTGGCAGTGGTTCTGTGACCAGCACCGTCCCCTGAAGTGTCCGTTGATGGTGTTCTGCGTGCAGATGGTTTGACCTTGGGCCGTGCCGGGACACACATCTCCGCACTCTCTCTCATTCTTATTGGCCACGATGAAGTTGTCCTCAGAGGAATCCAGGATCTTAGACCAGTCCAGGGTTGCCAGGTAGCACAAGTCGGGATTCTTCTCGATTCTAACAGCACCCCGTGTGATGTTCATGAGGCTGTGCAGTCCCACCTCCTTCAGCTGCAGCATCTCGTAAATCACAAGGGCATAGTTGAAGAAGAGGTTGTTTCCGCGGATCACTGTCAGGTTGGGAAAGAGATCGGTGAGGGTGTCGAGGCCATAGACCCTGAACAGCAGCACGTAGTCGGTCACCACTCGAAGCTTCGGGTAGCTGAGACCCCGAAAGTCTTCGGTCTTGGTCTTAAACATGAGTAGAATCTTCAGGTGGCCCTCAATGATGGTGCAGTTCTCCAACGACTGGAGGTTGGTCACATTGTTCCGGATGTCCTTACTCTGGCAGACTGGAAGGAAAGAAAGGTAGGGAAGAAAACAATAAATACAAGCATAATAAAATAAAATAGTGTTTTTTAAAATAGTTCATCCAATAATCTTATTCATGTTAAAATCAGCAAATGACTTTTTTCCTGAGCTGCCATTTTATCATGTCTTTTTTTCAACTGAAACAGTTGGTTATTTTTCTGTTAAACGACTTACTGATTTAGTCAACCAATACTGATTTGGTTTCAATACAAATGAAGTGTCTTTTTGCCTTTTTTTGTGGTCTGTCTAACTGATTCAACAGAAAACTGCAAAAAAAAGCACAATTGCACAGTATAACTGAAGGAACATATCTACTGCAAGCTCCACTGTGGGCTACAGCAACAGGCCAAACAGGCAGAAGAGTCATCTGCAATTTGCGACATTATTTAAACAACTGGATATGAACATCAACACATGCTTCTTTTTCCCATTATGAAGCCATGAAGCCAGGAGTGATCTGTATTAAGGAGAGCAATGCCATTCATAAAGCAGCCTCTGCAATCTGACTGGCCGCAAGCACCCTTGCCCTCCCTCCCTTTCTCTCCCTCTCTCTCACACTCATTGGCTCCAGCAATACTTCTCAAGCGGGTAAATTGTTGTATGGCACTGTCTGATCTGAATGAAGCAGACATGAAAGGGTTAACAGAAATGAAGCCTGGAAGCTAAATGCTTATCCATGCTCATTCATACTCTTTAGCTGCCACACACACACACACACACACACACACACACACACACACACACACACACACACACACACACACACACACACACACACACACACACACACACACACACACACACACACACACACACACGCAGGAGTAGAGAATTCATAAGGGGACAGTTATTAAAGAAGATGTGCAGATAAAGGGAAAGGACTAAGTAAGAGGGGAGAATGCTTCCTAGCTTGAGTTACTATAAAGATACTTTATTTAGAGCTGCAAATGAGGATTATCTCAAGTTGTCGATAGGGTCTGAAAAAGACTGAAAATAGTGAAAAGCACTGGTCATGTTCAAAACGCCAAGATGACATCCTCAAATGTCTTGTTTTGGCCAAAAATAAATATTTACTTTCTAGCTTCATAAACAAATGACTAAACCGATTAATTGACTATCAGATTAGTTGGACATTACTTTAGGTTTACAACAAATCAATTAACGAATGCACTGCAAATTTAAACTTCATTTATAGACAGAGTTTAAAAGTTACCAACCCATGCCACTCACACATGATCTGTTATCAAAGCAGTGAATCAGTCATGTAAGCACTCAACTAGCACATTTATTGATGTTGTTTGTAAAGAGGCGTGAATGGTTTTGTTCTCTAAATGCAATTGTAATGCAACATTTAATAAAAAGAAGAAGACGCCTCTTAAATACAGCACAGATTGATATCCCCGACTATTTTCCTCTGAACTTCCTCTTTCTTTGAACCATTTAACGAAAACAGTCAGTCAGGTCATACAGGTGGGATGTTTCTCTACCAGAGAAGTGTCAGCCTACATGAGCAGACTTGCTGTTTTAAGTGGAAGAGAAATGATTTACTGAACACACAGTGATGCCATAGATGGTGTTTGAACATGGTGAACAGCACCCACTCTCATTTAAAGAACATACTCGTGACCAAACTGTTAGGGGGACAGACATGTAATACTAATTTGCTCACATGGCTTAACCATGCATGTACTTTATGAACAATACAGCCAGCTATATGTCCTGGCTAAGGACAAGCAACATGCAAGAGGAATGGATTAAATGCAATTTCTTAACAGAACATTTCTACTAACGTATTTAGATTATTTTTACAATAAATCCATTGTTTAGTCTATAAAAATCACAAAAGAAAATGTGAAAAAAATGCACTTTTTTGTCCAACCAGCAGTCAATTTTATTTCAATATGAAAACCATTATGTATCAGTCTGAGTGTCTGTCATCGATACAGGTGTCATTTGTACAAACAAAAATAGTGAAAAGGGGCCTGAGCTTGTGCATGTAGGGGAAAATGAGCCCCTTATCGCAGAGGAAATCTAATGGTCTCCATCTAGTCTGCTGCTTTCCAATCGATGAAACAGACAAACACCTGCTAATCACACACTGTATCACTGCAAGTATCTTCCATGCTTCTTAATGGTGTGAAACCCATCTGCTTGCCACCTTATGCTATTTTCCCCAGTTTATTACATTCAATCCCCCACAACCAGAGAAAAGAAAAAAACAATCCTACAACAACATACATCTTAAAATAGAAAAAGTAAGTCAAAGTTAATTGAAGTAGATAGTAGATTCTGTTGAGTTGTGATTGGCCCTGGTCATTTCCCAGGTGTAAGCTACCCATTAACTTCCAATCCTGTTATTGGTTATGGAGACAAACATGTCAAAAATCCAGGTACAAACTCTGACCGGCTGCATGTCAATGGAACCGCTTGAGTGATTTCCTGTAATGGATATGAGCCAATAAAGCCTATAATCACTACACTGCCAAATAAAACCATGTTGTTTACTACAACAGCATGAGTGCAATAGATGGTGAGTTGTTCAAGTGTGTATAAAGTCCAATGCAGCAATCAAATGTTAAGAATATGTTAAGCTAATAGGGATCTTTTTTGCTATATATAATTTTTCATAGACAATTTTTCCGAAAAATTTTACTGAGACTACGACTAAATCTCGAAATCATATTATTATCATATTACCAAGACATGCAAATGACCTCTACCATTTTTGCTGACCTCAATATTGCTAGTTGTATTTAATTGCATGCCTGTTTACAAAGGAATGTCACCAATATTTTAGCTAAGTAAGTAAGTAAGCAAGTAAGTAAGCTTTATTTGTACAGCGCCTTTCACAGACCAGGGTCACAAAGCGCTTTAACAACAAAAACAATACACAGTTAAAAAAGTACATACACATTTAAAACTTAAAAAGCCAAGACAACTCAGTGGCAATCATAGAAGCCCCAAGACAATTAAGCAAAAGCCTGCACAAATAATTAAGTCTTAAGTTGCCTTTTGAAGGAGTCAGCAGACTCTATCGAACGCAGAGAGAGAGCGGAAGCTAACATGAAGACAGAATTACTCGCAGGGTTTACTATATCATTATAAGACTTGGGTGCAGCAACTAACTACTTTTTCACCTTTTATTTAGTATTTTGGTTGTATGGTTTTTATCCGTTTTATTTAGGGATTTGTTATTATCATTATTATTATTTCGATATTTTGTTCACATACCAATTACAATGGTATGTCTGAATATTAAGAACTGAAAGTTCCTCGGACTTTGAAAGCATGTACTTGCATTATTATACCATAATAATCTCATTACATATGTGGCATACAACAGTACTGAAATCACAATAACATCACAACATTTATTACAATGTCTTACAGGGCAATATGCCATCTAAAAAACTGTTGTCGTGACAGGCCTTGTGGACGTGGCCAAAGCCAGCTCAACTTTGCACACTTCCAGCCTTGCCAGCAGCTAAAAACAACTCATAAAATAAGACAGTAAATCTATTTCCGCTGTTAAGCATCTCATCAGATAAAGCAGAGTTTCAAACAACAACAACAGCAACTCAGTCAAGCTGCCCACCTTGGCCGCACCCTCTCTGTTAGACACATAGTGTATCAGAAACCAAAACACAAAAACACACTCCACAGTGTGGCAGTTAGTATTCCCAGTGATAACAGCAACCTTACACTTCTCTGCCCCTCCTGCTTTATCTCCTGGACACATCGAACAGGCCTACAGGCCACCCACTCGCTGTCAGCCTGCAGCACTAACCGGATACCTATTGTGCAACACAACAACATAACAAACTACTTTACGCAACACCAGCAGGACCAGGGTGCAACTCACCTCAACCCACAATGATCTTGAGGACACAACATGACTTTTTAACATTAACGCATTTGACTTCACCACACAGGTAATAAATATTTGACTGGAAATTAAGTCTTTCTACACACACAGCATGCTAACAGGTTAGCACATATGTCACGTCTGCTGTTGAAGTGGCTGTATTGACACAAAGAAATGTTAGCAGGCCATGAGGGGAGGCAGTCAACGGTGCTGCTGTGAGCTCCCTCTGCAAAATGGAGTCTTGTATTCGACTGACAGGAACGAGAGAGAGAGGGGGTCATCGCGGGGCAGGTGGGGGAGGAGAGGGAGGGAGAGTAAAGGAGTGGAGGCTTGTTATGTAGTCTGCCAGAGTCACTGTGTCTTTAAAATAATGAGACATCTCCTCCCTCTCTCCACCCAGGTTTAGAAACAGGGGGACGAGGGGAGACGGTGAGCGCAAATAGGGAGCGAGATGGAGCCAGAGGGAAAAGTGGAGTATTGGGGGGTGCAGAGAAATGATTCGAGGGGAGTGAGAGGGGTGAAAGTGTAACCTGAGCCTTAGCAGGAACGCAGAGTGACGTAAGGGACCTACAGGACGGTTGTGATCACATGCATGAATGGAGGGCCGCTATGGACCACTGTTACATGACAAGCAACAGGCACACACAGAGGCTCACGGGGAGGGAGAGGGGAGGAGGAGGTTTGCTACCTACTGGCCACAAAGACAACTATCCGCAATGTTCACCTATAATACGAAAAAACAGGAAAATTATGTAAAACATTGGACAAAAAAATAAAGAGGAAAACAGCTGCACCATTTTTCAACCGATACCAAATACACAAAAAACCTGGTAGATATTGTGTGAATGGGGGGTTTGGTGGACAATGACCGTGACCCCTCTCCACGTGGCCCACCGTCCCACTGAGGACCACCCATTAGCAGACAGCTTGGTGCTCTCACTGGCTGTATATGACAACCCAATCAGCCACTAATGGGGGGGTTGATCAGGAGCAGAGCACAGAAAGGGATAACAGAGCACAGACTGGAATGTACTGTACCATACTGTGGACCTCTATAGGAGAAATGTGGGCCATCCACCCGCCTTCCCTGTATGTTTGACAGTTAATTTGGCAGTAGGAATGAGAAAAGGAGGAGGAGGTGGCGGTTGGAGGAGGAGGGACGTATATAGGGGTGTCAGACAAACAGAAACAGCAGAGGATAAAAGCTTGGCGATGGAGTGAGGTGAATGAGTTGAAGTCCTCAATAGGCGATCAACAAATTAACAGTTCCTTTTCAATTCTATACACTGTATAAAACCGTATCTTCAGAAATGTCAGTGTTCTTGATAAAAAAAAACATTTAAATAAAGATACTGTCTAGGTATCTTTTCTAGTCTACGGATCTTAGTTTAACACAGATATTTTACTGGATCTGGGGCTCCTCCCAAAAGCATAAATAATTTCAAGATAAAAAAAAAATATATGCAATTTCACATCAGTCCAAAATGATGTGAAATTGCATATAAATGTATTTTTTCATCTTAAAATGGGTATGAAAAGGGCAGATAATAAACAAACAACAAAAAGGCTGGGCCATATATTGAGATGGATATATCGTCTTAGATCTCGGATATTGTCATAATGTGATATTGTGTTGCAGTTTCCTGGCTTTAAAAGGCTACATTATATGAAAGTAATTATTCTATTTGCCTTGAGTGCTGCGCCTTAGCCTTACAATGGTCAGAAAAATCCTGTGATATGATGTGACCATTCAAATTCCACAACTACTGATGATAGTTAAAGAAACATTTAAAGATATCTATAAAAAACAAAGAAGTCAACTGATGTATGCAGCTTAAAACATTATTCAAAGAAGACAAAAATTTTGCTTCAACAAAATAATTCAAAAAGCTAATCGTTCTTTCTTTTCCTGTTATGGTGTCACACTTCAAAATTGGATGCCAAACGCCGCAGAAAGCACACTGAGAATCACTGTGATTGCTATTTTGCTGTGCAAGTGGAGCTTGTGGAACCTGCAACTGCCCTGTAATCAAATGTGGCTAAATTATGTTATTTATCACAGTGGCTGACAAAGTGATAAGTGTAAATTTTGATAATTTCCATTTTCTTTCTGTCGATGTGGAAACAATTCATTGTTCAGCCCTGAAATAAAAAACGTAACCAGTAACATTCGCTGCAATCTTTGATCATAAAAAGGTGTTGTTCTTTACTACACAGTACAGTTAGGCTCTGTGGAATGGAAGATTTAATGGTTAATGCAGTGTTCAACTATGTGATCTGAAGAAGAGAACATATGCCTAACCTCACTGCTTTTCCCTCTTTGCCTTGTAGATATAAATTTGGAGTTGCAATGATTAGTAGATTAATCAACTGTCAGTGTCAAATGTTTACTGGTTCCAGCTGCTTTTCTGCGTAATTTCTGATGGTACATGAAGAGTCTTGGGTTTTGGACTGTCAAGACATTACTCTGGGTTCTGGGATTGTGATCCCAGCATTTTTTGATGATACATTGACCAAAATGAATTCATTTATTGTGAAAATATTGGCTGGTTAACCAATTATGAAGTTATGAAGAAATATCAGCCAAGACAGCTCTAAACAGAAAGCACTGGCTGGTTGTAATGACTGATCAAAAAGCAGACAATCATCCATTTTACACTCATTCTACGTTACTCTAAAGACTTCTGTTAAACAACTGTAGACTTGAAATTTCATTTTAGCTCCATTAAATTCTGCTCCGTCTCCTGGTCAAATATGAAGCAGAGTTAGCTCACGGAATAAGTTCGCCATAATAACAGCTCAGATATGACTTGGGCATGACCTGTGCAGCCGAGGTCATGCCAATGGAGCAGCTATCTCTGACAGAAAGTGCCATCTCCACTATTCTGTAAGCAAACCTCCAACTGCAGCCTCCATTATAGTATAGTTACAATTTCAAACAGATTCTTCTCTTATTTTTAGAGTTGAGCTCCCTGCAGAGAATTTAATATGCATCAACTAACAGTAGCTGGCTGGCAGTGAGAAAGTGGATTACAGTGGCAGTTTTAGATGGTGAGAGTGGAGCTCTCTGTGGCCCCGGGACCAGACTGCTTCTGCCTTTCACTGTAGCAGAGGGCAGCCGCACGTTAGCTTAGCTTGAAACCAGACCTGTCTAGCATGAAACCAGGTGGCAGCTAACTCTGGACTGTGAGAAGTTTCCCCTCTCTGTCAGCTTAGGAGCACGTTGCCCCCGATGAGGTGATCTGCTGATTATAGATTTGTCAACAGCTCAGTTGCTGAACAAACCCCAGGAGAGAGAATATGTGGCTGCCGTGCCAAGTGGACTGCCAGCGGAAAAATGCATTTGTTTGTTAATATAGCTGTGGAAAGTCCTGAGAAGTAAAGCCAGCTCCATGTGCGCCCACTGCCAAGCTGTGGCTTCTAGTGAAAATTGATGCTGAGAAACTGCATGAGAGGCATTTTGATTAACATGTACCAACTTGTAGCTCCAAAACAAAGAGAGCTGAAGACCAAAATAACAGTACGTGAGCCAGGGGAAGACAGAGAGGGGGGCAGTTTGAAGAGTGGAAACAAGCCCGACGTGCCATTAAATTCAGACACAGAGGACATACTTTTTTAAAATCTTCTGTTAACATTAAGAGGGGAGAGTGACCGAGTGCCACGATGAGCGAGCCCCTCTAACAAGTGCATTGTTATTGACCTGCACTTCCACATTTGAGGACATCAGATAAAGGTGGGGGAGGCTTGGGAAAGGGAGACGGAGTGTGTGTGTGTGTGTGGATTGGAGCACCTGTTCCTCCATTGCCTCAGCCTCCCATTGAGGAGCATGGCAGGGGGAGCTGGCCTAGCCTATTTATACACAACGCTGGGTCCCGTTACAGCTGTGGCACCGGGCCAGGCTGTGGCAGATTGAAGCAGGGTAGAAAAAGAGCAACATGCAGGCCCTGCGCTGTCAGATGACTGGCCAAGAGAGGCCTAAATCAGATCACGCTGGTGACTTTGGTTCGCCTCCTTCTCTCTGCCTTCAGGCACCAGCATAGAGGAGAGGAAGTGAGGGATGGAAGGAGAAGGATAGGTACAGACAGACGGGAAACAAAGAGACAGAAAACAAACAGAGAAAGAATGAGGAAGAGAAAAATAAGTGATGGGGGAGCATGAGAGGTGCCAGGTCACTGTCGCTTGTTTTTGAGAAACAATGACTCACTATTTTCTAGTTCCACAGAGCACAGTTTGACCTTGGACTCAAGGCTGCCAAGAGGCAGGAGAGGAGAAGTGTGTAGAAGAAACAAGAGCAGCATGTGTAGTAATCGCTGGGCCTGTTCGACATCTTCTGAGAGTGACAGAGTACCTGACAGAACTGATCCCTCAAGTCCATGTCCACCAACCCAAACACCAGAATATCCCCAGTGTAGACATGTGTCAGCTGACACTAGGCCCTTTCACACAGCCTGTTCAAGGCACATGTTGAGCTTTTATTCTGCCATGCCATTCTGTACAAAAAAGGTACGGAGAAAGACTGGTGGGTCGTTGTTGTCCACTGCTGAGACGGTAAGAAAGCCTTGAAAGAAAGGCTTGTTAAACATGGCTCATGTCCATCTTAGTTTGATAATAAATAATAACTGACACTCTGAGGTTGTCTCAGCAGTGCTTTTCAAACTTAAAGGCTAACACTTTTCCATAAATTCCAAAAGAATCAAATTTTATTTTATCCGGCGACTCTACAGATTGCTAGCCCGAGCCTATGTCTCCGACATACTGTTGCTACTGTTCTGACGCCTTACTCAAAAAACAGCAAATATACGCCAAGAATTTAAAATAGTCAGTCCATATATAAAAGCAGATAAGGTGGCCATTGTCTTTGTATCTGAGGTTTCTCCTCACTGCCCAGTTCCTCATTCCTTCCTCAGCCCTTTCTCTGTCTCCTTCCCTCTGCAGCGCAATTGAACATTCTGAAAAGGAAGTCACGTGAGAAAACCTTAAAAAGTAGACCAATGATGCAATACTTCATTGACAACAAGTTGCTTTAAACAAATACTGTATACACAGTCACACAGATCTATTTGCTCTTTACACTCAATTCCATGACCACTTGCAGCCAAAATGTTCCCTGTCTAGGAAATAATTGGCCAGCTGGTAATACACAACCCCAAAAGAAATCTGAAAAATTTTGACCACGCCCTACAAAACAGCTAAACCAGATGGCGCTCCAAACAAATAAAAAGCATGTTGGGGGGTGGGGGGAGCAGCATTCCTGACATAGTCTAGGCATTTGGGAACACAGAGAGGACTACGAAACAGGAGCAGGTAATCAACAGCAGCCTGGACTTTGCCGAAGATATAGTGTAAGACAGACAGACAATTCACACACACACACACACACACACAGGACGCAACACTCACACACAGAGTGAGTAACACAAGAAACATCTGATGTTCCTTTTTATCTTCCCACGTTAGCAAGTGGAGCGGAGCCGCGCAGCGTCTTGGTGTGGTGAGCCTCGGCCTGAGAGGGAGGCAGCCAGGGCTTGATTCCCCTGCTTGACTTGCAGCCACACGGCAGCAGCTGTAGGGCCCAGCCCCACCAACACTCTGACCCACAAACCAGAATTACACATGATGAGGCTAGATGAGCTATGCCTGTCTGATGGCTCTGCCAAATCGGCTTCTTCCATCCCATACGGCTTTCTTCTTCCAAATGTGTCTGTCTTCCTGCTTAGGACCTCTATGGTTGAACAGAGGCTGTGAAGCTGCGTTCCCAATCCTACCCTGCTTCCTGTAGTACTGTAGTTTGTGCTTTAGCCACTCAACATTAAGACTGAAACAGAAAAGCCAAGACCAGGAGGGACTTGGGGAAAGAAAGGTGAATATAAGAGCCGGGGCGGGACGGCTGCTTAGGCTGTACCTGAACATGCTCACACTTTCTTTTGACACTAAGTAGTTTTAACCTCCAGCTAAAACAGTTTAGGGGTTTAGCAGGGGTATTCCCTGTGTGGTGAATGGACGAGTGAGCTCATCCCAAGCATGGCAAATCCTATTGATTTGACTGGATTTCTGCAAGGCTGCCACCTCCGAGCCACAGCTGAATCTAAATTGAAGCAACGAAAAAAAACCAACAGAGGAGGACATAATTTGATTCCAACTGCCTTGAATAAGACTCCACATTGGTGTGGTGTTGTGTATATTGTGTTATGTATATATATATATATATCTATTTATTCTCTATATATATATAGCTATATATTATATATATATATATATATAAATACATATATATATAATATATATATACACATATACATATATAAACATATATATATATATATACATACACACACATATACCACATATATATATATATTATATATATATAACACCTTAATATATAGTATATAATATATACACATATATATATATATATATATATATATATATAATACAAATATATATATCTATATAAATATATATATACACATATATATATTATATATATATATATACATATATATATATTATAGATAGTATATATACACAATATATTATATATATATATATATAATATATATCACATATATATATATATATATATATATACACATATATATATATATATAATATATACACAATCCATATTATATATTATCTCTATATATTATGTATTATATCTCTATCTCTCTATATATTATCTCTATCTATCTATCTATTATCCTAGACCTCTCTCTCTATCTCTAGTCTCTTATTCTTCTCATCTCTCTATCTCTCTCTATATAGATATCTCATCTATATATATATCTCTTCTACCCACACACCTCATCTATCATCTCTATCTCTCTTATACCCACCATATATTTATATATATATATATAATATATAATATATATATCTTATATTTACACCCACATATATATATATATATATATATATATATATCTATCTATATATATATATATCTATAATATATATAGAAATATTCTAATATATATATCATACCACAATATATATAGATATATATATATATATATATACCCACACATATATATATATATATATATATATATATATATATATATATAGATATATAGATATATATACACACACACATATATATATTATAATATAATATATATATATATATATATATATATATATATACACCCCCCATCCCCTATATATATTATATATATATTCTATATATCTATCTCTATATATATATATATATATCCTCTATATCCTCTATCTATTATCTATATATATTATATTATCTATATTATATACTTATATATCTATATAGATCTCTCTCATCTCTCTATAATTCTCTTATCTATCATCTATCTCCCCCCCTCACACTCTATATATATATATCTATCCCACCACCCACTCTATCTATATATATATACTATATATCAACCACCCTATATCTCTATATATCTCTCTATCCTCTCTATACTCATCTATAATATATATATCATCTCCACTATATATCTCGTATATTCTATACTCTCTATATTATTAATATATATATAATCTATCTCTCTATCTATATATACACACACCCTATATCCTACATACATACATATATATACATACATACATACATACACACACACACACACACACACACACACACACAATGTGGAGTCTTATTTCAAGGCAGTTGGAATCAAATTATGTCCTCCTCTGTTGGTGTTTTTCTTCGTTTGCTTCAAATTTAGATTCAGCTGTGGCTCGGAGGTGGCAGCCTTGCAGAAATCCAGTCAAATCAATAGGATTTGCCATGCTTGGGATGAGCTCACTCGTCCATTCGTTGACGAGCGGTCGACCCCCCCCCCCCCCCCCCCCCCCCCCGACTGACGTTGACGAGCGGTCGTGCATATATATATGTGTGTGTGTGTGTGTGTGTGTGTGTGTGTGTGTGTGTGTGTGTGTGTGGTGTGTGTGTAAGACTATAAAGAGGAATGAGGAGACAAATTAACAAGCAGAGGAGATGGGACGCAAGAAAGAGCAGCATTTGGGAGAAGGAGAAAGCAAAGTGGTACAGCAGCAAACAGAGACTATCAGTGGGTGAGAGGGGGGTGATGGGAGAGTAGACAAACCAAGACGGAAAAGAGGGAGAAGCAGAGGGGAGGCTGGAGGGATGGAGAGCAGGTCAGTTTAATGGCCCATTTGTCTGCGCCGTTAGACCACCAGTTCTCACTGGCTGCTGCAGGAAAACCTCACACACTCACAAACACACACACATCCTGTCTCCAGGCTTCCTTCTTTCCATATCTCTCCCCCCTCCACCTTTTCCATCTTGGGCCTGTACCCACAGCTTCAGTTCAGTCTTCCATTCACACTTTTTGTCTGCTAAAGCATTCATATCTCCTCTATACATCACTTATCCTGCGCTTTCATGATGGTACTTTTTTTACATAATTTTTAAAGGGATGCTGTTCCGTTGTCCGTCCACATAAATGGAGACCCTTTTTTTTTTAAAGCCAGTTGTATCTTGCATAAAGCAGTATCCTAATCGGTCGCTCACAGGCAGAGCAGACGGTCACGCTGACCCAGACAGCAGCTACACAACACAAGAGTCACACACTTTCTTATCAAACTTGCAAACATGAACAAAAGTCTTGCTTCGCAACCAGAGTTTGATCCAAACAAACACTAACAGGGGAAAAGTGTGCAGAGCCGTTTTGCAGTCCGTCTCTTGTTCTTTACAATGTAATGCAGACACTCTGCATGTCTGCTGTCAATCACAGGCAGGGACATGCCCTTCCAGTCGGCTGAGACAAAAAAAGAGTGTCTCTAATATTTCCTGAGAGACCTTTTTCCTCCTTTAAAAAAGGGTAATTATGGAGTGGGGTTGTATTATCAACCTACAGTAGAGGACAGTCGAAGCAAAGAGTAGCCCTGGCATGGGAGCAAAACAGTGTACTGCTGAAATGTATTTCAGATACTGAATCATTATCAGTTTAACTGTATGCTATATTTCGGAGACAAGAACATGCCTTTATGAACCAGAATATATAGAGAAAGAAATCTCTTGAGCACGAGCAAGAGAATACACTTCTGAGGAAATTGCATTACTTTAATGGTTGTCTGGAAAATTGTTTTCACTTAGTTGTTGTTGTAGCATCAGGTACAACAGTGATCCTCAGCAAGTGTCTCTCTGACTTGAATTTGGCAGTGGACTGAACCAATGGGAGGAATTTTGTTTATGGTAATACAGTGCCAAAGGACAGGGTTGTCTGATGGAAAAATTAAGTGCTAAAAATAATCAAACTAAAGCTTACTGGCAGACTGCCACCCACTGTAGATAATATTTCTCAAACAAAAAATAAAACTATCCCTTTAAACTTTAAACAGAAAAGGGTAAAAAAAAAAAAAACATGCATCACTTTCTTTTTGACTTGACATCAGGACACATGGAGCAGAAAAGCCCTTTGAACGTGTTATCTATAAATTTTAGTCATGGGCCTCTGATTATGGACTAATATCCCACCCCCCTGCTGTTTGTTTTTCCACAAAAACCCCTTCACAAATTCCCAAAGATCCTCAGTCACCGCCCTCCACTGTTGGTTTTTCCATACAGGATATCATGGCCATGCTGGCCATGGCATGGAAGGAGTACTGACATCATGTTAACGTTCAAAAAGGCCCCCTGGCCAACAAATCACCCGCTGTTAGCTACCCTCCGACAGAGTGAGCCCCAGGAGTGGAGGGTCTGTGGCCACGGTGGTATTGTAAAATGACTTCCATTCATTGTTGCTGTCATTTAACAGCAAGGCATGATTCAATATGCCCCCCCCCCCAACTGTAAGTGAATTAGGAATGCTTGATGGAGGCTCATAAACCAGCTCTTCATCTCTCTGTCCCTTTTCACTCCGTCTTGGCACGAGTCCCTCAAGTGTTTTCTCCCAGATGGAGGCTACAGTGTCAGCTCTGCCACATTGACACACTCCTTTCACTCCGGTCTGCTCTTAAGTGTCTTTTTTTATTCACTTTCTTCAACAACACAACGCCTAATGACCTGTTAAACATGGTTAAAGCAGACCTGTCAACATTCATTGAAAATAAAAAACAATATAGGTCTGACCTGAATGCATCAAAGCCTAGGTGTTTACCATAACAGATGCTTTCATCTCTACTCGAATACTTTGTGTTTGGCAGTTAAAAAAAGGAAGTTAAAATGCAAAGATTTGTGCACACCAATATCTGATAATAATCAGACACTTCATCAGGAGAAATGGTCTAGTTTGCTGACCTGCTGAAAGACTTTGGTCATGTGCCTAATAACTTTCAATACTTAAATTGCATTGCAGCTGTTGTCAAAAAACACTCCGTTAGTAACCCCAATTTCTGTTGATCTGTTTCTTAATAGATATTTGAAAGAAATGTGCCCTGAGGTTAGAGAATAATGTCTAATTTTGTCTCTAAAATGCTTAGCTTTAATAGTTTAAAAAGCTGAGTCATAGTTCTATTCATTCAGAATAAATGTTTTCCAGTTTTAACAAAAACAGCTCCAGCGGTAAATACTGACACGTACAAGGCCTGGTGGCTTTCTTATCATCTTAGTATCACAGCCCAGGATTAAACAAAGGCTATTGTTCAAAAGATGAAGCCATCTTCAACCACTCAATAAAAAACAGTGAACAGTTATTAAAACAAACCCTAATAAAATCATACAAGCATATATTCTGTAATTAAAAGTAGGGATGTCCCGATCCGATCTGTAGGATCGGGATCGGAGCCGATCTGGGCATTTTTCCGCTGATCGGAATAGGCAATTTTGAACGTGGACCCAAGCCCGATTTATTTATTTATTTATTTTTAACGTCAGAGCACAATTTGTGGCAGAACGCAGACGCGCGCGTGGCGTTACTCTGGCAAATCTGTGAATAAAGTGTCTGCAGTGTGGAAATAACGTCAATTAGAAAGCGAAAGCAGTCCAACGGCGACATGTAACATCTGCTATATGGCCGTTTCGCGGAGCTGCATTTTACTACTCATTTGATACAGCATATACAAAACAAAAACTCAAAGAATACAACGTGTTCACTCGAGAGTACAGGCAAGGAGACGCACGCAGCAAACAGTCGCGGATACTTTCATTTATGAGAAATATCCTCAGCGACATGTCGACAAATATTACAGAGAGGGTCATCAAATTAATCGCTCTGGAAAACCAGGTCATCTCCGTGGTAGAGGATAAGGGTTTTCTTCGTCACCTGGAGTTTTTGAATTCCCGGTATGCCCTACCATCTCTGCATTACATTTATTCCACTTTTGAGTTACAACATGCCGGTATATGCGCACTAGTTTCGTGGGTCTCATACAGCAGAGCATGTAAAGCAGGCAATCCAGGAGATGCTGAACGCGTTAATAGACAAGCAACGTGTCCACGTCATTTTATGTGACAACGTAAAGTACATGAAATAAGCAAAGGATGATACTGAGGTACCAAGCGTGAGCTGCGTCTCACACACACTTCAGCTGCTGTACACGAGGGTCTGCTGTCACAGTGCAGCATCACACACTCACCTGCTAACACAAGGAAGGTGGAGGCCAATGTTGTAATAGCATATGCAGAATAAGAAAGAGCTATATTAAAGTATATACTTTGTTTCAACAAAATAATAAAAACCTATTAAGGAACAGCTTAGATGCAGGTACTTTTTTTCTTAATGCAGCTGTATTATCTAGGAAAATATTAGTTAAGGCTAAGTATCGGATCGGGACTCGGTATCGGCAGATACTAAATATTAAAGGACTCGGATCGGGATCGGGGTAAAAAAAACCTGATCGGGACATCCCTAATTAAAAGGTTACATTTACTACTCTGCCAATGGTTTTGTGAGGAATGGCCAGATTCCCACCCATCTGGTTTCATGACTATAGGGTGAAATGTTGCAGAGGTGGACCGAGCTGTACAGCTGGCTCCATGCAGGAAACAAGGAGGAAGGACCTCCGTTTCCATCTGTCATAATGGTCATGAAGATGTAGTGACAAAAACATATACTAAATACTGTGAAAATAGAAGAGGTCTGTGGAGAGTTTACCAGAACTTCCAGCTCAATTCACAGCAATTATACTAAGTTTGGTTTAATTCAAACACTTTTTAAGATGCGTTACTGCAGTGAGTCTAGGACAGGATTCAGTAGCATTATGTGTGGGAGTTAATCACTAAATCTGAGAGGACACAATCCCACTGGTCAGACACCCTGATTTTATTACAGGTGTTGAGACTGACCAGAAAACAATCAGGATAGATTATTGTCTGTTTACAGCAGACAACCCTCTGTGGCTCAAGAGAGGAAAAATCAACCACTGGCATTCAAAATTCAAAAACATTTAAAAATACAACAGGATCTCCACAATACGTTACAACAGACTATACTCACACAACTATGCCAAAAATGATTATTCTCTTTGTCATCACATCTCAAATATGCATAAATGAGTTAAATGTGAGTTAAATACAGCAAGGCTAGGAGTGTATTTAGACAAGGGAGGTTGAGGGAGCGCTGGAGCTGACTGCAAGCACAGCTAGTGCTGTCACCATAGTAACCCATCTCAGGCTAGTTCATCAGGACAAAAACAGAGGCCCCCACACCCCACCCCCATCCGACACACACACCAGCACTGAACACATACGAGCACGAGTGCTCATAAAAGAGCACGCATGGATACGCACACACAGATGCATCGCGGCAAACAACATAATCAGAAAGGTCTATGTTTTTTTTTTTTTTTTTGTGTGTGTTTGTGGTTCTGTGTGCACTATATCGTCAATAAAAAAGAAAATAAAAAAAGAAAGGTCCATGTGACTGAGTTCTGTTGTTAACAATGTGCAGGTGTACATGTTAAGCATCACTTAGGCCCAGCTGGAGCAAGCGGGCCTAATAAGAGAGGAGAATACAAAAAAAACAAAGAGGGGGGAGAGAGAGGAGGTGTCAAATGGATGGTGTTCACACCTTTAAGAGGTTTGAAAGAGGAGGCTTTCCCACCCCAGAGTGGGATTAGCAGGTGTGTGTGTGTGTGTGTGTGTGTGCGTGCGCGTGCGTGCGTGCGTGCTCGTAAGATAGGTCCGCAGGCTGTGCGCATCTGCAGTGTGAAAGAAAAACAAATCAGTGGATGAGAGTGAACCCTCTCACCCCTGAACGTAAAAGCAAACGGAAGGGAGGGGGGGAGGGAGAATGAGAGATGGATATGGGAGGCAGAGACGTAAGTGAAATGGCGTGGACGCAGGAGGCAGAGAATGAGTAGTAGAAGTTGTATCAATTTAATTTCTTATTTCACTGATCACATTTTTCTGCATTTTAGAAAACACTAGAAGCAGTTGTGTGGCCAGATACATGCAGGAATCACACATAGAAGTTGACGAATGACTGATGCTTAAGAAGATTATCAAGGTGTTAATGTAAAGGTGGTTTGTTGAGGTTCATGTCCAATTTGAACAATTTTATACAGATAAGTGCAAATTAGTAACAAATTTGTCTAATTTGACAACAAAATGGCTCTGCCAACGACTGCAGTACAATGGTGCCACAAATGTTACTATGTCAGTATAATCGTTATCTACAAATCAATTTGACGTTTATGATCTGCTAATGTCCATGATTGATTCCTTTTTGTCATATTCATCATCTTTACCCAATATTCTTTCATTTTATATCTTGCAACTATCCGTTCCTCTGCTCACAGTTATCAGCATTATGATCCTGAGTATGTGTGAGTGTGTGTGTGGTTGTAATTAACTGCAAAGAGACTCACTGGGCTGTGTGTCAAATAGTCACTTCTCAGTCATATGACAGTCCTCAAAATAAATTTAACCCATCAGGTTCAGTTACACAGCCACTCAAGCAGAACAAACTCACATACACAAAAATTTAGCAACACACACTTCCCCAGCCCATTTTTACTGTAAGCAATAAGCTGTTTCTTCACATTTACTTGTAACACATTAACTTCCAGCATGTAAGCTTTCATCAGTGAGGTCATAGAGCAGCCAGAATGGCAACCCCTGAGGCAGCCTAAAGACTAGTATCCCGCAGAGGTGGACATGTTAACTGCTCAAAGTGTGACCTTCAAATTACGGGATGGTTTTCTGGATCTTAACCACCAGAGCTTACATAAAGATTCCCACATGACACAAAACAATCACCCTTGCTCTCTCACTCTATTGCAGCTTAATCTGGAAAGACTGTTAAAAAAAGTCTGCAGTCCGCTGAAATGCTAAAACAATAGAAAAACACTTCTATCTCTTGCGCTGCTCAGGCGCCGGCCGTTTGAGCCAAAAGCTTTACATCATTTCTACCAAAAACATTGCCATCGTTTTTGAAGGATGAAAGATGAATTGTGTAGGGAGTCACTTTGGGTGTACAGTACAGCAAAAGCCTGGATCACATGATCACTGTCTACCTCTCATAATCAAATCAAGACAGTCACGAAAAGAAAACACCGTCTGCTGTGAATGGAAAGCAAAAAGATGGATTTTCCAACTTACTCACACAGGACATGGACACGGACTCAGCCAGTGTCTGCAAAGGGCCCCCAAAAGATCCCTTTGCTGATCCCTGCATTACAGGGCCAGCTCAACGTCGACTTTGCAGTGTGAAGTCACCAACGGTTAAAATAGGGCAGATCCAAACAGCAACAAGGACTATCAAGTCAGATTGTTGCGGCATGGCGTAACGGCATTCTCCGTGTTTTTGTCTGTGTGTGTGTGTGTGTGTGTGTGTGTGTGTGTGTGTGTGTGATCCCATCCATCCCCTCCCAACTCAACCACATTTCTGTGCAGTGAGCAGAGGTTTACATAAACAGCTACGGTTCTCTCTATCTAGGAATGGGAGTGAGAGAGGAGGGCATCAAGCTAAGCTCCGTGTTAAAAACACAGTGTGGAGACTGATACACTTACTATATTTCAGCCTGTCAGGATGCTGTGTTGGAAGGCAAGAAATCCTTTGATCACAGTTTTCTCAAATAAGGGCATCCCAGGGCTAGTTGACAATCTACTGACAAATCAGCTGGTTAAAATCTAGAGAATTTCCTCTTTATCTTCAGGAGCTTTCATAAGAGAACCACAGCTATGGTCATATTGTTGTAGGATTGTGTGATTGTCTATGCATGCACCTGTTGGCAGTCTTACTGAAGTCTCCACTTAAAGCGTTTTGAATAGAAATTTGTAATGCTAGAAATGGTGGTTGTTTGATACATGTCCGCCATCTATCCCTATTCATTAAATAGGGGTCTGGTCTTGTTAGCCCAAAATAACTGACTGAGAAGTTTCCAAGATGGCTTCCAAGATTCACTTGCCCAAAATTACTTTGATTAAATCAGTTCTGACCAAAATCTCAGAAAAGCTCCTGGGCTGTCTTGCCACTTTCCGTCATAACACAACATGGCTGAATATTGTCTTCAAAAGTACAGTGAAGATCACGTTTAAGTCTTCTTCTGTATTTCTACTGTCAAACATGCTTCTCTTCCCCTATGTTCTACCTTAAACTCAATGTTTGCCAACTTAATTTGTGAGCTGATATGCTTACCATGTACTCATGTTTTTGCGATCCAACTGAAATTCAAGTAATTTGCATTACTTCTTAGCTGGCTTTAAATTCTGTTGACTGCTTCACTAACAACAAAATGATTAGCTTCAATCAATTTATTCCCAGGTTTAGGATCAATTAAGCAGTGACAAGTTTTAAGAATATCATATATCGATCAGAGTTTCTGTCTGATCTTTTGGTGATTTAACACACAAAACTGAAAGGAAATGGTTAATTTTTAGGAAAAAATGTTTAAACTGATGGCAATAGATGGCCCTTTCATTTTCGTTCCACTTCTACACAATTGTATTAATTATGTTGTTCTCATAATTTTGACCCTCCCGACTTCTAGCACTTATTGTGCTGTTTCCATAGATGTGCAGGACTTATATTACTGTGAAAAACAAGTCCACAGTGAGTAAAAATGTAACGGGAGCAAAGAATCCCAGTGAACTACTTTGCATTCTTATATAATAAATGCTCTTTACAAATAAAATAAAAGCTCATAAGTGGCCAAGAACTGCCTTTTCAATTGACAATGTTAACAAAACTGAACACAATCAAATACGGTAAAGGAATGTATTCGCCTGTCGGCCGATCAAACTGCTAATTGTGGGTGTCAAAAGGTCAGGTTGTGTTTTCCATCCTCTGCTTGTATTGCTGGTGGAAAAGACTGCCGGGAGCACACACAAAAAAAAAAGCAATGGCAAGTTAGGAGAAGTTGAAAGGGATACTTGGAAAGATAAGTGCAGAGGAGGAAGCACTTAGGAAAGGCACCCCAACAGTTCATTTCCTTTAGCAGTACATAATGCCTTCCTGACCAACACTCAAAACACAACACACAGCTTGTGGAGCCTCAGTTCATGACCCCCATTGTCTGCAGGCTCTGCGAACATGGACAACCCAAACATACAATGGCAATCTGCAACCGGCGGTATGGCTGCATTGTGAAAGCCACAATTCTGCATGTAGCTCATTAAACGTACAGTAAAGCGAACTGTAACAGCAAACAGTTGAAAAAGTAGTATTGAAGAAAAAAAAAATTTGACATTACTGCAACAACAAAATGCACTGCATGTTTGATGAGAAAATGATGACTAGCATATCCACCGAGTGTGCACTTAACAGGCTTAACAGGCAATTGTAAGGCTCATGGCTCATGACAGGCTGTAACATGGACATGTACATTATGAACAGATACACGAAAATGCTGGAATACGTTTCCGTCTCCACCAGTGAGGGAGTAAGTGCACACTCGATGGATATGCTAGTTTGTTCTAGCTACCGGAAGACGCGGATGTCAACAAACAGGTAAGTAGCTGCTTGCACAAACACACTGTTTTAACTACTTTTTTATTCATTTTGAGTCATACACGCTACAGTGCTGTGTGCTAAGGTGTCTGCTGATGATGCATAACCTTTGGTGTGAGATGTGGAGCATGTTAAGACGCTTAAAACACAGTGTAAAGTTCTGACCCCATGCTGTTAGCGTTCAATGCTAAATCTGCGTTCATGGAGCTCTGTAATGGTTGGACCAAATGTGTTCGCGTCTTCAGTACTGGCAAGTCAAGGGTAGCTTGAGCAATGAAGCTGCATGTTTAAATCGACCGCAGTTCTCCTTTAAGTTGAAATCTTCTTAAAAGCGACAGGTATATTAAAATCTTGATTCTGATAAACATGAAACATGTTGTGTTACAGGCTCCAGACTTTTCACTGTAGTTGCACTGGTGAGCCTAACTTTTTCATGCAGGTGTAGGTGCACACAAATGTTTTTTCTTCTTCTGATGTTCAAAGCACTTGATAAAGCACTTGATAAATCAACCTTAAATATAATCAAGCGTAAGGTAAAAACCATTGATTGGAAGTATTAACTACATAATCTACACAACAGTATAAAGCCACTAAATACTGACAAAGTAATCCACAGAAAATATGTGTATAGCCCTAATTTACAAGCACGTCCAATGTCAGCTGGGATCGGCTCCAGCCCCCTGCAACTCAGGATAAGCGGTTTGGGATAATAAATTAATTAATGTATCCATAAAGTTTGTACACACAAATCTGTAAAAAATGAAGACAAAAGGGATCCATAAAATACTAAAACTAAACTATCCAAGCAAACTTTGACCTCAAATGCACTTTTGGAAATTCAGAAAGAAAATCAAGGATTACATAAAAACAAACCCCTTTCTTCTATAAGCACAATAATACCCTTCAAAGTGTTCTCATAGAAAATTATAGATTCAGTCGACGAGTGGTCATTTTTCTTTAAATTCTATTACTCTTATGTTTCCGACACCTTGTCATGGCTACATTCATAACAAAACAGTCCTTCTGACGAATTGAATGTGTGTGTGTGTGTGTGTGTGTGTGTGTGTGTGTGTGTGTGTGTTTGTGTGTGTGTGTGTGTGTGGGGGGGGGGGGGGGGGGTCAAGGGGCCGCTCAGGGGCCGCTCAGGGCAGCCCACTCTTGAGCCTGCCGCTCTAGTACACACTGTTCTCATGCATGGCCACCTCCTCTGGACCCACATACACACTAATGCACAGAAAACATGCATTGCCCGGAAGTGGGCAGGTCAGGAGCTGAGAGATGAGATCCTGCAGACAGCAGAGGGTGGCTGGGTTGCATACTCATACACAACACACACGCACACGGTGGGCCACTTCAAACACATTCCACAGCATGCACAGCTTTGTCGGAAAATGCCACTGTGCACTTCAGTGAAGAGTGTCTGAGTATCAAATGCGCTACAGACAAAAACGCAAATGGAGGGCATCTATACTCACCCCAATTTTTTACAAATCAACATATTACTTCACCAGAAGACTTAAACAAAGTAAACAAATGATCAACTATTCAAAGACTTTTAACAATTCAGATTTTCATAGGGGGAGATTCTTTTGGCTATACAGTCTGTGTGACACACTTGGATTAAGAAGCATACAGACTGTGGAAATCATACATAACAGCACATGCATACACACATGCACACTACCCTTTTCCAACAGAGCTGTGCTTACAAGCCTGAGAGGAACAAGAAGGGGGCAAGGCTCCCAGTTGCACAACTTGTTTTTCGCGAGTTCGACCGGGAGACAGCTCAGTGGTTACTTCAGAAAACTGTTTGCTGATAACTATGACAAACAAACCAATCAAACTCAACGAAAAACAGCCAGTAATAAAAACACTTTATCTCATTCTCTTGAATGCAGTCAGCAGATCATAGCCGCACCGTGGTTTTTATATCAATGCTGCTTCCCCTTTAGCATTACTGAGGTGGAGATGTCAGGCAGCGTGTGGATCAGAATGAAATATTCAAAGTATTTTGGTTGTTGTCGCCCCCTGAGGCGTAAACATCTCTAGAGTGCCAAATATGGTCACTTCCCAGAGAACAGAGTACATCAGGAACCAGAAACAGCCAATGACATGCACCCCACTCCCTGAGCGAGACAAGGAGAGAGTAAGAAAGAAAGAAAGGAGTAGGAAGGAGGGGTACCAGCAGCCCTGTCTCATAAGACCCCCTTTCAGGGGCCTCAGTTCTGTCTGCATACATGACCTGTGTAAAATAGCCAGAACATTTCCTTTGAACCTGGCCACTGGGAGCCATTTTTAACAAAAACAGCTCAAAGTTTGAGGATCTACAACATTACTTAAAGACAAGACGAACAGTATTCAATTAAAGCTTTCAATGAGGTGATTTCTTCCATATTTTTTCATTTGATGTAATTTCTTCCTCGCTCTATCCACATGCACAAGTTTCATGTTGACTTGTGCAACTTTATCGTCTATAACACCAAAACAAACCTCAATAGTAGAAATGTAGGCCAAAGGTTACAGCACTGATGAACAAGTAAAATCAGCATTAGATAAATTTCACCGAAATTTCTGTAAGCCATTCTTTACTCACATTGAATTCGTTTTTAATAATTTAAGACTTTCATTCATTCAAACCGAGATAACGCTACAGTAGTCCATGGTCAAATGTACAAAGTTCTTCTTCTCTCACTCAAAATTCTCTCCTACTGTCAGTCAATACAAATGATATAGATTTACCTAGAATACACAATTAAGTATATTTTATTGCTTTGAAACATGATTTATGGGTCGAGGCAGCGTATTTTTTTACAACTTGGGTCAATCTTCAGTGTTTCCTCTATATTCATTCAGAAGTGGTGGACCACCACGGTAAGAGCATAACCATCACAGCGAGATAAGAGGATATCTAACATTTTTACCCTACTCAAAATGAGTAAGGAATACTAAGATATTTTAGTGTTTTCACTTTTACTTTACTTTTAGTGTTTGTTCTGTAACATATTCAAATTTAGTTCGTATGTTGTGTATATTTCAGGACCCCAAATATAACAGAATGATAATAATGAAACAAAAATATCCCTAATAATTTTGAGTAGTGTATCTCGATAAAACAAAACGAGGAAGAGTACAAAGAGGTAGACCCGTGATCAAGAACTCACTGCCAGGTCATCTCTGTATCCTCCTTTACATCTTCTAAAACCTTTTATCATGTTCCCATCTTGCGATTTTTGGTATAATTTGCTATAACACCACATTTATACGGTAAAGCACTTTGAAAGGTTATCAATGAATAAAGTTATTAGTTTTTGTTATGATCAAGTGGCTAAATATGAACAATATTAGCACTAGAACAAAAACAAAAACCAGCAGCGTGGAGCACATATGAAAAATGACTCCCTGCCACTACTGCTACATAATAGAACAGAGGAAACAATGTTTTTGGAGGTTTACAGGGGGACTGTGTCATTTTCGAGAAGAAATTCAAAATCAGAATTTTCATATTTACAATATTAAACAGGTAATATTACAAACTAAGTGAAACCAGTCTACTGTAAACAATCTGTTCTAAGGGGAAAGTAAGTTCCCCAGAACACCGTTTGAAGGTAGACCATTGGCAGATGTAAACAAAGCAAAAACAGGATGAAAGTGAGTTGTCCTCTAAAAATCAGCTAGTTTATTCAGTCATGAAATCAAAAATTGTTAGGTTGTTAAGTTTGTATCAGCATGAAAATCTGTCAATGAAGATCGTTCTCTTCTGATTAAAAATGTGTTCCCCAAAACTACATACAGCACCTTTAATAATCAAATTGACCATTTACGATTTCTTCAGACTAAGAGTGTGGATGCATTTATCTGTCAATAAACAGCAGTTTAAACTTTCCCTCCACTATCTGACTGCTTGTATGTAGCTCCACACGCTGTAAACAAAATTCCCTGTTGCAAATTATGCACTGCTGATACCATTTCCTAAGCTCTGCTCAGATCACACGCTGCTTTATTATTATCATCATCATCATCATAACCCGAACCGTAATTCATTGATAAAAACAAACACCACGAAGAGATCCTTCTCCGTGTGGAGGACGCCCACACTTTTGGTCCGCTCTGGAGCTAAAGGGCAGTGTGGGCTAATCCACCACCTATAAAGAGACTTCTTAGCGTCGACGGCTAATTTGTTTACGTTCAGCAGCGCCGTGTGTGTGTGTGTGTGTGTGTGTGTGTGTGTGTGTGTGTGTGCGTGTGTGTGTCGCCATGAGAGGCCTAGCTGCGCTCATAGGGCCGATCCTGCTATTCCAAGTTTAGACTCGCTGCAGCAGACCACAATCGTCCAGTTGCAGCGACTAATCTGGCCCTGGGGCTGGCGCACACAACACAGGCCCGCTCATATATGTACCTTGAAGGAGACGGAGCGAGGTTTTCCCCGATAACTTTACGGAGGAGCATCGATTTATTAGCGCGTACACACGCATACGCAACAACTGAAATTACTAGCCCCTTAATTACAGCCTGTGGGAAACCTTACGCATGCGCCATACGGACGACGAGAGTCCCGTGACTAACACTACAATCTTTAATTGATAAATAAATAAAGACAATAAAACGATCGTGTTGCTCTCTTCTCCACGATCACTTGCTGGAATGTGTCTTATTACACTTTTCTATTCCCTACTATTCCCTTTATAACCACTGTTTAAATGCCACTCTGATAGGTTTAGTGTCTTAATCATACTTTACAGCAGCACTGATGCAATGATCTTACAGAGGGTATTATGTGCAATCAATAGAAATAACCAAAACTGTCAAACAATTGTGTTTCTGTTAAATACACAGCACGTCAGGTGGCGCAGTGTGCACTTGCACGGGGAGATTAAAGAAGCAATACTTACTTTCTCCGTTTATTAGTCCACACTGGCATATGATGCAGGTGCCGATGATAAAAAACACAATTTGTGCTCGCAGCTTTAGCGTCCACCGTCTCATTTTGACTTTTAGCCTTGTGCTCTCCTCTTGAAGCTTCTCAAAAAAAAACTCCAATCTTGAGGGAGAAATGTGTATTTTAAAAAAAGAAGACGAAGTAGAGTGATAGTAGTAGTTGGAATATCAAAAGTATTAAACTAAAAATACAAAAAAACAAAATTAAGGTCCAATATAGCCAAGTGATTCAAGGTGGCCCCCCGTCAGCCGGGGGGGCTGGGTAATAAATGTATGAGTACCTTCCCAGCCAAGTTTGTGATGTATGTGAGCCCTGGAAAAAATGCAGACCACTAAATAACGTGATCTTGGGTTCTGGCAACACATGTGCGAGTGAAGATCTTCATTTTCCATAAGTGAAGGCGACAGTCCACGCTCATCTGTTTAATTTCGGGTGGATCGAGATAGAAGTGACTGTATTATTATGGATATTAATATCCCACACACAGAGGGGCTAGCTTGGAGGTCCCCAATGGAGGTCCACTGGCCCCGGGCTCATCTCTCTGTAACGAACCGCTCCAGTAAGGGAAGACCCACTTCAAAAGAGAAAAACAAATGCTGAGAAGACGAAGGAAAAAAAAACTGCCTCCTCTTCTGTTCTTCAGGCAGACACAGGCTCAAGTTGTGGATACACGGAGCCGAGAGGGGGGAGTTGGCAGGGTCTCTCTCTTCTGAAGTCCACAGGTCTTTATGTCAGCCCTGGTGTCGCTGGTATCTTCTCAGAAGCTCATCCTTTTTAAAGACAGATGGGAGCACATCCCAGGAAACTCCTCCGAGAGAGCTACGTGCAGGAAAAACGTGCTGCTTTTCCCTACGACGACGACCTTCCTCTGAACTCCTTCACCCCTGCTGACCACCACGCCGCACACGAATGAACACCCATAAAACGACAAAACGACAGAAAGAAAAACAAAGAGGGGGGGGGGGGGGGGACTTGGGATGTAAACGTTACTTCTTTCCCACCCGAGGCGAGGGAGGAAGGGGGGGGGGGGGGGAGAAAAAAACGTGAAAAATATCGTCTCCGGTTAGCATACACGCTGCTTTGAAGTGAGGAAACTCTCCACCACGCCGCCCGTTTTTTTCTCAGATTAACGTTAGCTGTTGGGGGGGCAGCTAACGTTAGCTAGCTAATCCAAAACAAACGAGGTTTCGGTGTCGGCGATAGAGTTAGAAAATAAAAGAAAAAACCCACACAGACATACGCAAAGTCAGTAACCCGTCTCCGATAGTCCAAAAACGACGAGGTAAAGAAACGTAAAAAGACTTAAAAAGACGGGTCAAGTGTAAAAACTTGGATTCCCGTTCCGTTTAGCGATAGCTCTCCCTCAGGTTCCCCCTCTTTCCGTCTCTCTTTTCTGCTAGTCTCTCCACCAGTAAACAAGTCCTGCCAGTCACCTCAGCTGGGCCACACGTGGGCCGCCGGAAAACCCGGAGCGGATCGCTGCTAACTCTACCGCCACAGTCCGGATCCGGACTGTCTGAGCCAGCGCTGCCGTGTGTGTTAGAACAAACGGCAGCTTTGTCAGGGGGGGCGAGGGGGGTGGTGAGCACACACACAGCAACACCTCCTTAAAAACAGGATTAAAAAGATGCGTGAAGAAAAATAAACATGTCGAGCCGGTTCGATAGCCCGCACGAACTGTGGTACGTGTGTCCGAATGGAAAATCACCTGTTAAATTGGCTGGTTAATGTTCACCACAGTAGGCTGTTTGCTACGTGTTGTTGTCAGCTTCCATTATTCAAAATAGATTATGGACAACATAATAGAAACACAACAACCCTGCTGTAACTAATGAATATTTAGATATTAATAATCTGGCAAATATTTTCTTAATTAATTGTTTTGTCTCTGAAAGAAAATGTGAAAATGTTCCTCGTGAAGAGCTTTAAAATATTTCCTATATATTTACTAATATAAGCCGAGAAAAGCATACCTTTAAAGCTTAAATTCAAGGTTGACATTTATTAAAGGGTAACTCCACCGATTTTTCAATAATGTGTGTCTACAGGTCCCAGGCAGTACCACAGCATATGTTGAAAACAAGTTGTATAATGTATTTTGTGGCTCCAGAGGAAGCTGCATGTAATCTGATAAATTGCCTCAGTTGATGTTAATCACTGGCCCAGTTGCATTGTGGGAACTGTAGGCTCCAGTTTTTGAAAAGGAAGATTTAAGTTATTAATTGTCACTCTGACTGTACAAGTACATTTGTGTGATATTCATTTTCTGTCAGACTCCACTATAGAATGGTAAGTTGTAGTTAGTAAATCAAATGTAGAGGAAAATAAAACACAATAACAACACAATAATAGATGAAGAAAAACAAAAACACAGCATGCAGAATATAAATATGGCACAGCTTGGATTTAGGTGCATGTGTATAAATCTATCTATACATGTATGTACCTGAGACAGAAGAAGGAGAATGTGTTGACTAAAAAGTGATATCTCTGCTTCAGCTGTGTCGACAACTGTCCTAGAGTCTAACAATGGAGTGCTACACCAGTGGACTGCTTTTCAAAACTTGGCGCCTTCATTACCCACAACGCAATTTAACCACTGAGTGACATTACCGGAGGCAACGGCTATAGTTTGCTAGAGACCACTGTGCAAGACAACATTTGTAAGTAAGTTAGTAACTTTGTTTATAAAGCACCTTTTGAGAGTAGAGATGTCACAAAGTACTTCACAGAGGCAATAATGTGTCAACAGACATAAAGACATAAGACACTATAAAAGCAGAAAAAATAAGAACATTTCAAAAATGCCCAAAGGCAATTCTAAACATAACATAAGATCTTCTTTTTAAAGGCATCTACAGTTTCCACAGATTTTAATGTAGAGTTCGAACCTTTAGGAGCCACTACCCCAAAAATGTGCAAAAACCACTAGACTAAAGGCTAAATCCACCCAAAAATAATAATTTCAGCCATGATCTACTCGCCCAGATGCTGATGGAAAGTCAGGTGAAGTTTCATAGTCTACAAAACATATCTGAAGTTTCACAGCAAAACAAAGTTGTTGTTTTAGAAACAAGATAAACAACCTCAACAGAAACATGAAGATTATTGATTTTATGTTTTGGGGTTTTTGTTTTGTTTTTATGGAGAATGCTGCAGAGCTGTTTTGCTGTGAGGCTTCAGAAATGCTTTTGTGGATTATGAAACTTCACCCAATCTTCCATCTGCATGTGGGTGAGTAGATAATGACAGAATTTTGATTATGCTGTCAATTTATCCTTTAATTTTGATACGAGGTCGAGACATTTTTGACCCAGGAATTTTAATCCAAAGCATGGTCTTTTCCAAACCTTAACCAGTGTGCCAATGTGCCTGAACCTAACCAGACCATAACCAGACACAATACTGTACAACAGGAAAACATTGAACTAAGTCAACGGATTTTCTTTTTTACTTTGTCACAGCAAAACAAAGTTGCTTTGTGACACACAGCAGTGTAAACATTACACACAGCGCCTTCACCCTGCAGCCAGGAAGCACAATACCTGCCTGCAGTAAGGAAGGTACACATGGTTCCCTCCGATTTGCATAGCAAATATCCTCATAATAAAACCTGTCCTATAGCTGAAGTCAAACAAATACCTGGAAGTCCTTCCCACTGACGCTCACAGGATGTCTGAATCTTTCCACAGTTCTCACCTGAACAGTTGTCTCAGAATAGATGAGAACATTTGCTTCTTGTTTATCACAGAGGGGTGCAGCTTGTGTGCTCGGATGGGTACACACTCTGCTAAGAGCTTGTGGAGCAGGCTTGTTGTTAATCTAAGGAATGTTGTTACCCAGTGAACAGAGTAAATGAGGTCTTAGTGAGATTAAATGTCGCAGGTCTGAAGGACTAAGGGTTGTGGAATCTAGTCAAAACAGATCTCTTTGTGGTAGTCACGCTGTCTGACGCCAACTGCAGTCTCTCCTCATCTTTTCACAGACATGTCCCACTTCCTGTACTATACATAACACCAATTTCTTTCCCTTTTCAGTGGGAGCAGAGGAAGTCAAGTGGATGGCTTTTTCATCCCACTAACCTACCTAAGAGTGCTGCTCTGAGTCTACACATGCAGCACTTGTGCAGCACTACAGCTGTGCTCCCGCTCCGTTGTACTACGACTTCATTTCAGTAGGTGGCACTAAAAATAACTCCGGCCAATTCACTTACTCCAAAATGTCAAACAGGGACAAAGGGATACAACATTGTGAATAAATAGGATTAAACCCGACAAGAGAGGCTGGTGTCAAATAAACATAATGTGATTCTGTCAGCACACTGTCAGGAGGTTGTGGGAATCCTTAGAGAAAGGTTGTTTCAAATATTCACGGTAAATTTTTTAAACGAGAGTTTTAAACGAAATGTGGGTATATTAAATATTCCTATTATCTTATTTTTGTCACAAAGGGAGTGTTCTTCCTGGGAACATGGATACACACAAAAAAGATTTTGATGTTAAAACAGTGACTTATGATATTTTGGAGAAGAAATTCAAACTCATTAAAGCATTAATGAGGTAATTATACAAATTAAGAAATATTTATTTGTTTCTTAACTGAATAAAAAAGCTGTTCTCAGAGGAAAATAAGGTCCCCAGAACACTGTTTGAAGCTAGAAAGGTGGCAGGGTCCGCCACATATAAACAAAGTAAAACAGTATGAAACTGTGCTGTCCTTTAAGCTCAGTTCCAAAACGACATAGCGCAGCTTTAAAGTATTTCAAACAACGTCAATTTTACATCTACTTCTATTACAAAGGTTTAATGTGAAGTGTCACATTTAATGCAGAGATTTTGTATCATGTTGAGCCAGCATCGACAAATTGAATAACTGGATATGTAATTAATTACAGGCCAGTGTGACATGAATTATGTTCATAATACTTTTAAATTCATAAACGCTTGAAAAACGCTTAAGGTTTATGTAGAAGGTATTACATTTACTCACAGTGGCTCAACATGATGGAAAATGTTTTATCAAAGGTGACACTTACTGTATGTATGTGAACAAATGTAATTAAATACTTGTAGTCACAGTTTTGGGTGTTTTAGACAAAGCTGTACACCTATTTCTCTACTTTTTTATGTTAGTTGTTTTTTTCTGGGTGATTTGTGTGATTAATGATAGACAACTCAGCATCTGGTGTGTTGGATTAAATATGTGCCTGTCTGATATTGATCATGATGTTTCTAGTTGTTTTTGCCCTTCTCTCATAATAGAGCCGTGCTCAGTCCCCCATGTAGGAAAAGCAGACACCGTTGTCCAGTTCTGCTCTGATTGGAGCTTGACAATAGATTGACTCTCAGTCATGCAGATCACCTGAGTGATTAATGTGTTTTGGTCTACATAAACAGACATTACTGGTTCTGTTTTTTTAAACTCTGTTTTGAAGAGCTCTATTAGTTATTAACATTGCTCAGTTAACAAGAGCTATTAGTGCTATTTGACTGAGAGCTTGAGCACCTGTCACCCTGTTTACACCTCAGGCTCTGGGGCAGATTTAGGGTGCCTCCACCTGGTATTTGGTAGTTTATTCAGACTGCAGGATATGTAGATATACTAATGACACAGAGGTGTTATAGTTTGAAAAGCTACAGTATCATACTCATTAGCTGTTCCTCAAGTCTCCAAACACCCTAGCCTATCACTTTATCTCAGAATAAATGTACCTGAGAATGGAAACATTCTCAGGTACAAAAGCTATCTTTTGTGTCATTAGTATGTCTACATATCCTGCAGTCTGAATAAACTACCAAATACTAGGTGGAAACATCCTAAATCTGCCCCAGAGCCTGAGGTGTCAACATGGTGACAGGTGCTCAAGCTCTCAGGCAAACAGCACTAATAGCTCTCAGCGATTTTAATTGAGTCATGTTTCGATCTAATAGAGCGCTTTGTCAGCCATTGTCTAGTCACAAAACAGGACCAGTAATGTCTGTTTATGAAGACACAAACACATTAATCACTCAGGTGATCTGCATGACTGAGAGTCAATCTATTGTCAAGCTCTAATCAGAGCAGAACTGGACAACGGTGCCTGCTTTTCCTACATGGGGGACTGAGCACGGCTCTATTGAATGAAAAGGGCAAAAACAAGTAGAAACATCATGATCAATATCAGAAGGGCATGCTGATAGATCCAACATGCCAGAAGTTGAGTCGTCTATCATTCATCACACAAATCATCCAGAAAAACAAAAAAAAAAACAATGAACATAAAAAACATTAAAAACTGACAACTGAAGAACAGGCACTTTGTCCTGTGAGCGCCAGAGGAGAAAATAAGATGAATAAGAAAAAAGAAAATATGATTTTTAAAAACCCATGATAACACTTTAAAATAACCAACATTATTAAACAGCGCATTTATAATTAATCAAACTTGAATTAACAGTTATTTCCCTGTTAGCAACCAATGAAATCCATAATTAACCATTTATTAAGCGCTTTGAAGGCTTTTATGAACATCAGTTGCACCTTTTTATTGTGGAGAAGACGATCGTGAATCTTTATCACATACAACGTACAACGTAGTGAAGCTCGCTCTCTGCATTAAACTCATCCCGGAGAAGCAGTTTGCCTGCAGCATACAGGACCAACCCAAGAGACTAATCCCAACACACCCCTTGCCCCTTGCACTACCCTTCTGTTTTGCGTGTTCACACCTAAGGTCATAGTATGTCCATTCTTGTTTGGATGGAGGGATTATGGAGGTGGTTTTTAAGAGGCACACTTCGAACTGAGGGTTATAAGAGCTCCCTGTTGTTTCATTGCTACTGGTTTGTTGATGTCTCAGTCACTAACTAGCCAGCTAGGTCTTGTTGCTGATTTATGCATGAGAGTCACACATTGTGACATATGTCAATGGAGCGTTCCCACCCTCTAATGGCATATGCCGCCCGAAATGTCATTTAAGAGAAGCAGTGAGGTTGCTTCACTTCGTACCAGTGTAGACTGGCAGAGTAGGAGCCCGGGTTGCTAAAGTAAACCCCGCTGCCAGTGTAACGAAGCAGCAGTTTTCTTCCTTATTTGATGGCTTGATAAGTGACTTGGAAGTTGTGAATGAATTGCAAGCGTCCAATGCGTCTCTGTCTCCATTAGATCAATGTCAAATGGCATCGTTATAATACCAGATTGCTATAGTAACACAAGAGAAATCACCACGGCCAAGGGCGGCATATTGGACATCCGGTCAGATCTGTTTTTATGACCGCTTTCGACAACAACTGATGACATATGAGGGTCTTGAAGGGTTCTGTAGGTGGAGATACAACTATTACCTCTTCTAACTGTGTTTTGAGGGGGAAACAAAGGATTGGGCTAAAAACTGGAAATGGGATTGATGCTTGAGAACAATGAATGACAAGGAGCAACAAAGCTGTTGGTGCTGTTTTTTTTCTGTCACTCATCTGTGTTTTAGATTTCAGCCCTGTGATGGTAGGCGTCAAGGCTCCATTAGGGTCTTCTAATTACTTCTTCATTTGACATCAGCATCATCTAACAAACAGGTGACATCGAACAGCAATGTCTGCCTCACAACATAAACTTCTGCAACATTAACTCCTACCACATATTATGTCTGTTTCTCTCACACTGAAACACACACACACACACACACACACACACACACACACACAAATGCAGAAGGCAAAACGAACTCCTGCTCGTTCTCACTGCTGTAGCCTCTGGTGCAGCCTGTAAATGGAGGGATTAATATGTTTGAATGGAGAGAGTCTCTTTCCTTTGTTGGTGTGGAAGGCTCAGTAATTAGCTGCCTGGGGAGCCAGGAAGCAGGAACCTCCGTTCAAGCCTCTGCGTGTGTGTGTGTGAGATGTCCACCAAGGAGAGGGCCATGAGCTTAAACGGACAAAGCATTCCTGGATTATCCTCTTCAGACAGCTCCCTGTGTTTGTGATTTGCACTTTGAGCACTCGCTGTTCCTGCACCGCAGTGAGACAAACAGACAAACAACGGCCTCTAACTCACCATCTGATTCCCCTCGTTGCCCCTCAATCACAACGCCATCACATATACTGTGTGTGTTTTTGTCATCGAAGCAAGAGGGTCCGCATCTGTCCGTCTCAAATCACTCGTCTTACCTGACAAAGCTGCCGGCACACACATGTGAAATCTGTAAAGAGAGTCCACAGAAACACACACAACAGGGTATGTCGGTGACACAGCGCAACCACGTTACCTGCGACAAAAGGTTAAAAGTTATTTTGGTACATGTGCGGAAAATATCCTCAGTTTCTTTCATAAGTTCATGATGTTCAGATGTGTCCTACATGCACAACACTGTACCGTGTTAGTACACAGGTCCCTGGCGGGTCTGTGATGTGGAACATGATGGGCTCCTCTTCCTGTACAGGTGCAGCGGGTGTGGGGGCGTGTGGCAGGCACTGGTAGTGTGTGAGTCTTAGACTTCATCATCGACATCATCATCATCATGCGACAATGCATAGCTTTTAGATGTTAAATGATAGTCAATGGAAGCTACAGGGCTGCCCAGTGATAACTGAATGTAGTCATTTATGTTCTGTTTTTATTGTTAAGTGGCTTTTCCTCCATTTAAACACATTTCTGTACAGTTTACATGCGTATATGTCCTGTATTTCAACAGGGTTTCCTCGGGTTCTTAAAAAGTCTAAAATTTGACAACCTCAATATTTGGGCTTACAAAGTCTTAAATACGTCCATATTTTGCATATAGGTCTAAAATAACATTTAGTTAGGTCTTAGTTCTGTACGTTCATTTACCGCTTCTGTTGTCACCTTTTTTTTGTTTTTTGTTTCGGGGAAATGTGTTGGTGAGATTCACTTTCAGCTCTGTGTGTTGTACTTCTTTCTGAAGTATCCAGGAACTTAAGTGGTATTTTGCCAACAGCCCAGTTGGAATTTATCGCTGTACACTTCGCCAGTTCCGGAAAGACTTTGACTGCAGAAACTTCTACAACTATGGGAAAGTGTATTTTTATCAAGTGTTGAATGAATCTGAAGTGCAGTGTACGCTCTGCAAGAGGACCCTCATCTTGGGCACACTTGGTGTGAAAGCGTTGGTGTCACACACAAAGTCGGAAAAACACTAGTTAGTTTCTAAAAGTCTCCAGTGGAGTCACGTTATCACACGCACTTTTGTACACCTTCATCATCAGTTCCCGGTCCAAGTTCATCCAGTTCTGCTCCATCCGAACTCTGCACAGCGAATTGCAGACAGACGACATTATTCATGTTATTTTCTTTTATTGCAACAGTCTTTTCTCGTCACATCGTTTAAGACTATAAAGACTATAAAGAGCCTCTTCCGATTTCCCCAAGGGACCTTATTTCAGAAAATCTTTGTGCGGTGGTGAATGGAGAGAGAGGAATAGCTTTTTGATCCCATTTGAGTTTCACCATGAATCACACATATGATGTAGATTTGTCTCTGTGTTCTTCTCTGCTGCAAGATTGTCGATTTTCTACCGCTATGAACTCTTATTGTCGTTGTTTTCAAAAGCCGCTCTTGAAACGAATTAACCAACACCAGTTTGATCGATATTCCTTTGAGTTCATAAAAACAAAATAATACAATTTAGGAAAAGCGAAAAAGAATTGAGATAAGCAAAGAAAGGAAGATAGTAGGTATCTTAACACAACAACACGACATGAGATCAGTGTTGTCACGATACTTGCCTTTCTTAATTATCACCTTGAATATTATCAGTATAAGATACCATGGGGGGAAATCGACACAACATAGAGGGCATAAAATTGTTGATTATGTAGAATTCTTTAAAGATGAATTTACTTCTGACCATAATCAGAAGAGAGAGAGGTGGTGGGCCTATATGGACGCAGCAGAGGTGTGTGTCAACTCACTGTCATAAAGAAGAGACAACAGGAAAGTGAGCTGGTCCAAGATAAGTGTTGAAACTGTTTTACATATTCAGAATTCATAGGTTTCGATATTTTGGTATTTTGATGACACTACGAATGATCAGATTTGTGTTCCCCCTAACACACAGTCAAACAACTTGAATTAAAGAAATGGAAATAACAAATGAGTCCTCAGTGTGTATCAGTGTGACTTGCTATACACATTGAGCATCTGGACACAAGCTTCCCTTCAGGGCGAATAAAGCTCCATATTGGCGTGAAGTGGACCGAGCTGGTCCCTGGTGATTCAGGTGAAGAGGAGGAGCAGACCCCTCTGAGGAAGATGAGGAAACCTGCTGACTATAGACGTCAGACTAAGCCATTGATGAGGAAGAAAAGCTTTTGGAAAGAACACTGCCGCCAGCTCAGCGCTCTGATTATGTGCCCAATGGTGCGTTCAGTGATCCGATAAATCTCACGCGCAGACCACACAAGTCATGTTGATAATCCACGCTGATAACAGCTGCCTGTCAGGTCGTCACATTGATCCGTGGAGCTTCAGTTCGTCTGCACTCTCTGTCTCCGTTAGTCCGTCTCTGTCTGATCTCGGCCACTAATGAAATTGTAACGGCGGGTACACCGTGCCATCTTTAAACACTTGATATGCATTACCAGAGATTTATGAAGCAGAGTTCATACTGGGTGTCAGTCAGACTGTGGACAGTCATGCATGCACATGTTAGGAGATTTTCAAAGCAGTTTGCACGTTCTCCTTCCACACTGATTCTCCACAGGGCTTCAGATTCACTGATTTATTAGTGTGTGAGGAAGAGATGATTAGAAAGCACAGCTTTACACTTAGATGTACAGACACATGCAATCCTGGAGTTATATCATGCTCACAGAGATGCATAATACCAAGCACATGGTTACATTATGAGCCTCTACCAAGCACCAGGTCACTTATCAATCAAAGCTCATCATTGACTAATTTAAGAAGCTGTTTTACACAAGTTCAAAATTCATTATTGACAGGGATGGAGTGTAATCTAGTACTTGTACTCGATTACTGTACTCATTTTTGAGGTACTTTTCCAGAAGTGGCAAGAGTACACACATCCTTTACTCAAATACAAGTCATGATTCAACTTCTTTCTTAGGTAAAGGCTCTGAAATGTATTCAAAGTATAAAATTGAAAGTATTATTTCTTAGAGCCAACCACTCCAAACAGTTCACCTAAACAAGACCATGGGTGCGGAATATGTTGCTACTCAGAATCAGCTCCGCCGGCTTCGTCCAGTGCCATCCGTGTCACCGCAGATAGTCACGACACACCTTCTACGTCTGCGGTGTGTGATGTGCACTGACAGGTTGAACTTGGTCTTGTGATGTTGGGAAGATGGTGTGCAATGAGTGGAAATGAAAATAATCAATAATTCAGAAATTAGTACATTAATGAAGTGATTGTACTTGTCAGCTCTCACACCTCTGCCATTTTCTGCTACTTTATACTTTCTTTCCACTGCATTTTGGAGGCAGATGTTTTACTTTTTACATTTATTTGATAATTGTAGTTATTAGTATCGGCACAGATTGCATGTTGCATCAGAGCTAGTGCAAAGATAGTGCACTTTTGAATAAATTAATTTTATTGGCAAAAAAACATTGATTCCGATAGTCAAAGAAGATTATTGACCAGGCTGAGAACCAGTCACCCCATTGTGAACAGTAATCCGAGTATCACAACATGAAAGTAAGTGATTACTTTCTGTTCATTTTAGATGACTTCAATACCAAAAAATATGCAAATAAAGCAGAGAGAACAAGAAATATCAATAGGGTGACTTTATTCGGCTTCAGGTCGGACCAGAGAGCTGTGCATGGTTACATTGGTTATATTTTCACACATGTCTTTACTTTACTCATACTCCAGTATGACTCACTGACTATTGACAATTTGTTTCGTCTGTAACTGACAAAACAAAACAGAAAAATTTACACGTATAATAAAAGATAAATCCATAATTGGTTAATTACTTTTTGGTTCTTGAGTTTATTTGAAAATGAATCTGCATCAATTTCATAATTGATTTCAAGCACAAATGCCCAAAAATGTTCCAGCCTTTTTCATGTGGATATTTCGATGGTGAATTTAATAAAATAAACAACACCAATAAAAATCTAATCATAAGTTGCAGCTTTGTGAAACAGGAAGCTGCTCCTGATGTTGTGAAGCAAACGTGACCTGAAGCTACTGTTTGGACACATAACCCCGTTCCTGACATCGAACTTCCTCTGGTTCCATACGTAGCGCTGACAAGGCGATTTCTCCGAAGATAATCTGAGATATATAGCAGGTTATTTTCTGAAGGAAAGGTTTGACTTCCTCTCTCAGACAGCTCTATCTGTCACAGTGTCCTGAACTATAGGACCCTTCAGTAAACCCGGCCTCCGCCCCTGTTACAGCCCACTCCATCATGTGTGTTGTGCGTCGTTCACCCCCGGTCTGTGTGTAAGACACTTAACCCTGGGTCACACTCACATCCTACAGGGCCGTGTTTTTCCCACACATGGACCACAACACACTTATCTGTAAACTGATTAGACTGTCAAGGTCACCTCTGCAGCCCACTCTTCGCTCTCTGTGCACAAACTCCCATCACCTGCTCTTAATCAACACATTAAAATACACAATTCTGAATTTATTTCTTTCTCCTTCTATCTCTGTCTTCTCCTGTTTTTCGCTCCTTCCTCCATCGGTGTTATTTAGTTTTTCGCCTCCTTTGCCCCAACCCCTCTTCTCCATTTGTTCCTTTCCTCACACCGAAGGGTGCATCACAGAGCCATGAGGCCATGTGCAGGGCTAAAGGATTAGCTTTATCATTGATAAGGAGCCGGGGAGGAGCGTTGCATGGCGAGCTTGAACCTGAAATCCCTTCCGGAGAGGATGTGTCAGTGACAGCTTTATCCATATATTGTCGGAGTGACAGTGAGAGCAACAGATCCAGAGGCAGAGGCCCGGTAAATACACCGGACAGCCAAGGTCAGGTCACTGTCACCGCACTGCTCAGGGGGGAAAAGGTGTGTTGCCTTCAGGAAGACAGTGTGCGCTGCATAACATAAAAGTGGGGCTCTCACACTTCCCGTCACACTGGGAATATGGGCACTGTTGTTTTGTTGCTTCCTTTCACATGTAAAGTCGCACACGTGCAGACACACAGGCGGGGACAGCGTGCGTGCAAACAGCTCAGTTCTTAGAAACATTTCCGCTGGAGAAAGTTGAGAAAGAGGCGACTGAACTTTGTCGAAGCCACAAAGGTTTCCACTTAATATATGGCAACTGCAGTCACTGGTAGCTGGTCTTAGAGTATGGAGAGCAAACTCCAGGAACGTAGGACAATAAACTATAATGCTTGACTATTTTTTATATTCTTACAGCAGACATTTGTTATCAGTGACTCTTTGAACCGGGTGGAGTGGTTACATAAAGAAGACGGATCATGCAAAAAATGTTTCGGGTCATCATTTTATTTTGGGTTACTACTAGAATTGGTCTACATGTTTCCAGCGTCACAGGGACTTTACAATGACCCTCTGTGTCCTCCATGAATGGAAAAAAAAATCAAACACTCTGAGGATTTAACCCTTGTGCCCTCCTTAAAAAAACTTCCTCTAACCACCTTCGTGGCAAAAATGTACACGCACAAAATCTGCCATAAAATACTCATACATCAATATTTTTTTCTGCTTTTTTTTTTGCTTGAATCCCTTAACCAACTTGTTCCCTGATCAAAATGATCAAATATTTAATAATTTTCAGGATTTTAACCCTTTAAATGCCAGTTTGATTATTTGAATTATCAATTATATTTTTTTTAAAAAACACAAAAAATGTCATATTTTCTATATAATAAGTAGTAGGCTGATGGGGCTTTGGTGGTGATTAGAGTCTTGGATATGTCAAAGATTACCAACAAAATTGATTTGATTGCATCAGTATTTTTTATGTAGTAACAAATACTCCCTCTAACCACCTTCGTGGCAAAAATGTACACGCACAAAATCTGCCATAAAATCCTCATACATCAATATTTTTTTCTACTTTTTTTGCTCTTAATCAACTTGTTCCCTGATCAAAATGATCAAATATTCATTAATTTTCAGGATTTTAACCCTTTAAATGCCAGTTATATTATAATTATCTATAAAAACCCACAAAAAATGTATCATTTTCCATATAGTAAGTAGTAGGCTGATGGGGCTTTGGTGGTGATTAGAGTCTTTGATATATCAAAGATTACCAACAAAATTGATTTGATTGCATTAGTATATTTTATGTAGTAACAGATACTCCCTCTAACCACCTTCGTGGCCAAAAATGCCCCATTGACTTCCATTAAAACCGCATTTTTTAATCTCACTACCATTACAGTATAAAACCATGCATTCTGTAATGTCAGCATGCCATTTTGAAGAAAAGTAGTTATATTTGACATTTTTGATGTATTTCACCAGATTTGACCATTTTCCCATTGTAGGCCGATGCATGAAATTCTTGTATTTTTGCCAGTTATATTATGGAGCCGGGTGACTACCAGGGCCCAGTGTGTGTGTGTGTGTGTGTGTGTGAAATGTTTTTAAATCAACATCTGATTCATCAGTGTGAACCCTTATTGTGCAAACTGCAACAACTTTGGAAATTTAGACAACAAAAAACAAAATAGAACATTTGAAATATGAACAAAATATGAAATATAAACAGAAATATCCAGGCATTGAATATACGATGTGTGTGTGTGTGTGTGTGTGTGTGTGTGTTTGAGAGGAACAGATACATGGATAGTGTGTGTGTGTGTGTGTGTGTGTGTGTGTGTGTGTGTGTGTGTGTGTGTGTGTGTGTGTTTGTGTGTGTGCTTGTGTGTGTGTGTGTGTGTGTGTGTGTGTGTGTGTAATCTGAGGGTTAAATGAAATAAAAGTTTACAGCTGCTGTTGAAATATCAAAGTTATTGTTTCTTCTTCTTCTTCTGGACAGAAAGGAAGTTTCAAAGTGTGTGTGTGTATGTGTGTGTGTGTGTGTGTGTGTGTGTGTGGTCCTGCAGCATGTGACCTAGTGTTCCCTACAAATGCACACTTGGTGGTGGAAGACCTCTTTTTCAGGCCTCTGCACAACCAGCACACACCTCTCCTTCTAGTGGAGCTGGTCAATGGCGCTGTCAGGATAAGAAGTCTCATGTATGCCCGAATCTCTTGGGCAGCCACGTCACTCCATCCTGACACTGAATGCCTCCTGTATAAGTTTGTCATTTGCAAAATGAGCTGGATCAGGTCAGGAGTGAAGAAAAGGTCAAAAGATGATGCTACATTATGGATTCTTGATATTGCATCTCCCATGGGCCCTGGCATCATGCCGGTGGGTGCCTGCATGTAGCACAGAGTCTCAGCATGAGATGGAGACCACACTTGCCCGTCCACTGACTTTTAGGATGGACAGGATCCTCAGTGCCCGCTTCACTCTCAGAGGATGGGTCAGAGGCACTCACAGACGTGGAAGACTCCAGTGAGCCTTCTGTGTCAGACTCCCCCTCGAAGATCGTGTTTTCCTCTGATGAATCCTGCAGCTTGCTGTCAGATAAAGGCTGCATGACCATTTCTAATGCCTCTTCTCTTCTGAAATGCCTTTTCATTTTTGCACCCTCTCTGCTCACTAATGAAATGACCCCTCAGACAAGTTGCATGTTTATCTTTGGCTGTGAAAGCAGCCAGGTGCATAAACACACTAACCGTTGTTTTTGCTTTGTTTTTGAGAACAGCAAAGGCATGTTTTCACTCAAGCACCTTTTCAAAGACACATGAAACACATTCCTCAAAAGATGACCTTTTTTCACCGCTGAAGTGATCAGTGCATGCATACAGATTCTCTCTCTCACACACACACAGGGCCCTGGTAGTCACCCGGCTCCATAATATAACTGGCAAAAATACAAGAATTTCATGCATCGGCCTACAATGGGAAAATGGTCATACTAATGCAATCAAATCAATTTTGTTGGTAATCTTTGATATATCAAAGACTTTAATCACCACTAAAGCCCTATCAGCTTACTACTTATTATATGGAAAATAATAAATTTTTTGTGTATTTTTTTTTAATAAATAATTTGTAATTCAAATAATAAAACTGGCATTTAAAGGGTTAAAATCCTGAAAATTATTGAATATTTGATCATTTTGATCAGGGAACAAGTTGGTTAAGGGATTCAAGCAAAAAAAAAAGCAGAAAAAAATATCGATGTATGAGTATTTTATGGCAGATTTTGTGCGGGTACATTTTTGCCACGAAGGTGGTTAGAGGGTGCAAAATGCATTACAGGAAAATAAAAGACATGTAAGAGTAAAAGACAATGGATTTCAAACATTTGACTAAAAAGAAGAGTTCCTACAAAAATCCATGCCACAAGCTGTAACACAGCCAAAATGATCGCTAAATCAAAAAAAAAAGTTGAGAAAAATGTACAAAAATGCCCGAGGAGGGCACAAGGGTTAAATATCCCTGAAAGCACCATATCTAAATGAATAAATGAATGACTGTTCTTTGTAAAAAAAAAATTTTAAAAAGAAAAGAAAAAGAAAAAAAATAACGTCTGTTTTCTTCTCCTGCTTCAGATCTTTTTACACTCACCGACCAGTTCAGATTTCATCGTCCACTCTGTAGTTTTGGAAAAGAAATGTAATCGCATGAAGGTAATATGAAGAATCTCTCTATAAAAGCAAGGAATCTCTGTCTGTCTGTGTGTGTGTGTGTGTGTGTGTGTGTGTATTCCTCAAATATCTCTGTGGATCAGGATCAGACTGACCTGAGAGTTTCAACATGGCTGCTGCGTGGTTCAAGAGTGTGCGACTTCGCATTTGTTTGGACTGCAATGATACTGTTAATAAATTATTTCATAAATGCTTTACAAATTCCACGAGCATTGTCCATTGGAGCCACCACAGTCACGTGCGCACCAGAGCCAATCACTGCAGAGCCCACCTTAAGAAACAAGCGGATTTATACCTGCAGCGGCGCAAGCTGGACCGGGATTTTGCCGGCGGTTCGGTCCCGTTCTGTTCTGTTCTGTGCATCTAAACTGACTGTTGTGGCTTAATGAGACTAAACGAAAGATCCAGAAATGCGCGGACAACAGAGTGGAATCAGAATCTGTGGATGTTCGTGTGTAGCTAGCGGCTAGCTGCTAGCCGCTAGCTACACGGCCCACCTCCCAAGTCGACGGACCGGACCCACCGGCACGTCCAAAACCGGACTTAGGGTAAATAATGTCTGCCACGCTTTTTCACGAACATTTGCCATCACGTTTGCTTTGTGTCTGGTGCAGGAAGAAACGGGAAAAACGGGCTTTTGTCACGAAAGTGTCCAAGAAGCAAGTTTGGTTGTTGAGGAACAGGAAGTTGTGGGAGGGACCTAGGCGGATGATTGACAGGCAACGACGGTCAGTGTAGAGACAGCGATATTGAGAGTTGAGAGATTTGTGACATTTAGCAGTTTGGAGTGTATAGTTAGTGTGTTATGTAGTGTTTGGTGTAGTGTGTTTAGTGTGTAGTGGAGTCGTTTTTTTTTGTTTAATGAGTCAAAACAATGAGAAGAAGCTGAATGTGGAGCAGGCAGTGCAGCTCTTAATTCAGCTGGAAGGAGCTCAGGCAGACCTGAGCATTGCCTGCATTTAAATGTAAATAGTTACATATAACTTTGTGCATTTTTTAAATGTATTCACATATTTAGCAAACAACAATTTATTTTTGCATTATAAGTAATAAAAAATGGTTTGTTAAACATATTTGTGGTTTTCACAGTAAAAAAAAAATTAACTTTTTCTACTCGGATTTTATGTTTTTTTGTGTGATTTTATGTCCATTGTGTTAATACAGTATGTCAAAATGAAAAAATAACTGTACGGTCACACATGTGAGGTTGTGCTGAAAATACTGACACCAAGTAAATAGTTTTTAGGGTGAAATATAATGGCAAAATCAAAAATAGTCAAAAACAGCCAATTATATCCTGGAATATCGGATTTCACAACAAACCTAAATATCCCTGACGTCCCACCTTCAAACACAGCCTCATTTGGCCATCCATGAAAAAGCTACTTAACCTCCCACTTTTCTATTATATATATATATATTATATAGGAATAAATTTTTCTTACGGGCACTGCACTAGTGACATTAATACAAGCTCAGAAATGTTTATTAGATGAATGTAATCCCTTGTTCAAAAGTGCAAGCATGCTGTTAAGATGCTTTTGCTTTCAACAATCAATGTCACAATTTTGTTTTATCTATTTATTTGACGTGGACAGTAACAGTAACATACAATCATTCACAAACCCCGGAGTGTTTATAGCAAGAAGCAAATTTTCAACAGCTTAAAGACAGGAAGAAGGAAAGGAAAAAGAAGAACGCAAAAACAAAACACTCACAAACACAGTACAGCTAGAAAGTAGGAATACAAACAAAAAACAATCTTATCCTATGAATACGAATAGAAAAGTAAAGCTGAGGCTCTTATTCAGGTCAGAGTTCAGGACGTATTTTCTCTCCGGCACATGGAGCGACTGAGACCAAAAAAGAAAAAAGGGGAAACGGTTAATTACTTCCTGAGAGCGAGGCTCGGTTGTGGGATAAATGCAGCAGCATTGTATTAGTGTTTACGGAGGAAACAGGCCCGGCTGCACACCACCCATCCTGGACGCTGCGAACACCACAGCCAAGGTGAGAACTACTTCTTCTGACAGGATCAAAGCGCTCCTGACACCGGCGGTTTCAGCCAAGTCAAACTGCTGCTCTTGATAGCTACCTGCATGGCCCGACACCTGCAAAGCTACTCCCCCCCACCCCCACCCCCCAGTGAACCGGCTCTTTGCCAAACTAAATTAGAAGCAACATGGCTGCCAAACAAGCTGACAAAATCCTTGATTAGGTTCCTCTTCTGCCTGCCTTTCAGTGTTGCTGTTGAGCCTGTGGAATGAAGCTCTGGCCTCAAGCCCTTGTCAGTTGTTTGACAGAGGTGTGTGTGTGTGTGTGTGTGTGTGTGTGTGTGTGGCCTGTTCTTTCCATCCCGGAGGAGCAGAGGTGGGGAAGCCAGACATCAAGGCTTTAACTATTCGCTCTTCCCAAGTCCTATTTCCAGCCACAGCCCTGAGGCATGCTACTTCAACATCCTGTGACTTAGGCCTGACTGACCACGGCGCTGCTCCGTGACCCCGGGGCCCAGCGCTCTCGCGAGCAGAGGATGGGAGGAACCAAGAGGGGAGGCACTGTGTTGTGTCTTCAAACTTCCCACAATAATAAAAAACAGTGTTTGTTCATGTTCTCACAAGGACAGGGGGACGGGGGAAGTAGGATGAGTGTAAAAGTTCAGCGAGGGGTTTGGGAGTCAACAAACAAACTGTGGCTTCAGAGTTACGCAATCTAGAATTACTGCGATGTAATGTCATTTACTTTGACAGAGTGCAAGTGCGTGTTTGTGTGCAATGACTGACAGGGGCTGGCTGTGTGAGAGTACAGTGTGTCTAGTCACTATAAATAACCCCGGGTTTGCAAACATGAGAGAAAAATAGCCCAAATTAGGACATAAATATTCAGGAGTGTGTGCAGAAATAACCAATCCCGTCAAGCCTGGAGGCAGGTGATATGAGGAACATGCTGTACCTGTATTAGCAGGACATGACCCTGCATCTACTGGATGCGTGTCATTTTTTGGTAGGTGGAGGCTAAAGGAACAGTTCACCCAAAAATGAAAAATTCAGTCATCATCTGCTCAGCCTCAAGCTGATGGAGAGTCGGGGGACGTTTCGTAGTCCAAAGAACATTTCTGGAGCTTGACATCGACAGAATTCTCCCAGACAGCTGAAGTTGGTGGGGGATAGAGCCGGCATCTTGTTACTGGAAGGTCACTGGTTCGATTCCCCTGGTCTGGGTCTGCATGTCGAAGTTCTTGGGCAAGGTACTCAACCCCAAACTGCTCCTGATGTGCAGGTCGGCACATTGCATGGCAGCCACCACCATCAGTTGTTAGATGTATGTATGAATTACTGTATGTCACTTCGGACAGAAGCGTCTGCCAAATGCCCTAAAATGTAAATGTAAACATCTAAATAAAGAGTGCGTCTGGCGTTATCCAAGTCATCAGAAGCCCTGAGCTATGTGGGCCAGGGAGGCCAACACCTTTGATTGAACTCTACCAGATCTGATGATGAGGAGCGTGTTGATGGTCAACAAAAGTAGCTGACTGAGGTGAAGAGGGCCTCAAGAACAAGCACAAAAAACAAACAAAAAAACATTTACATTTACATACAACATAAACATTTGACCCCAACTTCAACCTCTTTCACGCTCAGCCACATGGAGTTCCTGTGTGTTTGCCGCTGATAAAGATTGCTGGCATATTTAAGCATCCCCGAACTACGATCAATAGCTCTGTCAGTGTTCCCACACATCCTCGAGCATCACCTGCCCGGAGCTCAAACAACGGGAAGGTCTAGAAGACGGGGAGAAATCCTTCCATGAGCAACAGCACAGTTATTCACAATTTATCATCCCACTGACTTGCAGAGGCCACAGAGAGGATTTAACCAAAAATCTCTGAGCTGCGAAGTAAAAAACCGCTGAGCTTAAGCATTTCAGCTGCAGGTCAAGGCCTCCCACACGCAATGTTTTATTCAGCTGACATTTCTCTCGTCGTTGTGCCGCAGTATGAGATGGACGGAGACGGAGAGGGGGGAGACACAGGGGGGAGAGCTGGCGGATAGAGAGAGGGAAGGAGGTAGGCAGGAAGATGGGCGATGCAGGTAAAAATAAAAAACAGAAGGATGGCAAGAGAATACGACATGAGAAAGAGTAACAGGAGCAGCAGTCGAGGCCAACGTGACATTTCATGAGAACCACAATCTTCACGCCGAACCCAGAAAGACTTCACCATCTCACCGCCGTCACAAACACTGTGTTAACAACTATTAATGTTTACTCTTATGAAGCCTTTTCACCTCGTCTGTCTGTCTGTCTGTCTGTGTACAGATGTTGGTCACGTGATGGCGTCCCAAACTTCACAGGTGCGTCGTTGGGATAAAAATGAAGGATGGGTTCGAAGATGGGTGTGGTCTCGCGTAATAGTGTATTGATTACTACTGAGTCATCACGGGGTCAGAACACGTTGACCAAGCCAGGCCTTTGAAGCCAAATTCCGCAGTAGCCAAACCAAGCAATTACGACGTCACGTGACGCACTGGGGCCAAAATAGACTGCCCCTCCCCCTCAGAAGCTTACGCCGCGAGAGAAGCGGCCACAAAATGGAATGATTAGCAACTTTCATAGGAGTGAACACTGTGTACAGATTTACTGTAACGTCCTTGATGTTGTCGAATGTCGTGGCTGACAAGATGGTCTCTAGTGTTATATATTTAGGTCTGCTGCCACTAGTGGATTAATGTGTAAGCAGCGTTTTACTGTTCCACTTGAAACAAATCATTACTACATGATTAACTGCTCAAATTATATTTAATCTGCAAATTAAATACAAGTGGAGTAAAAAAAAAAAAAAGGTTCGCTTCGAAAAGCAAACGTGAAGCTCCTCAAAACACTGCTTCAGTCGAGTTTCACCGTTGTCCATCAGTACGTCAGCGGAGGATGTGGTGCATGTGGTGACTCGTTGCTTGGCTGGTGTAGAAATGTATTAATCAATTGTATCTATAATTCTGTCATGTCGGGGTGGTTTCCAATAACACGGCACATTTCCTGCTCCACACGCAGGTCAGTGCAGCGACCGCAGAGGTTTACCGGGAATCGGAGCAAAGTGAGCATCCTCATCGAATATCCTACCTCACCCTGCAGGAGGATCCAGGCCATTGATCCATTGATGAACTATGCACTAAGGCGCCCTGCTGTGTGTGCAAGAATGAGCCCGGTGAAAACACACACAAGAAAACACACAAAGTCCGCTCCATATTTCCTCCCTCGTCCAATTTCGTCTTGCTGGTTTCCAGTAGCTTATGAGCTGTTGCCCAGGAAGAAGAAGAAGAAGAAGAAGAAGAAGAAGAAGAAGAACACCTTTTTTTATAACTGAAGATTTTCACTATAGGCATCTTCTTCCCCCGTCTTCCCGTCTGAGACATCCAGTCATTTAACAAGACAGGAGAAACAGAGGAAGAAAAATAATCAATAGCTGAGCACAAAGAGCTGGAGTCAGTCTGACAAGCAAACAAGCAGCATCACTATTGATCCGGATTAGTTGGAATATGACGGATCGGTGAGGAGAGCAGCGTCCACTCCACTTTTATCCTCCTGTGTCGAAAACTGAGACAAAATGTGTACGATTTGCCAGATAAAACCCTTTGTGACTGAGAATTGTGAAGAACTACGCTGCAGTGAGAATTTAACGTGTGTCTGAAAACCTTGGTATTTTCAGTTAATTGTGGACCATCTGGTTGGCCTTGACAGACACACTCAGCGGACAAAACATGCGATGGATGACGTTGAAACTACCCTTGGAAGAAACCTTGGTCTCAAACATCCTCGCAAATAACAGCTGAGCCAAGGATTCATCCTTTTTATCAACACCACACACACACACACTGACAAGAATCTGATTCCTTTCATATCAGATTCTGGAATAGTTTCACTCGCTTTGGCAGTTTCAGCGTTTTGTTCATTTGCATTTTGTTTTTAAAAATAAGAAAAAAGAAAAAAAAAAACAGGTTCGGTGAAAAACCTGATAGATCGAAGCAAAAACAGAAAATATACACACACTCCTCACACACACACAACCTAATCTGCTTCCCAGAGGAGCCTCCCTTGTTCCAGGAGGGGCCTGCACCTGCTGCGGCGGCTCGGGCCCCTTTTGATAGAACGTTGAGGGGGCCCAGGAGAGGTGCGCCTGGTTCCCACACATCAGACCCACATACCAGCCTCACCCTCCAGGACACATCCCAGCCTTGGCCCCAGTCTTAGGCGGAGCCTGAGGTCTCAACCACCAGGCCCTGTTCCAGTGTCATATCGTCTAAGGCACCTTTACGTCCTTGACAGTTTTTACCCTCAAGGCCTCCTCCCTCTTCTCAGCTGCAACTCCCAGTCAGAGGTTCAGCCCACTCCGAGGAAAAACAGGCGATAAATCCAGGCCACCTGCAACTTCCTACCTCCGTCCTGATTCTGGTTTGAGACACCATCTTAAAGGATGAGTTCACCAAAAAGTAAACATTCTGCTGGTAGGTTTTTGAAGTCCACAAAATATTTCTGGGGCGTCACAGCAAAACAGTGATGCTGCATTCACATCCTGAGAACCAGAGGATGTTGCTTTATAAATAACTTTCATCAATTATCAAAGTAGCAGCTGATTATAAATTCTTTTTGATGATCCACTTAGTCATTGCAGCTTTTGAAGGTGAATGTAACAAAATCTGCCTGCCAGAACCTCTAAAGCTCAACAATCAACACACCAAAGTGTAAACATGTGGTTATTTCTTAGCCAGGAGCAGTAACCTCCTGGAGTGTCCGCTGTCGGCATCTCAAGTGTCAATTTGCCACTGATTTTGTTGCCCTTGGACGGAGCCTGGCGAGCTGTTCAGCCTCTTTTTCTTCCAGCTACATACTGACTGTCCACCATGAGAGTGATACATACCTCTTCTTGTCAACTGAGCACATTTACAGAAATGTCGGACGATTCATTTGAAGGTCCAGTGTGTAGGATCCCATCTGCAAAGAAACGCAAAGCTCTCTCTACAGCCAGTGCTTGGTTTGACCGTTCTGTAGAAGCATGTGGTGGGACAGGATCTGCCTCCTCCGCAGATATAAAAGGCTCATTCAGATGATTATACACTGAAGAAAACACAATTATGACTTTTTATTCCCATTTATGCCAATAAATCCTCCTAAATCCTGCACACTGCACATTTCAGTCTGCTGCTCTTATGTTAAGCTGTAGGAGGCAGACAAGCCTCCCAGCACCGAGCCACAGAGCCTCACGTAGTACCCACTGCAGCCGCCGTCTTCGCTCCTGCTCGCCGGGGAGATCCTGAATCACTAAAAGGTGAAGGACCACGGAGCCAAGAGATGAAGCCTCTCAGCAGCAGTGCTCCCTGGGCTCCATACGTCAAAGGCTGAGCGCAAACGAGCAGGGAGGCTTTTTTTCTCCACTGGGACTCTTTCAGCGCCACGCTGCCTGACAAATAGGCTGGAAGGTTCAGTGCATTAACCCACATGTTGACACTAGGCTGCGAATATGGAGCGATAAAGGGCGGACAGGGGGCTGCAGGGAATGATATATGGCTCAGGTCTTTGGGGGGCAACAAACATACATGTGACACACAGGTACACCACACACACAGCCAAGGAAGTATTATTATGGCTGGGTGCTTTATCTGTGATGTCCCCCTCTGAGAGGTGAAAGTGGCCCTTCTGGGTGCTTCAACCCTCCAGTCAGAGAGCTGCCACAACACGGCTGTACGTGTGTGTGCGTGCGTGTGTGTGTGTGTGTGAGAGAGAGAGCGAGAGAAAGAGCATTGAGAGGTACCCTCATTAGGGTTTTCAGACTGAGGAAGAGCCAAAGACAAAACACAACCACACAGACAGACAGAGATACAGAGACACACACTGTCTCTCTCTCTCTCTCTCTCTCACACACACACACACATACACACACACACTGGGAGAAACAGTAACGGTAAACTGAAAACAGAGAAACTACCAGAGCACCTGCATGGAAGACAGAGATTGAGATCTACAGTGGTGCAGCTGTGATTAGGAGCTCACTGCAATGAATGAACTGTCTGAATACAAGAAGTAAAAGCTCGACGAGAGAAGACACGGACTAAAAACGAGTGAATGTATCTGCCAGCGCAGTGCGATCATTTTATATGACGAGAAGTCTTAAAATAAGTTGTCGAGTCCAGAAATAAGTAGGCTCTGATAAGCACTTACTTTAAACATTCACACTCATATACAGCTACTAATTACCTGTTTAAAAAATGGAGTCAGTAACATCATCCAAGTACAATATAAAAGTAATTTAACTTGATTACTTTCCATTACATTTGGATTACCTTAAAGAGAACAGTTATCCCATTTTTATTTACTAAATGGTCTGTAATCTAATCACATCTTTATTCCCTAACAGAATACAGATACCCTTGTGTGAAGCCTAATTTGAATCCCTTTGAAATAAGTAGACAGTGCAGGTTTTTGGATCAGGTGACTTGAGATCATAGTTGCTACACATCAGTAATCATGAAATACACTCAATATAATAACATTATTCTTAATTCAAGTAGTTTTGCATTCTTAATTTTCACATAATCAACATATGTCTGAATTGGGATTTGAACAACAAGATGGAAGTCACATACTCAGATTATTTTACGACCTGGCAAACTTGTGACAGGAAAGGTAGCTACCTTAAAGGTGCACTGTGTAGGTTTGAGGAACACATTTCAACCAGAGAAAGATCTTCATTGACTGATTTTCTTATGCCAAAACAAGCTTATTAAACGACACAACTTCAAGCTGTTTTACTGTTTATATCTGGCGAACCGTACCGATTTTTGTAGCTTCAAAAAGTGTTCTGGGGACCGTTTGTGTGAGTTTGTTTTATTACCTCTTTCATTTTTTGTTTTTACAACACCATGATTGTTAAACAGAACTGAGCGTAGTCCCTTTTTAGAAAAAAAGAATGACTTCATACAGCAGAGAGCGGAGGATAAATCGATGAGTCTCACAGCCTGAGGAAAGAAGGTGCTCCGTAGTTTGGTGGGATGTCAGCAGATACCAAAATACCTTCATCAGCTATGGGATGGAATGACATATATGGCCTTCAGAAGAGGAAGCTAGACTGCAAAAACTGCTCTGTTAATAAAGATTAAATGCGGCATATTTGGTCTGGTGTTCTGACAACTTCCTGTTATTTGTATGAGTGACAGGTTGATAAAAACAGAGCTTATTTCCATCATTGCCCCCTGGTGTTTTAACTGTCGACCGACTTTTATTTAGATCCCTGTCAGATAAAGAAATGCTGGAAACTGTAAAAGCAGCAAGTCGACAAAAGAAAAGTCTCATTGAGATTTAACTGTAAACTGTATGAGTTCTGGTGCCTCCGTGACTGAGAGAAAAGACGGCAGCACGTCAGTTTCCCGTGAATGGGAGTATGTGTGTGAAAGATAGTGACTCACATCGTGAGTTTAATAAGTGCAGCCTTTTTTTTACGCTCCCATTAAGTCCTTAACATCACTGCACCTTCAAAGATTCAGCAAGGGGGGGGAAGAAAAGCCCTCTTTACCCTTTTGCTCCCTCAAGGAAGTACATGGAAAAAAAAGAAAAAAGAAAAAAGAGAAAATGAATGAAAAAAAAATCTCCTTCATCTCTGTAGGCAACCCAAATCCTCCTGTAGCTGCAGCCAAAAACTAAATTAAAAAGAGTGGAGTGTTGTGGTGTTTAACAGGCGCAGCGCAGCGCCGAGAGGATGGAGGTTCTCTCATGCTTAACAATTTGTTCCTCTGCTCTCTGCTGTTTAGAGGGATCAAACCAATTAAAAGCACACTACTACCACACACACACACACAGGCACGAGTATCATCCGTATGACACCGAACTGTGCTCACTGTTCACCAGCTGTCCTCCTAAATGGTGATTCTTTGATTCATTTACATTTTCACAATGGACAGCATGTCTTAAAGGGTCTGACCAACCCATCTGCTGCTCACTTGAAGAAGCCTCGTACGTTACGTTATCTCAAAGATGTCTGCAACTCTCGTGTGGAAATGTAGAAACTCTGGCCGAAGTAGTAGCAAAAGGAAAAGTTACAAACTGTTAAACTGTCAATACACAAGTGTTCTGCATCAGCGTATCGTTATGAAGTAAATGCTGATTACACAGTACAGCTTTGTCTGCCACTGGCCACCCGGAAAAGGGAAGGTTGACTGGAAATGCATTTCTATGGCACACTAAATGATTGAATGAACACACTTTCTCCTGTGTCATCTTAATTTGTGTCTCTGAGGAAAAAAGGAAAGATCAAGTTGTCTTCGCAACACAGGGGCCAATAATACCACTTGGAACTGGCTTGGGGGGGGGGAGAGAGATCATGCAAATATATATATATACTGTCTTCATGTTTGTAAAAAGTTACCAAAAAGTCACACTAGTTGAGTAAAAGTCTTAAAGTGTCTGGTGTAAATGTAATTAAAGGTTCACCCAGAAAATTCAAATTCAGTCATAACGCCCACGGACAGTCCGGTGTAGTTTTTGTAGTCCACGCAACATTTCTGGAGCTTTTTAAAACTTTAAAAACAGACAAAATTCAAAGAATAATGGCTCAGTACAGCTTGTCATGTGTCATCAGTCAGTTGTTTAGGAGAACGCTGTTTTGCTGTGAAGCTCCAGAAATATTTTGCGGACTACGACACTTCACCTGACTTTCCATCGGTGTGAGGGTGAGATAAAGACTGAATTTTCAGTGCTGTGGTGAACTTATCCTTTAAGCACCAAAGGTACATGTTCAAGTAATACACTTATTTTTTCATGTACAGTACGTATATATTGTATACGCTGATATCAGCATACCATATGTGTGTACAGGAGGCTGCTCAGTAGGAAGCTACCACTTCTAATAAATGATGTGGTGTTGGATAACTGATCACTCTGCGGCATGTTGAGTACTTATTTATTTTTGATAATGACATTTTACCTTGTACCTTCACCTTCGTAATTCTGCTTGAGTAAAATTCTGAATGCAGGACTTTCATTTATAGAGAAGTAATTCTACACTGATTTATTGCTCTTAAATAGATCGGAATACTGATAATTCTGCTAAATAAATGGTGTCTTGTCACACAATGGTGCACTTCTCTGCCAAAAATGTTTAGCACATAGTGTCAAACACTATTTTCAGAGTGTCCCTGTGGGAAAAAAAAGCAGGAAGGAATTCATTCAGGTCTCCTGGGTCAGAGTTCAAAAGTGCCATTAATGAGCCCCAAACATCTCGAGGCGCTTGCTGAATATAGGAACTTAACACATGCCAGACTCCGGCAGGAAACCAAACAGCCTCCTTCAGCTGATGGGATAACGCAACCATAATGAAAGGAGAAACCACACCGCTGATGAAGTCATGTAACTGCAGCTCGAGTTCAAAAGCAGAGCTGCAGCCTCAGAGAAGCATTAGCAAAGGCCTGAGAATGGAGGCGCAAACAGCTGTGATTAAACTGAGGGATGACGATCCTCCACAGTGACACAACCTCATTTGGTCTCCTGGTGGCCTGCATACCTCGGCTTCCAGCAGGCAAAATACCCCCCAGGGATCCTAAAATACACGGCAGGCCCAGCCAGCCAGCCAGCCGTGAGGTGGGGCAGCAGCCGGGAGAGAGAGGGGGAGAGAGGAAGGGCCAGGGGGCAGAGCTGCAAGCCCGGACAAGCCAGATACCTCCACGGGCCTCAGATGACAGTCAGACCGACAACACACCAGGAATGTTAACCTGTGGAGCTTTCTCAGTGTGTCTGCTTGCATGAAAAATATTGTTTCAGAGCTGCGAGAGTCAAGTATCATCAGGCGAAATGACAAATGCACAAGATGAGTCACAGATGGTCGCTGTGTGCTTTTTATGTGGCCAACTGCCTTTATTTAGCCATACTTCAATCCTCAGATCACTGCTAAATGGGTAGCGGGATTAATTTAGGATTCATGGCTCGATCAGGGCCATCGGGGTCATGGAGGTTGTTACCTGCTCGGATAAGAAATGATACGAGCGACACACGGTGGCCACATGAGGTCACTGCAGCGGGCGCTTTCAGGAAGACAGAGGGCGCAGTTTGGTTTGTGAGGAAAAAGGTGTCATACACAGCTCCCAAAACACACACAGAGTACTCATTATTTAAAAAGGTTCAGATTTAGCATCTTCACACTTTTCCGGAATTAATTTAATTTGATTACACACACACACACACACACACACACACACACACACACACACACACACACACACACACACACACACACACACACACACACACACAGCTGCTCTAGATGAAATAAATGTTTCTACAGGGTTACAGTCATTTGATGAGAACAAAACCAAACACTTCATCAGCAGCCTCGTCACCAACACGACCATCTATACATACAGACTCACAGACAACGAACTGGACTAGACTGGGGATTTGGGGCATATTCAACTAAAAAAAACAAAAACAAATCTAACAGCTCAAAGCTCGACACCTCCGCACAGTGAATGCTTCCAAACTCAAACAGATGATGAAACAATTACACTGATACTTGAAACCTGGTTTGTAATTTGTGAAAACAATTGGTACCACTTCACTTTAACCCTCTTATCCAGCATTTATAAGCACTACTTTAAAACGTAAACAAAACTACCACAAAGTCTGTGACAGATTTAAACCTTGAGCGATGTATTTTCCAACTACAGCTCCTCCTGAGGGCTCTCGTATGTGGAGGCTGGTGTATAAAGAGACGGTGAATGATAATGTAGTTGGAATAAAGTATGCCTTCATAGGAGAACTTATATTTGATGACAAAGACTGTGTTTTAAAGGCTCGCTCCATCAATTTTACACATTAAAGTGTGCTTGCCAGTCTTAATGCATGAAATCTGATAAATTGCCTCCAGTGATGTCACTCAGTAGCTAAGTTGCATTGTGGGTAAAGAAGGTGCCAGGTATTTAAAAAGAAAGAAGGCGTGAAATAAAAAAGGTATCGCTTTGTGTGTACGAGCAGCAGTCTTCAAGTGAAAAATCTAGATCAGTGGACTGCTTTTCAAAACCTGCCGCCTACATTACCCACAATGCAAATTAGACACTGTAGTCAAAGGCTTTATACTCCGTTTTTAATATATGCAGTACTTCCCAAGACCAGTGAACACACTTTAAGGTGTAAACTTGGCAGAGTTACCCTTTATAGTAAACGCAAAAATGTGATTGTAGTGTGTTGTAAACCTTTTTATTAAGCATGTACGTAGTGCTTATAAATGCTAACAGAGGACATTATAGTAAAGGTAACGTTTTTATTTGATCTATTTTTCCACTCTGCATTAAATTAATTCAACACAGGGTTGGACCTGTTGCCAATATAGTAGATGGTGGACGGCTCGTGAACTCTTTCAGATAAAGACAACAAGGTGAAAATGATTTAAAGTCCCACAAAGTAAGAACATACACACATGTGCTGATGGCTAGTAGCCTACCTGATGAGGGAGTAAAATAATTAAGGCTCAGTCGCTGCTGTCTGCGTTTTAAGACTATGTTGCTGCTCCCAAATGCCCTCCAACAAGAAGCTCTTCACCTCCATTCATGTTCTGCTCTGATTAAAAAAAGGGAATACTGATGCTTCAAACCACATTTTAAATGTTCAGCTTCAAAAAGTGCAAATGTTTCAGTTCATCAAACTGAATTGGTTTTGGTTCTGACCACTACAGACATGCTGTATAGATCTATGAGGCCTATGTAGTTACTGCTCTGTAAACACAGGAGGCTGTAGGACTAAAGAGTTCAGGACTGGCAGACGTTCATCATCGGAGTCTGGGGAAGATTCTGATGAAGAGGATCATGCTGATGAAGGTGAAGGAGACCAGGATGAGCATCAGCCACAGCAGCCAGTTGACGGACTTCTTGGTGTGCTGCTCCAACCGCTCCGACTCCGTCTTTAGCTTCTCAAAGTTCATGTCCGCCTGACGCATCGACTGGCTCAGAGTCTGGGAGGCAGAGGACAAACAGCGGATGATGTAAACATCAAGATCACGGTCACAGACTACACTAGATTTCATGTAGAGGGTTTTTGTGTCAGTTGTGAATATGTCTCTTATTGCTCACATGTGGACAGAACAAGCTAAAACATGTGGCGTCAGGAGGGGAACATGTCAGAAACACGCTGGCAAAAAAATATCACTTGTTCCATTGATGATAAAGTCATCGACACAGAAGTGGAGAATGAAAGAGACAAGTCAGTAAATTACAGTGACGGAATCTAACTTAGTACATTTACTCGGGTACTGTACTTCAGCGCAATTTTGAGGTACTTGTACATTCCTTGAGAATTTCCATATTCATACTACATATATTCGATGGGGATCACATGCTGCATCAGAGCCAAAGCAGCGTATTGTTTCAAACCAAAACACCAATTACAACAATCAGAAAAAGGCTGAATACTGGATCTAATAGTCGACCAGGCTGACAATCGGCTACATGGCATATGTTATTATATACATTATTTACTTTTACTTGTAGTTTTGAAACTTCTGTACACAAATTGCCCGAAAATTACTTTTTATATACAAGTGTATTTAACGTCCGATCATTTGAAACTTTTACTCAAGTAATATTTTAACACCTTGTTTCTACTCTGACTCAAGAGTGACATTTGGGTACTTTTTACAACAGACTGTCTTCAAATTCATTACAACACCCATGCAACCTCCAGCATGCTTCTGCCTTCCCTGGCTTTATGCTGCAATCCAAAAACAACCTCTGACATGAAAAAGTGCCAGCAAACGTTCATTCCGGTCATAAATACACCTGATGTCAGTCACAGCAATATAGCAGGACACACAGAGAACAGCAGAATTTAATTTCATCGATTTCTACTTCATGTAGTGTTTGTCTTGTGAAGCTTAGATGTATTACGCTTAAAAGAGGTCTTTATACAGATGTGGTACACTCGCTTACTCCTCCCGTCTCTTTTAAAGTGTGTTAATCTGTCTAATCAGCCGCTGTCGGTTCTCATTAGCTGCTTGTGAAGTTCAGAGACTTTCCATAACGAAGACCTGTTTCCTGCAGGCATCCATGTTCTCCCTTGAAGATGCACAGGAACTCATTTAGATTGGATGTCGGGAATACTCAGAATTTATCGACTTGTAATGGACTGCCGCATTAAACATTAAACACCATCTGCTACTTTTAAAACACAACATCCCCCGTCACATATTATTAATAACAGTGGCTCGTCACAAAGAAGAAGCTTCTACACATGTGTTCCACTGCTGTTTGCATTGTTTATAAGCCTAAACTGTTCTGGTCCCCGTTAGGCTCAGGTATACAAGATATCATCATCCTAGCTCATAACAATTCTGTGTGGTTACCTGGTTGTCCTGTTTGATGATGTTCTGTGCTGCCAGCGTGTTGTTCTTCAGGTTTCGGGCCAGGTTGAGCATGTCATCTGCCAGCTTCTCCTGCAGGTTGTGGTGGTGCTGCAGGACAGCCTCCAGCTCTGCAGCGGACTGACGCTCATCCAGAGGAAGCCCTCTGCACGAGGTGAGACGGACCGATTAACATTCTGATTCTGACACATGTAGCCAAAGCACTGCAGTCACCGCACAGATTTGAAAGGATGAAGCCTGATTTTTTTCAAAAGCCATCACTGGGTGTTACACTATTTTGTACAGGTAAAGAAATACAGCATAACAGCCTTTAGCTCCTCAAGACAATAAATAAGTTGCACAGCTTTACCTCCTGTTCCGCAGGTCTGTTTCTGATGTGCCTGTACAGAGATAAAGGAGAACATCAACCTCCAAAAATATCGTTCTCAATCAGAAGAATAGTGTGTTCAAGAGTGTTTATGTATAAGTTTTAGTCCAGATGCTGAATTCAAGAATCCTCCAAATTCCAGAAACATTGCATACCTTTGCCTGACTTCCCCTGCAAAGACACAAAAGAAGAAACTGGATTTAAAATACTTCATTAGTAGAGCCGGATATTTACAGTTATGTTATGAAAACTAAAAAGTGATCACAATAGTACAAAAGGTAAAATACAGTTTAGCTTAGAGGCTAAAATGTCAAACTTCTAAACAGCAAACCAGTTATAAGCTGACCGTTTGGTGAAGGCGGTGGAGCAGAACAATGCACAACAACACACACTGACTCAACAGTCGACACCTCATCCTACCGTGCCAAGCAGCTCGTCTCTCATCTCTCCTGTACAGCGGGCCTTCGTCTGCATGTGGACAGTTTTAGTGGCAGGCATCCTCTCATTGGCTATCGTCGGCGTTCGCCCGGGAGCGAGAAACTGATTAGCTAAAGCCTTTTCTGTTGGAGAAGACTTAACAAGAACAGGAGAGACATGAGTGTTTCAAGTTTTGAGGTAATTAGGATGTGTAGGTCACGACACATAAGAAATAAGATACACAGAGAATGGACGGCTGGTTAAATGTGATTAATATTGAGGTAACTACAACACATTATTATACACATTAGATCGAAAATTTTAATAATCTTAAAAGTGGTTGCCACTGACCAGTTTCTCTGCCTCTAAAAGTCCTTTCAGAAAGTCAACTTTTCTTGTGTATTCAGTCAGCACTTCTTGTGTGGGTTTGCTGAAAAAAGAAATGCATTACATAGCGTGTCAGAACGTTGGGCGGTCAGCAAGTATTGAAAGCATTTAGTTTCTTTTGCAGTTTGTCTGTTATAAATAATAAATACTAATAATAACATTAAGATACATTAGGTAGATAAGAGAGATGTTACCTGTGGCATTTCCTCAGAGCCACCAACATCTCCTCCAGGGCACCAACATACTACAGGAGAGAAAACACAACAGTAATTTTACCATACTAGGAAGTTGTATTTAAACTATAACTAATCAATATGCCACAAATGTAATATATGTAATAGATTATAGATTATCAAGTTGGTAATGGTCAGTTTTTTAATAAAAAACAAACAAAAACAACAACAACTGCACAGTCATTCTGGAGGCTGTGATTCTGTTAAGGCACACTCGTTGATACAGGCTAAACTGTATGATAACACAGTTAAACAAAACAATACAGACACGACAGCCCAACCATTAAAATCTGCATATTTTATCCTCATAAAGTTGAGTTGCTGCAGGCATGTTGCACCAAATGAACTGTAAACTGACAGGTTGGGATATCGTAGCTATGGCTTAGATTTGCTGCACCGTTTCTGATTATTTATTTGTTTAGATGTGTGTGTGCCTCCTACACATAGTCTTGGATTGTTTAGACGAATGCGTATGTACATATTTTGTCATGTTTGCTGAATGATTTCTCGATGATTTAATGCGGTTTGCAGTTGAAGAGCTGTGTATCGTTTGATAACGAGTAACTTGTGTCGTTTCTACATTAAGCTAACTCGGCAAGGACAAACTTCTACAAGTCAGCCGTACAATAGTTAAATGTTTTTTTTGTTGTTTTTTTAAGTGTCGGGGAGCAAAACAGCAGTGAAGGCTACCAGCTAAGAAAATCCTGTCTGAGGCTTCAGTGACGACGTGGCTAACAGACGGAGCGGCTCGCAGCTTCAGCTAACAACAACAACAGTCATGCTACCTTTAGCTAGCGAAGGTCAGAGAAAACGGCGCTGAACGGAAACATTCGCTCCGTGTTCATCGGGTCTTACCTTTTCTAGTCTCCATTCGGTTTCTCCTCGTTTCTCCGACGCTATAGATTCACAGCGAGACAATAGTCTGATAAAATTTATTTCTAACCTAGAAGCCATGTTTGAGGCTGACGCACCGTCGCTGCAGGATGACGTCAAATGGCTCTGTCCGGAAGTGGGCGGGACTTAAGGGTAGGCTGCCCAACCAGCATTTAGACTGTTTAAATTCACTGTGGCACCTCATTCTAACAGTGAACCCATATTTACTAACTCTGTTCTAACTGTGTTGAAATTCAAACTCAGAATTTTAACATTTTCAATATTAATGAGGTAACAGTACACTTACTTTGCTATACCACTTCCCATAACTGAACAAAGAAGCTCAAAGCATAATTAGGTCCCCAGAAAACAGTTTGAAGTTAGGAAGCTGGCAGAGTCCGAACTACTAAAACTACAAACTAAAACAGTGTTTTTTTTCGTGTGTTCATTTATTTTATCCAGTCATGAAAATGAAGTTTTAATATAGTATGTAATGTTGTTTGTATGTAAAAGACAATTACGCCAACAAAAATAAGTTTAGTGGTCCTTTTTATTTGCAGAAGCCGCCCAAACAAAACAACGACAAACAAATAAGAACATGTACGAGGCCTGTCTATAATAATACATTATAAGACATTATTGATATAAAGTAAATAAGTAATGCGGTGGTAATCGCAGTGTAACGCGTAAATAAAATAAGTAAAATCTGAAAGTGTTTTGTGTGCCGTTCTTGCATTGACATAAAGTAATTTTTCACTTTACTTAAAGCAAACAATGACAGCAAAGTATTGACTGCTTCTAACTATGATTATACACGCAGCGCTATAGACACATTATAATACATTATAAATGTGTTCATAATGTGTTACAGACATGGACCAGAGAAGGTGTCCAGTACAGCCTGAATGTGACAGAATATTGTATGCTCGCTCAATAAGTCCTCTTGCTGGCTTTATTCTGAAAACACTAACTGTAATGCTTAATTACAATGACTGAACTGAGGTCATATTGCATGACATGTTATTTAGTGATATCTGGTCAGAGATTCCAGGTACATACTGTATACGGTATACTGTATCCATCTTGCTTCATTCATTACTTGTGTTTTAAAAATGTTTTAAATGCATGTCATTTGGAGGTTAATATTGTACTGAATAATACTATATCCCAATATTTGTTGCACCTTGTTTGGGACGAATAACATCTCCGTCAATGTTTTCAGCACATGGCAACAAGTGACATTGCATTATTCCTAACATAGCTACAATAATTTAAATCTAAGTTATGATGTAATGAGCCAGAGCCATTGAAAACAGCTGTGTGGGCGTGCAGAACCTTAAATTTAGCGTATTAAGGATATCTGCTGTATGTGTGACACAAAACTAACCTGAACGGGCCTGAGGAAAACACAGATTAGTTTTATTTCATTAAGCCATTCCCTGCGCTTCATTTATCTCAAATTAGGAAATGTAGGGAGTACATTTTACAGAGAAAAAGGTGTGTGGTCTGTCAGTGTAGACGAACCGACTCGCTAGGAATGCAGAAACTTTAATTTGACTACTGTAGATTTGACTAAAGGCAAACTGAATATGAAAATAAAACACACTGAGTCATTTTCATATCAGTGAAGCTTTCAGGATCTTCTGCACGACAGCCTGAACAGAATTATTACTTAAGAAAAACGACTTCCAACATCAGAGCTGAGTGGCGCCCTCTTGTGTGCTTAAATCAGACTCCTTTTCCTGTCCTTTTAAAACACAATTCTTTACTTACCTCTGAGACAACATCATGTTCATTAAGTCACTGCTGCAACTTCGCTGGTGATGATGAACGTTTTCATTTGAAGTAGACAAACCTTCAGTTTCAAGTTAATAGAACAATATCTCAACATTTCTACATAAAATATTGTGATAGCTGTTATAGTCTCACACGAAAAACTTCGGAACGCAGCCGAAATGTCAAATTTTCATCATATGGTACAAGAACTGTTTAACACCATCAGTGACACCATTTTTGTTTCTATTAAGGAATTCCTGTGTGATGGTGATGCAGCTGTTTGAAGATGTAAAAAACTAAAGACTTAAAAAAAAAAAAGACTAAAAGCTACTAAAAGTAACTTTCACATTTAGTTGATTTTGGAGGCTCCGTTGGACCAAACTAATGTTCCCCACTGTCAGAACGACAAGATGTTATGTCAAAAATAAAATAATAGAATAAGATAAAACTCCTTCTGCTCCTTTACCTGGTTAATGACTTCTCACTGCAACTGTAACCAGTCTGCACACGGACCCGGTGGCAGGCAAAAAAACAAAATAGAAAATGTCAGTGTTCCCGCTGACGGTGTTGTTTTCTTTTGTCGGTCATACAGAGGCATATTTTCATAACCAGGTAAACGCTTTGTAGTAGCTTTAATTAACATTTTTTTAATAATGGTTATATCACACACATTTCTGTATATTTATATACAATTCTTTCATGTCAATGTCAATTTCCTATTTTTTTTTATTTATGATTTTTGACTTGCAGTACCTACTTTTATCTTTTATTCTATATTTTCTCATACTTTGTTTATTGTTATGCACCGATACACCAAAGCAAATTCCTTGTATGTAAAGACTTCGTACCAACTTACCCCAGTTTTGATTAAGTAACTATAAGGTGCTCCTCTTCTGTCTTAATATAACAATATATATAGCACATTAATTCAATGTAATTAATCTGTGAATGTGTTACTGACAAAATATTGGTGGTAATGTGCTACTTTTTTTTGTAAGAGATTACTTATTTATAATGAACTCTTGTGTTTTAAGAGTTTACATCAATAAAGTAGATTACTATGGAGGACCGAACCTGCGGAAATTAGAAATATACAAATGGCTCAATAAATACATCAGTATGCTATTCAATTATTAATTTTGTCTTATTTATAAATTCCTTAATAACTATATTTATTTGCAATTATATTTTTGTTGCATTTAATGGCATATACATGTGATTATTGATCCATTTACATATTTATTTATTTCTGATTCTGGCAGATTCTGTCTTTCATAGCTAACCTGCATCCTTTACTAGCAATTGTATCTTTTTTCCCCATTATCTACTCACTGTATCAAAGGTGAAACCTGATGAAAACACACAGCAGCAGACGTTACAAGCATCACGTTCTGTATTGTCACGTTAATACTAATAACCATTACAGTTCACGTCATTCAGTCCCAACCATACACTCTCTGTTACACATTACATATCAGAACATCGTCCTCATATTTCCAGACAAACTAACACATCATTCAACAGCAGTCAGAGAGGAACATTAGTATTACATTTCATACAAAGTTGGCCAGAGCTGTACTTCAGCAGAACCTGCTCATTTAGTTTACTGTGAACGGCAGGTATGGGACAGCTGAGTTGAAGTCCATTCTTAGAAAAGGGGAAGGCGAGTTCAATGACCGCTGGGCTTTAAAGACATTGTGGCACATTGTTGCGTCAAAGCTTTGTGTTTTTGTGGTTTCAAAAGGAAAAAAGTGGCGTGTGCTGCTCCCATTTACCTTTGCTATGTGGGGAAATTACTTCCTAATGGGGGGGGGGGTTTTGTTGTGCGACAGGTGAAGGAGGTAAAGGTGGAGCCGTTGTGACGAGGAACCTGTACAACAGTTGCATTGTGCATGTTTACTGTAGGTCCTTGTTTCAAAGAAACAGACAAAGGTACCCTCTCTTTATCCTAAATAACCCTTCCTTCCCTCTGTAAGCCATGACCTAACACAAGAAAACAGACTGTACATTATAACCAAGGCACTAGCTAACATTTCAGGGAGCATGTTCTGCTCATGGTGAGAACTAGGAAATGAAAAGTGTGGCTGGAACCTGTGATATTTCCTTGCATTAGCACAAATATTTAAAAAAAAAAGAAAACAACAAGAGAAAGAAAACAAAAATTGCTGGTCCAATAATATGAGGCTGCAGGAAAACATGCCTCCGTCCCAACTGAATTCATCAACAGCAACCACAATATATATTAAAATGGTAGAAAAGGTGCTTGGCAACAAGTGTCCGGTGATTTCTACTGTCCTAGAGGACAACAAGACTTTAGACATATTTGCAGTTCCTTGATTGGTTCCCACTGACAATAGCGAGCAGAACAGCTTCCATTTTGTGTCACTCATCACTCATTTTCATTCAAATGTTCTGTACTGTATGTGAATTCTTCTTTTCCTCTCCTTATCTGTAGCCACTCCACGAGTCCTTTTTTTTCATTTACTTTTGTCTACTCTTCACCATCTTTTCTGTTCTGTCTTGGTCAGACATCATCGTCAATAAAAGGTATGTCTGGGTCAGAAAAACGTCTCTTGCCCTTCGAGGCCTGTGTGTCCTGTTTCTGAGGAGAGGGTGTTACCACGGAGATGGAGGTGGAGGAGGAGGAAGCGGAGGGAGGGCATGAGGAGAAATGCAACAACAGGTCACAATCTGACCCGTCGATGTAGAGTGACTGGGTGCTGTCTTTGCGGCGGCCGGGAGTCTCTCTTCTCCTGAAGTACTTCAAAGCATGATTTCCAGGAGGCGTCTGAGTTGGACTGGAAGCTGCCGACTGGGAGTGGACGCCCGGAGGGAGTTTAACTGTGTCTGGGATGACGGGGTTGCGGCGTTGCAGCGGGTGCCTGAAGGAGGTGTTGGAGGATTCGGAGGTTGAAGAAGCACAGCTGTACAGAGAGGAGGAGGAGCTAGCATGGGTCAGGTTTGGCAGAGAGACGCGTCCACCAGGGACTTTGGGTCGTTGAGCCAGGTCTGGTGGTTTGGGGGGACAAACTGGCTTGAATCTTCTCAGCTGGGTGCCACTTCGTCCTGGAAGAGAGAGAGGACAGAGGAAAAGTTGAGGAAGAGGATGATATCTTCCTAAAAGCTTCTTGTTGAATTCACACACCAACTCTGAGAGGGTAGAGACCAATGGAAGATCATGCAACCATGTTTTCTACCAAGAGGTACGTTTAGTCAGGCATAATTAGGCATACATTTGATTTGACACATGGACTATATATAAAGAGGGACAAAGTGACAGCTCTCCAACAGTGAAGCAAAGCATCTTGATTGCCCCTGGTGGCTGGCTATGGCAGTCATTCCCAGAAAGTCATGACCCCTCCATAGGTCGAAGAAGATTTTATTACGGACGCCTAATTAATTAGCAGATTTCCTCCATAGTCATTGACTTATTTGTTTTTATCTGCAGTACACCTTTGAATAACACAAGAAAGCTTGTTTGTACATCCACTGCTTTATTTGTAAATCAGGGAGTTTTGGACGGCAGGCGGGGTGTTGCTCCATCTAGAAGAATTCATGGAACGCATCAAAAATCCACAGTGCCCGGAGGACTGGAGCTCAGATGACACACAAAACTCACAGTTTCAGACACCACTGTGTGACCTGGCCACTCTCTCTTTTTGGATCAGATTAAAAATTAATCGGAATGACAAACAGGAGACTTAAAATGTACTTCAATGGGAAGACGGACATAGAAGAAGTTATTTAAATGTATATAAGTGATTTGTATTTTAACATCAGTGCATGTTTTCAATAACACATGCATGAAAAGAGGTTGTGATTTATCAAACTATCTTTTTTTTTCAAAAGGCTGAAGTGGTGTGGAAGTGGCTGTAAAAAAGGCCAGGAATGTTAATTCTCTTCTCAAGATTATGAGGCCTGTGAATTAGGTCGTGATGGGTTTATAACCAGGATGTTTTGGCTTCATTTTTGTTCTGTGGGAGGAAGTGGAGATGTGTCATCCATCTTTATATACAGTCGCTAATTGGAAATGTTGTGCCAAATGTTCAATTAATTCATTTGGGTGAAGTTTGAGCATGCTTCTGTGCCACACATGCATTGACATGCATCCATGGGTGTGCTGTTGTATGCACACGATCACACAAACACAAACACACAAACACGGTTGCTGTTCCTCCAACCTGCTTGGTTATAGAGCAGACGTCACCGCCCATCACCATCACTGGTCCAGACCTGCACCACAAAAGACAGGAAGGGCCCAACCCAGCGGCCCCGTGGTCTGGTCAGAAACCCACAGGTGAGTGAGACAAACAGGCAGAAGGAAAGAAAGGCCAGACTGTACCTTAATACTGACCTTCAGGCTCTAAGCTGTGGACAGAAGAGCGCTGCTGCTCGTCCAAAAGACTCTCGGAGCTCAGCGAGGCTTCGGAGTCCAAGTTCTCCTGGTCAGAACCAGGCTGCTCCATTTCTGGCAGCCGGCACGCCAGATCCTCTCTACAAAGAAACAGATGACAATGACGTCAAAGGAATGAGAGACTGAAGGAGGACCCTACATCATAATATAGAAAGCATCCTTACTTCTCCTGTTTGATGGACTTGATGCGTTCCACCAAGTTCTTCTCAGCCTCTGTGTCTGAGTCCAGAGGTTCGTTCTCAGGGACCACGCTCAGATCAGAACTGACCTTCTCGTGCACCTGCAGAAGAGGTAATCATTTTACAAACTCATGAGATAATTACACAATAAACATGAAGGGCCACAAAACACACATGATTTTGACCCAAATCTGAAATAGATTTGAGATTTTGTTAGTGAGGAAAAGAGAAGAGGCTGGATGGTTCATGCATCTGCACATCATCTGTGAAACTGTGAAAAAAGAAATGCTTTGATACAAAAGAAGCTAGTAAACACATCAACATCCACCTCTTCAAAACAAAAATCGAGTGAGGGGTTAACAAATGCAAACAGCTAGAATAAACTTTACGAGACACATCACCACAATCCAGAAACATTGAACAAGTCAATGACAAATATAACATGACTTTCACAGACATAGTCTTTTTTCAATAAAAGACAGGAAGACATGGGAATAACACAAAAAAAAAAAATCATAACACACTACTATCTTTAATGTCAGCATACAAAAGTATTATTACTACACCAACCCAGTACCACCTTGTCCTCTCATAAAGAGAACAAGAATAACGGCAAACAGCGACATGCAAACTACGACCAGTTAGTAAGGAGGAGTAAAAGGCAAGAAGGATGAATAAAAAAAACAGCCAGAGTGTCACCCACATCTAACATGCCATGCACAGGCGCTTCTACATGGCACCTTACTACACACTACAACTATTAGATCTACTGTACTAGGAGAACTCAGGGATACATACCACCACTCCTTTGTAAGGAGCTGAGAACCTGAGAGGTAAATGCCAGTAGTGCTACAGAGAGACAAGGAACATTGGCCATGTTACCCATGCAACCTGAGAACAACATCTGACACTGGGGTTACTGTAAAGCTTTAATTTGTGTATAATATAATAAAATATTATTTAAAGTGAAAGTGGTAAAGTTTTTAAATCCAGGCATGAGGCTGAGCAACGATCACAAATTTGATGTTGTTGCCATGGTATGAAGTGGCATTAAATAGCCAAAAAGTGATCCAGAGCGAGGCAGCACTTTGTTTCTCACCGTGTTCTGTCGCTTGAGTTTGAGCTGGTTAACCGCCAGAGCTTCAGCGTACTCCAACTGCTCTATCTCATCCATCTTCTCGTTGTAGCGTCTGATCTGCTCGTTGATGATCATCTCTACACACCTAGAGGCGAAGGAAAGTGTCAAACAGGATGTGTGCAGATCAAGGTTATTATGGTTAACTAAACTAAAAACTAAAAACCATTTAAGTTAACAGAAATACAATAAAACTAGACTTGCAACTAACTGAAACTACTAAACTATCTAAAATAATATAGAAAATATACAGGAAATGATGTTTGTGTCAACTTTGTCAACATAACAAGCTTGGGGAGGAATGGATGCATACGTTTATTGAGATAATGATGTCTTCATGACTGAGGCAATTGCCTTCACAAAGTGTTGTGTTTGTATTCTGATACCTTTATAAATCTGTTGAATTTTGCACCAACAACTACTGCCCATATCATAATGAGAAAAACTATGATTAATAATACTGAAAAAAATAAAAACTAAACTAATTTGAAACATTTTTAAACAACAAAACTATAGTGACACTAGAAAATTCTCTCTGGAAACTAACTGAAACTAAACTGGATTAAAAACCAAATAAAAACTAATTTAAAAAATCCCTATAATAACTCTCGTGCAGAATGTGTTGTGTTTGCTTTCATGACGGTCTTACGTGGTTGTCTTTGCAACGTCCTTCATGCTGAGCAGTGGGTCAGCGCTGTCCGGGCAGCGCAGGACACACGGGGCAAAAACTATAGCCAACGAGTTAGGAGACATGCGGTTGTGAGCCTCATCTTTACACACCCTATAAGAGAATTCAAGGGATATAAACGTGTACTTCAGTTGCATGTACATATAGTCCATGTTGTGACTTCAGTGAACTATTTACTCATGTGTCGAAACAGGTACCAGAGAAGGCCACAAAGAGAGAATCCCTACCTGACCAGGTGGAAGACGAGCCTCTCCAATGTGTTGAAGTTTGCTGTGGGAAGCTCTTCCAGCACTTTGTATACAGCATGAAGCTGCTCCTGCTTCTCTGGCAGCTCTATGAAGAGGAGAAAAAAAACTTAATTTATGAATAAAATCATAAATAAATAAATGCTCTGCATATTTACACCTTATTTCTTTTTGATCCTTACCATTATGATTATTATTTACTTTTATTTCATTTTTTACTCAGATCTTGTAATGATTAAAACGGGATTTTACTTTCTGGTTAAAAGAAGTATTTACAGTAGCCTATATAATGCAGTCTTTTGATTTAACATAAACACTAATCGTCCTTCAGATAAAAAAAAATGTATGTTGTGTTATGACTACACTGTATGATCCCATTTTTTTAATTACTCAACTCAACCTTGAAGTGTTGTAAACACTATTACCTTAGTATTTGTGTTTGATGAGTACGTACATACGTGTATGTGTCTTTGCATTATCATGTTACTTCCCCCCTTATTACCTCTGCCTCTTTTACTGATTTGTAACGTGTACAGAGATTCTTTGGGTGATGTGAACTTTAAATAAACTAAGTTGAAGTTGATTATAAAGGTTTTTCACCTGACATGTCATACATCTTACATCATGTACAGTCCTGTCAGCGGACATTAGGAAACACTGAAAAGAAAATACCAGCACAGATTGTCTATTGTAAAACACTGCCCCCTGGTGGGGAATATCCTCCTCACCCACTGCATGCAGAAAGTCATTGTAATGTGTGAAGGTCATGAGCGGATCTGGTAGCTCCCTCAACCACTGTTTAACCAGGCCCGTCACTGTGTGGATGGGATAGTCTTCGAGGTGGACCAGGTGGGGGTCTAAACACATAAAGAGTAAAAAAAAAAAGAAATCAATGAAGGAGCCATGACAGAGTTTTTATGTTTCATTAAATGTCACACAGATAGGGTCTTACCGGTCTCTAGACGCTGGTGCAGCTCTTTCATGCGGTTGGCGGAGCCAGACTTGCGGTAGATGCCCTCGGTGTAGAGGCCGTGCATCTCCACGTGCTCCAGCATCATCTCCAGCACCATGGGCACTGGGTTCTTATCACTGACCAGATGACACACTCGCACCCCGAAGTGCAGACCAGCAAACTCCTCGTCACTCTGTGGATTTAGACAGACGGCAGTGGTCAGTAAAAAGTCTACTTATCCAGTCAACATATCTACAAAATCTGTGATTATCACACACACCTGCTTTTACTTAACTATAAGCAGGTGGAACCCTGCTGTTTTTAGAATTTATATTATGTTGAGACTTTCATGATATTCTTAAGGAACACTTCAATATATTAACAAAATATAAACAGACAGCTAATGTCCTGCTCTGTTAGACACTGTTCCACTAGCTTTATTCTCTCATCATAATTTGTTGTGAAGGGTATTTTTCTGCATGAATATCTGTAACATGATAAATACGTTTGTCGTCTATATTGTAAGAGCTACACCCCCATCAGGCTTTGACATTGCTTCTCTAGCCATTTATTATAAGCAGCTTAATTTTTTCCAGTGCTGTTATAGTTAGTCATTTCAGAATACAGATACAATAAGTATAGTAACTGTCATCTTTCAGAGAGGAAATGAGGCTAGCTTCAAGTAGGACATCTCTCTAAACTATACGGTAAAAAGCCAAGCACCACTCCAAGCTCTAATAAATCAAAAGCACATCACAAATCCAGGCCGGTGACTTCTAAAAATAAAAACACACCTTTTTGGCACAGAAGGTGGAGCAGTCAGTGACTATTTTGCAGAGGCACTTCTTGTGACACACCATTTTACAATCTGCAAAACAAGATGACAATGAACAATACACAACCATGTCTTTATGGTCTGGTGCAGATATATACTTAAAATATAAAAAAAAGAAAATTATATAAACAACATAAAAAAAGGAACAAAGTTTTTTGAGGGTTTAACTCACAGCTGCACATGTAGGCCTTCTCCATTCCCCAGATGTAAGAACTACACTGGTCACATGACTGCATAATATTGACCTGATAGTTGACGAAACTGTGATCCAGAGGGCTCTCCATCTAAAAAGACAGTCACTCACTTAGAAATCACTGACGAAAAAAGCAAAATAGATTCAACCAACAAAGGTGAAAAAAACAGGTAAATATAAACTTTTCATTCTTACACTTTTGTCTTTTTTCCTCCTTTTCTTCCTCGCTTTAGCAGGCTGAAAAACACACAGAAAGCGTAATCATGGATACATTATGTTTTTGAATATATCTGGACATAGATCATTATTATCAGATTGAATGATAATGATAATTACCTTTGCAGGCTCAGCCTCCTCCTTCTTCATCTCTCCTCTGATGAAGCCGTCCAGCACTGACTGGAAGAGGTTGACCACAAGTTGGATTTCTCCTTTCTGCTTGTCGTCTGCCAGGTGGATCACTTTGTTCTGGTAGCTTGTCATCAGACCTTTGTAGCCGATGGTGGGTTTCTGGTAAAGTTCCGAGGACAGAAGAGAAAATGAGGACGAGGAGAGGGTGGCGAGGAAGACCTTTCATCGATATTTATGATAAATTGTGTTATGTCACTGCAGGGAACTTACTTGAACAGAGTACATGGCTTTGATATTCTCTCTGAACTGCATGGTGGCTGTAACAAAGATGGCCTCTGTGGCTGACAGCGACTTCCCTCTTGAGCGGAAATCATTGACCTGTAAGAAGAACACAGACGAAACATAATATTAGAGGGGGTCATTAAGATCATTAAGATAATTACGTCATTCAATAAGTGAACATCTGGCTATCTTTCACTCACCTGGTTGCCTAGAAACTCATCGAGGTGCCGCAACTCATTGGCGTTGGTGATTTCCCGATCCAGTGAGGCGTTCCACTGCTCTGACACCCGTGTGGCTCGACTGATCTTGATGGTGGGGTTGCGGCCCAAACCTTTCCCGGCACGATCCCCCTGAGGCTGTGAAAGAGGCCGAGACAGATGTGCAGACGCTGGAGCTGAAGTGGAGAGACAATGTTTTCATATTCATCATCACAAAGTAGTATCTATTTCAGAAGGAGAACATTTTAACACATGATAGGTGGACCACGTCTGTAAACCCTTAAGTCAAACCTCTAATGCAAAATATACAGTATGCATAAGTCCCGAGTAGGAAACAAAACCCAGGGTAAAGTTATTCTTTTAGCACAGAGCTTGATCCTGCACGGGTCACTATTTTCTCAGAAAGCAAACAGCAGGATCAGTTCAGGCCTGAGGATAGCAGCGTTAAAAAAAACCACCTGTGTTTTCTTTGCATTTCTTTGTGAAGTGATAAAAGTGGACTGTAGCAGTCCAGCCACTGTGGTGCAGTTTGTGTTGGCTGATAAAATGTAATTGACCTCAATATTTGATCTCAAAATAACCACAAAAATTATTATTGATGATGAAATGTAATCTGTTTGGTAGTTTTTAACAGCACTCTCATGTTTTACAAATCACATTAAGGAAGTTAATCCCTTTACTCCAGTCAATCCTATAAATCTTCGAAAGGACACACTAAACAGTCTTGTTTGTTTTATTTACCTTCCCCTCCTGTTGGCCTCTCATTGAGAATCTGAGCAAGTGTCAACTCTCCGTTGTCTGGAGTCTGGGCCTCCTTGTGTGGCCGTTTTTTCAAAATCTTGCTGAAGAAACCACTGGGCCTGCAGGACACAGACACACACGAAGGATATTCACAAAGCTTGTTATGTAAAACTGTTGCATGACTCTAAAATGACTCATAGTGGTGGACTGATAGTCATGCTGGATACAGGGAAGAGATTTTTCTGTGGGACAGATTCATTTCTAACAGCGGATTAAGGTTTGTCTCGAACTCTTATTCATATGCCTGTTTGTAACTTCCGTTTTGTTTCTTGGCAACAGGCAAAACAGACAACTGAAACAAAAATATGACATGTCCCATTTTCAAAAAATCCTGTCATAACTTAATTAGTCTGGTTTTCAAGTGCCATATATTCAAGCTGCTCCAGGAGCGTCGCCATACCAACAAAACAAATTGAAAACAAAGCAATAATCCATCTGATTCCTCCTCTGATAAAACTCTGGCCAAGCGACTGAGCAGTACATTTTAGTTATAAAAATCCATTCAGGGGAAATTCAGCTATCAGGAATTTCCGGCTGTGAACGCGCAACACCACACAAGGAGCTGAGGATAGTTTGATTACACAAGGCAAAGAGTTTCCCATGAACACTCTAACTCCAGCAGATGAAACTGAGGCTGATATACTGTGAAGGAGATTGTCTTTGTCTCAGCATTGATCACAGGACAGAATGCATCTTTGGCCTACTGGTGACATTGTCCAGTGCTTGAAATATCTCAATCATCTTCTTTCAAACTAATATATGGACCAAAATGCTTTTTGCTGCATCTAGTCATGAGTGTAATCATCTAATGGCCAGTCCAGTGCAGGGCAGTACCTATCTGGTGTGGAGTGTGTTGAGTCTCCGTGACCAGAACCATCTTGGTGTTTTCTTCTGATGGAGCTTCCCTTTGGGCCATCAGCATGGCTTTCTGAGGGTGAAATCAGCTGCAGAACAGAGAACAATTTCCAGGTGATGAGGTATTGACAGAGCAACTGTATAGGTAGAAAAGTTTGAACAAATGTTTGACTGATGTAAAATGTTAACTGTTTAGATTTGAAAATCTCTGAACTAAAACAACAGATCAACAGTTAAAATACCTCTCTGGCTGAAATTGCACCAGCACCTTCAGAACCTGGAGACAAACTGTCAACTGATGAGGAGGCCATTTCACTCCTGCAGATAAACAGAAAAATAATTAGAATTAAGATGCATATCAATTTCACTAAAGATACTTGTGTTTCGGCGCAAGGGAGTTTCCCAGCCACATAATCAAGCCCACATCTTGTGTTAATTTCTTATACTTAAAAAGAATGATGCCAAAAAGAACCAAAGATTGTTAAAAACATCTGTTAGAGACAAAACATGAGGGTAGATCTGAGACCAAAACACAAGACGTACAGCGTTTTTTTTCTCCTGTCCTCCCTGTTGTGAGGTGGAGGAGGGCTGGTTCCCTCAGACAAATCTCCATCACTCCTCCTCCCCCTCCACTTCTCTGGCTTCTCCTTAATCGCTCCAGGACGGCGATGCAGGTTCACTGCCCCGGCACCCTCTCCTAGACCGTTCCTCTCAGGCACAGAGTCAGCAGGCGGCAGGGGTAATGTAGATGGACGAATAGGACCGGCAGAAGGAGGAGACGTTTTAGCCTCCTTCTTCCCTCCTTTGTCTTCCTTCATTTTCCAGGGCACAAAGGTGTACTGGTCCAGCTCCTTGCTGTTTGTCCGCTCTTTTAACTTTGAGGTCTCCTGACTTTTGCTCTTCAGTAGGGATGTTTCCTCCTTGCTGATGGCTGAGGAGGAGGACGAGGCTCGTTCAGTCTCTCTCTGGTTGTGCTCTAGCCCTCTTCGTCTTCTCTGCTCCCTCTTTTCCTGACTCCTGGACGACGGGCCCCTGTTAACAGCTGGAGTTCGTACTTTCTTTTGTTGAGCATTTGCAGGTGTGGAGGTATCCCTGGGAGGCTGTTTACCTGACTCTTCACCTACTGATGAGGGTGTAAGTGCACTAGAGGGGACCTCATCTGAGGGCAGAGCAGGTTTTGAATCAGACTCTCCTGGTGTTTGGTTCTCCAAATCCTCCTCCTCCTCCTCCCCCTCCTCCTCCTCCTCTTCTTCTTCTTCTTCTTCTTTCTCATCCAGCTGGGGTCCAGCCTCAGCCATGGTACCATTGGCTTCCAAATCCAATTCCCTATTCTCCTGGTCTTCATTCTTGGCCTGTTCCTCCTCTGTATGTGTGCTTGTATTAACCTCTTTATCCTCTCCTCCTCTCTCCTCCTCTCTCTCCTGGACAGAGAGGTTGTCATCCAGCGTCTCCTCTGTGACCAGCTCTATATCAGGATCCTCTCTTGTTTGAGGCTCACTCTGCAGTCTTTTTTCTGCTTCCTGCACTTGTTTGGCAGCCTCTTCTTCCTCTACTCTCCTCTTTGCGTTCTCCTCTTCAGCTGTTCTCTTCGCTTCCTCTTCTTCTTCAATCCTCCTTCTTTCTTCCTCCTCCTCTGTTCTTCTCCTTGCTTCTTCCTCTTCTTCCCGCCTCTTTCTTTCTTCTGCTTCTGCCCTCTTCCGAGCCTCCTCCTCCTTTCTCTGTTTCTCCTCACGCAGAGAATGGCACCTGTTGTACACAAGATATGACATTTTTAACAATGACATTTTATGACTTGGTCTAGACAGGAAATTTTAGTGTTTCTGTGTTACCTTCTGCGTGCTGAGTGTCCTCTGACTAGGGCTTGTATCTTGGTCGCACCCTGTCTTTTGCGTTGGTTCTCTAGTCTTTGTCTGTGCCCTCTCCACACAGCCTGGATCAGAGTGGCTGCCCGTCTTCTTTGCTCCTCTTTGCAGTACCTGCGCCATGAACGCTAAACAGGAGGACATGGAAAAAGATTATACTATAGTTCTCACCTGAATGTTAAAATGGGAACGCAACACATAAACATAATACACTGACACAACACCCCAAAAATAATTGCAGTGTCTGTGTTTACCTGAATCAAGATGGCTGCCTGTCTCATGTCCAGAAACTCTTTCCTCTGCAGGCGAGCTCTGAACCAGCGCTGAAGGAAGATGATCTTACGCATTACATCTTTGTGCAGAGTGTCCTGCAGCTTCTGTCGCTCAAGCTCCTTCAAGAACACCTGAACATAGACAAAACACCAGAATTTACAAGAACGGAAGGGAATAGGAGCAAACGTAGACATGAAACAAGGTCTATAATGTGTAGTGAAGGAATAAAGCTCAGGAGCAATGACAAGAGTTTAGTGGCGTACCTTTGTTTTTCCTATCTGGTACGTGGTGGGATCCAGGCCCATCTTATTCCTGAGCAGCTCTGAGATGTCCACTTTGAAGGCGGTGGTGTTCTTTGGCAGCAAAACCCTGAACTGCTCTACGAACTCCTGCAGGGACACGACAACAAAGATGATTCAACTTAAGAAATGAGCAGGCTGTCGATATGAAATGGTTAAAACTACTGCCCAGTATTTAATGGCAGGATTAACTTTACAGTACCTGGAATGTGTACTTGGCTCCATAGCCTGACCTCCTGATGCGAACAGTTTCTAGCATTCCTGTGTATCGCAACTGCTGAACCACCAAGGCCTCATCCAAATACATCTCCTTCTGCTCATGTACAAGGACACAAGAGGTACATTCAGTTATTCTCTTACAATTTAGAGAACCAATCAATTAAACAATGGTCTTCATTAGCATAATAAATAATTGTGTCCAAGATGTTGGATATCATTGATTAGGGTAGCAAACTCTGTGACAACTGTCATTAGACAGATTTTATACTGATCTTAAAACCACCCTTCCTGAAGTCCCGTAGTTTCATTATGCAGCAGTATAAAGATTTGTTTAACAGAGGTATAAGATATATGACTACACTGCATCAATTTACACACAACATTTCTCTTTTATAAGCTGGAACAAAGTTAATTAAACAGTCCAGGGATTTGAAAAGATACTAAAGAACAAATCACACATGACATTTAAAATAACAGAGTCTTACCTTCTCAGCGTTGGAGCGGATACAGCGAATGAAGAAAGGCTCCGCTCTGTTCAGAGTCTCCAAGAGTTTGGTCAGAGATGTCTGCAGACAACAAATAAAAGGGGTTTACTCAAGATTCAGGATTCCTGCTGAAGGATGTGTTTGGCTTTTTTGTGTGTGTGACGTGTAAACTGTTATAAGTGATGTTACCTGAAACTGGGCACTGATGCTAGGGGGCTTCTTCTTCTTGTGCAGGTGGAGCAAGGACTTCGTAGTGCGATCGTGCAGCGTCAGGCTCACAATGAATTTAAGTGACCGAGAATCCAGCAAACTCTGCACAGAGAGAAGACAATAAAATGTATCTCCTAATTGTACATAAAAATGATGTCAAACTTATATATGACTTAAACTGTGTATTATCTTAGCTTGAGGTCTTTCCTCAGGTTTACCTTGGGGATGACCTGCCTCTGCTTGGTGGTCTTCTGTTTTCTGTGGGAAAGGAGAAGATGCAGGGTGAGTAACTGAAGTGGTAACGGTCTGTGGCAGGTGGATGGAACAAGTAGTTGATGGAATGTGTGAAGCTGGGTTAGTACGGACGGCATGACTTCTTCATGCGCTGTCAATCAGTGATGAAATCAAGTGTTGCACCTGGAAGGGAGGATAAATGACGGGCAAAGACATGCATACATGAGTGAGAGAGTTAGGATGACAGGGAGGGGGAGGAAAAGGGAGTTTGCTGCAGGAGATGGGATGTAACTAAACAGTTAGAAGAATCAACATACATGGACAGACATGCTCTTTTGCCAGCATCACTGCATCAAAGGACCATAAATGTATATTCAGACTCTCTCTTGCTGTAGAACTTTCTGTAAATTCCTAACATGCCGCTGGGACATATTTTGAAGAGATGTTCCAAAAGACTTCACATGCCAGCAGTGTTCTGATGATGCTCATGCAGCTTAAGGTGTTTAAGGCATTTCAGCTTTAGCCTTCAAGAAAACTAGATAGTATCTACATTCTCAGCTGATAATGTAATGTCTGCTAATGAAGCAAAAGTGTGTTTGATGTTTTTCATTAGATAAGATCACATTAGAAGGTAATGATCCATTGAAGAAAGTGGCTATATGTAAATGTGACAACTATTGGTGGCTGAACGTGGCTGGTCAGTTAGAAGAAAGTTGAATTTATTCTTGGAAAAAAAAGCTTCATGGGAGAATGTTCTGTCGGAGCCAAACTCGACTGGACTGATCTGGAGAAAAGCCAACACCAGGTCTGTCTGCAGACTCACTGGAGGACGTGTCGAGGGAAGCGGAGGCGTCCCCAGGACTGCAGCAGCTTGCGAGGGTCTTCACCATCCAACTGCAAGTTCTTAATGGAGCTGATGATCTCTGCATGCATGTCTCTAATTATACCGAACACACACACACACACACACAGTGAGGAGAGGGAAGGAGTGGGGGAGTAAGGGGTGGGGGGAAACCGACAAAAGGAGGAAGGAAAAGGGAGAAAAAAAAAACCGTAAAGCTGGGAGTGATTGAACGCCACTGTTACCGCCACCTTTAAAGAAAATGCACCACCGCAGTTACCCAAGAAAAGCACACAGACTGCAGGATGGCTGGGGGTCCAATATCAAGAGGAACTTCATGCACTGCTCATCCATGAAGAATAACCCACAAAATGTATCTTCCACTGTTCATTTTTGTTTGCACGAAAACCACAAGACACGCTAGACCACCCAACCATGCTGCCATACCACCTTTTGAGAACAGAAACAAACACACACACACACACACACACACACACAAAGACACATAGAGGGCTGTTTTCACAACCATATCCCTGCCACTGTGGTAGTTAACATGCAGAGCTGAGCTGATGTTCAGCGTGGTTGGCCGTCTGTTTCCATGCTTGGTTGTTACTGGCTGTGCGGCTGTAAGTTGTTACTAGTGAGGCTGTTGGATTCCTTTTATTGGGTCTGGTGTTACACTGGACAGACACTGGTCTGGTGGTGTTAATATGGGAACTTTCTGTGTCCCCGAGCTAGTCCATGCAATACTTCTCTATACTTACCATGACTGAGCATGAAAACAGAGGTCAGGCAGTAAAGGAATGGATGGACAAAATGAGTCACAGTGAATCTGACCTCTATACCTCAGTGTTTACAGATCTGCTGGGGGATGGATGATTTAATAATTGTAATAATGTGCTTAGGAGTTCAACTCAGTTCAAGTCCTGGTCTGTAAAAAAACAACCCAGTAATTTTAGATCTGAAAGCAGGAGGTGTAAGATCAAGATTCAGATGGCCCAACAATGCAGAAATATTCCTCATGGTTTGGTTTAATTCTGAGAAAGCTCCCTTTTATTTTTGTCTATTTGACTTGAGGCGTCTGGACGTGTATGAATACATGTGTGCTTCCACAGCTCCACAGTTGATGTGAATAATCCAAGTGGCTAATCAGAGTAAGCCAGCACAAACACCTTCCTGTGCTCTATAGCAAGAATAATAAATGTGAGGAAGGAGAGATTATCGCAGCTACAGAAAAAGAGGGGGATTACAGTGAGGGAATGCAAGGTAAAGGGCAACTTTGTTGTACTGTCGCTGCACTGAACTTCCTCCGCAACTTTCATATTTAAAAAAGCAGACATTACAGTTAACCATTACTGTTAACAAGGTGGACCTTCTTTGATGAAATTGAGTTGATACAATGGTTTGGATTCAAATAGCTTAAAGAGATTCTGATGTTTTTCTTAGATGGGAGCAGACTCAGAAAATAGAGCAAACTAATATCTATTCCCCAAAACAAAACACATTTCCTTCCTGCTTGGCCTCATGTATTCATCCCTTCATCCTGTCCACCAAATTCACTTACTTCTTACTCTCATAGCTAGCAAAGATGTCTTCAAAGGCCTCAAGAGGGCGCTCCTCTGAGTGATCAAAGTAGAAATCGAGCATAGACGCTCGTCTGTGGAGGGGAGAGGAGAGAACCGCACACACTGGGGTCACCAAAGGTGGAGGGGATATGGGTGACTGAGATGTGATGAAGGAGGATTCATATGTCAGGGTGACATCACAATGTTGTGTTTTTGTATGGATTAAGTTTAGATACAACAGCTGAACAGAGTTTAAGTGTCTGACATTGTCCTTCCTCATCTTATCCAGCACCACAGGACATGTGGACATCCACAGTTCACCATTTTAAACATTTCCTCCACCCTCAACGATGAGCTTGGGACAGGAAACATGATGCTGTGTAGTTTGTGAGTGGAGAAACCGTTGCAACATCATATGAGCTGCTATATAGATCCAACTTAAAGCAATCTGTGTGTGTTTAATAAAAGAAAAGTTATTGTCCACCAACTGTCTGTGTCCAAGTCCACAGGTGCTGACAGACAGATTCCTCCAGAGGAAACAGACCCGATAATTAGAAAAGCAGTCCAAACACAACAAAGACCAAGTCAGACATATTTCATCGTTTCATATTAAGTTTGCATATCACTTACTTGTACATTCTGTCTATTGGGGCATTGGATCTCTTAAGCTCTCCCAAGGGAGTTCTGGAGGCTGGACGGACAACACCTAAAAAAAACAAAAACAAAACCATAAACACAATTAATACAGATTTAAACTTGCCAAACATGTATTAATCATAAATTAGCCCTCAAGTAGAACAAAGGTTGATCAGATTCACATGACCGCAGCAATTTTTGTTGTTTTGATATTTGTCTAAATTTAATTTAACTAAGTGTAATCTTGTTAATCCACATAAAAAAGCTCCTACGTCAGTGGACTACGTCTGAGAGCACAAAAATAGTCTAGAGGAGTGAGAATTGCACGGAAAATGAAAAACTCTCATAAAGCCTAACGTTTATCCATATTCCTCTGTGTTCTGACCTGAAAGGCTAATTACAGAGCATAGAAACTGCAGGCCTCTGAAGCAGTGGCACAAGCTGCACAAGTGGGGTGAATGCAGATCGTGTACAATACTTAAAAAAAATAAATGCTATGATCGATCTACTGATAAAGAAATACATAGAAATGCCAATATCAGTCTTTGTTTAGCCTTAGCAATTGAACCTTCAATTTATACTGATAATGTACCTGAAGTTTTGGCAGCCCAGGCACGGCCAGCTTCGTTAAAGGCAGCAAGGCCTCTGATGGTGGCGCGCAGGATGCCCCATCGAAACATGGCCACTGGGTCCATGCCAATGAGCTGCCTCACATAAGCACGGTCACTACTCCGCAACAACGCCACAATGTCTGGACGCATGTGGTCTGTGTTCTTCTCCCGGAAATCCTGGTGAGGGTGAATATATCAAGAACATTACAAACTGAACAATCAGCCCATCCTCAAGTGTCGAATCCAATTCCAATGGCTTTTGTTAGCTGATGTCCTCACTTTCCATCATCCTTACCTTGATTTGATATTTGACTTTCCCAGCAAAGTGTCGAATTACAAAGGCAGGCTCCATGACTGCTGTGGGGACAAAGTATTTGTTCCCCTGGTGCTGCTGCTTGAATTTGGCTAATAATGTCTCATCTGTGGCATGGGGAAAGCTGGAGTACAGGCACAGATTGAAGGAAATAGGAAAGAAAGATGATATGAAAAAAGGAGGAGGTTAATGGGCTGTTACTGAATCCTAAATTTAAACTCTACTCGCAACGATAAGGATATAAATGAATTGTCTGTAACTGTTCTTACTTGCTCTCCTCATCCAGAAGGTAGAGCAGGCCAGTGGGTTTCTTGCTGATGAGGTGGATACAACCCACGTTGTCTGTGTAGTCGATGTTGTGCCAGGTGATTCCCTCTGCTTGGTATTCCTCCTGGAAGAGGCAAGACAGAACATTTTGGAGAATCAGCTCACTGGTGAAATCAAGTCATCAAGCAATTCCCCTATTGAACATTTTACCTAACAATTTAACAAACTGGTCTCAAATGCACATATAGAAATACTCAAAAACATCCAGCACAGATGTAGTTATTGTTTTTATTTTGTATACTTAAAAGACGCAAGTCAAGTTTGACTAAATACCTACATTATTCTAACTTAAATTTCACTTTTATTTGTCACTTAGAACTCAAGGGGATAAGATAAACTAGCATGCAGCTTCCCCTTCCTTTTACAGATGAGGAAATGCTTGAGTGAGTCATCATTTAAGCAGTCATTATTATAAACAAAGAGCAGAGAACATAGTTCCAAGTTTGAATCATAGGGGAGCAAGTCATTCCATGGTGTCTTATTCAGTGTGAGACACAAAAGGTTTGGTGGGTGAGGGGATGAAGCCTGACCACTCACCTGCTCCAGATTGAAGATGTGATGGTTGAAATAATACTGCAGCTGCTCATTTGCATAGTTGATACAGAACTGCTCGAAGCTGTTGGTTTCAAAGTCCTCAAACCCAAAAATGTCCAGGACACCAATGGACAAGCACTGGAAAATAAGAGCATGGGCAAAAACCAAACAATCATTATCAGAAAAATAGTAATACTTTGAATGATAGCATTGAATGATGTAGAGTTGTGCTGTTGTGTGTTTGCTTGAGTTTGTCTCTCACTGGGATAGATTCCTCCATATCTTTCTTGTTAAGCAGTGCGTGATTGATGCGTAGGACGATCCAATCAAACAAGGCGCTGTACAGAGATTTGGCCATGGAGTCTCTTGCTGTGATGGCCTGATGAAAGAAAGATGGGATGATGCACACGGTATTTCAAGGAAAACTCAGTAAACACAACAGAAGGGGAAGAAAGGTGACAACATTACAACTTAAGTTTGACGGAAGCAAACATAAATGAGGGCTCAAACTGATTAAAAAAAAGAGAAAAAGAAGAAGGGTGTGGAGTAAATATAACGTTGAACATAACACACTGACAGGAAGAAGAGATCTGCTGTAGGTCAATAAAAAGCAGAAAGTCACAAAGAAGAAGCAGACTAACAACAAGGCCACGGATGAGTGTGCACTTGGACACTATTATAATAATGACAGGTTACAGAGACGCCTACCTCAGAGTGGCTGTAGGGGAGGATCAGCTTGTCATTGACCGTCACCGTTTTCCTCTTCGTCAGCGCCTCAACCAGCAGCTCCTCTTTGACCTGAGAGGGAACCCACACAGGTTAATGCTGACAGTCACACACACTACGAAGCATGAAGGCACATGAAAACAAACACATCTGTTACCTTTAACAAGTCAGAGAGCGTGGCCAGGACCTCTGGTGGTCCCACATCCAAACCCTCGTCTCGGCCTGTAGACTTCCTCCTGTAGGTCACGTTGCCCAGATACAAGATGGCCGAAAGGACAGAGAAAATCCTGCAATGCAGCCACAGTAATGATGTAAACTGAAAGCCAACAGCAACAATGCAGCCATAAAACAAATGTGTGAACAATGTTACCCATGTTGTTCTTTAATCTTATCTGTTAATGCTAAATATCTAATAAACCGAGAAGAAGCATTGTGTTAAGCTGCATCTACACACTGACTCTGCTACATTAACCCATTAGATCCAGCTACTGTTGTGCTGTGGATGCTTGAAAAGGTCTCATTGTTGTAATTTATATTTTTGGTAATGTGACTCAATCAGACTAATATCACATATATTTTGATACATTCTTCAGGATCTCATTTTCAATACAATCCCTTCAACTTGTCTGAATTTGTTCTGCATTACACTCACTATACTGAGCATGTTCACTGATTTACTTACTGTTTCTTGGTGGCGGGAAGGAAGCCAACCATCTCCATTGCCTGCTGCAGCCTTTCGAAGTCATGCCGCAGGTCCTCCTCATCTTCTATCTTAAAGTTTTGCTACATGGAACAACAAGACAGTTATAAGAAAACAAATGTTTAAAGATGAGAAAAGTACAGCAAAATGGTCACACAAACAGGTGAAGAACAGATGTGAATTAACCGAAGGGTGACAAAGAAAGTGAGAGAGAGAACAAAGACTGCTTCATTAATATGCAGCACACATGTGTGCAGTAAGCTGGGAGTGTATACAGCAGCTTATTCAGAAGCTTGACAGGCTTCATGAATGCAGGGTCCAGTCACACTGAGCTACAGTGTTACCTTAAAGGTCAAATCACACACATGGGGGCTGTTAGGATTTAAGGGACAGATTATAAACTGCTGGATGGGCAGCAGTGTACCTGTTTGAGGTAGAAGTATTCTTCAGGCGGCAGCAACTTGAACTCCTTCCTCTCCTCCTCTGAAGCTCCTAACAGCAGGTAGTAAAACACGTGGTAGTTCCTGGAAAAACAACACACATTGTCCTAAAAGCCTGTTCTACACACCAAGTTATTAATGCAAAAATGTGTTCTTTTAAGTGCTATTGAATAAAGATTTATTAATTCTTCTGTGCATCTATCCATGATTTGTTTGTTTTATTATCTGGTGAATAGTTATTAATGGACATGAGCTTTTGTTAATGGTAACAAATAGGGGTTTGAGCCATAAACCCATCAAAGAGTCAACATATTTTAAAAAGCTAATAGAAAGAAGACAATATCTGGAGCTCAGTGATGCTCATATCAGTTTTCCATTCGTGTTATCAATGGGCAGGTAGGTAGATGGGTGGATTAAAAGCACAGGGGAGTAATGAGTTTCCACACTTATCACTAAGAAACAATGACATCATACAGTAGTCACTCCCTGACTAGACAGGGAACACGCACTGTCAACAGCAACTGTAGGCTAGGTGATAAACAGAAGCCTGAAGGTTACACATGTAGGCTTTTTAATAGAAAATGACAACAGCTTCATAAACTAGCTGGGAGAATCTGGAAAGGAAGTGTGACTAAGTAACGCTCTTCACACTCAAAACAGCTACAGTGTGTTTTGTACAAGGCATCATCTGCTTCAGCTGAGCTGTCAGTGGCAGATTGTGATTTATCACACTAAGCCCCATGAGTGTGTATCTTTATCTTTATTCTTTCTACTTTTAAATTTGTTCTGATAAAGACTTGTATAGTTAGAAAATAGCCTCCCTGTGTCAAATACCACTTCATGGCTATAGTTTCACTGTATTTACAAATCAATAGGGAAACTATTCACATTAAAGTCATTTTTCATTAGTTTCACTGATGTAACAGTTAAAGCTATACATAACCAAAAGGTATCTTTCTCTTCTCCTGACACACTCATTAGTAATACACTGAGACTGCAAATCAAACAACAGTGAAGGTACTTTTCAATTGCCAGATATTTGTTTGCACATTAGCCACACAAGTAGCAGCAGACTAACAGTCTGACTGTCGCAGTGAGTAATATGGTGAGTGAGGCAGTCCCTCTCAGGAGAGTGATGATTTCTTTCTCATTTTTTTTTAAAGCAACAGCTAATTCTTAACTTACAAAAAACACTTGTCACATTAAAATTAGGCACAACCAGACTATATTACAATGAGCTGTGTATGTCCTATCAAATGTCAACATCGCAGCATATAAGCCGATTCCAAAAAGTTGGTGTGTTGCGTAAAACAAAAACATTTGCAAATCTTTGACATATTCAATTGAAAACAGTACAAATACTTATATTGTATTTAATGTTTTATCTCATCAACATCAATTATTTGATTTTTTATAAATATATGCTTATTTGGAATTTGATAATAGCAACATGCTTCAAGTAAGTTTGGACAGAATCGACGCAAGACTGGGATAGTTGTGGAGATTAAGAAATACGTGTTTAGAATAGAGATCAACTGATAAATGAGTGTTTGAAAACAATATACATTTGCAGTAACAAATTAAATCTTGTCAAAATTCAGAATAACAGGTGATACAAGTACAATTTTCATGTAGTTCACAAGCAAGGATGGAGCAGGTTCACTACTTCGTGAAATATGATTGTATAAAGAATATTACTGAAATGGGATGGGAACACTTCATAAAACCATTGTCAGAAAACACAGTTTCCAATCTAAAGTATGTTTTACCCATCAGCATGCCAACTTTTGTGGATATATCGATCCACTTTGATATCAATGGGTACCATCATTCAGCTCACTAGGGGCACACAGCTAATATTAGTATTAGCATGCTGTATCTACATGGTCAAGCATGTAGGGGGCTAGTATATAAAGATAGAGATTCTGGATTACAAAATCCATGTATATAGGTGAGTAAGTGTTTGGCCAGATGGATGTAAAGCCAAAATCTGAAGTCTGAAGCCCTCGACTGAACTTCATATCCAAACATAGGAGCCTTCTCATGTTTGTACAGAGGGCCCCATGAAGGTCAGTAGGGGTGACGGGTTAAGACCCTTCCTGTCTCTACTCACCTCTCGTTCTTTTCTCTTGAGACCAGACGAGACTTCTCCAGGAGATACTTCTCCACCACAGCCCTAGAGACAGAAGAGGGGGGAAGAAGAGGACAAGAAAACGGTGGAGGAAGAAGAAAAACAATGAGGCTGAATCACTTAACACCAAAGGTCACACAGCTCTTTCTGTCTCCATCTAAGTCCGTCCGTCCCTCTGTGTGTGTGTGTGTGTGTGTGTGTGTGTGTGTGTGTGTGTGTGTGTGTGTTTTCTGGTCATTTGTAAAAGTGGCTGGCAATAAAAAATGGGGGATGGGGAGGACAGATGGTTAGAAGAATCAAAGAGTAAATAAAGCGCTCAGAAACGCTCAGCTGGTTTGTCGCACATCACACGAGCCAAATAGCAAAATACACACACGTGCCAATGTCAATTTATTGTATTGTGTTGTTATGGTATGGCTGGACGTAGGAGACCTGAAGGCTACTGCAGGAGTAGAGGTATGCCTTTCAGACCTCTGTAGTCATGAGATATGCAACTGTTAAAGCAGTGGTATTTCTGCACTACTCCAGGCCAAGGCCATAAAGTTGTCTAAATCAGACTTTATAAGTCAGAGTTGTTTTTTTCTATAGCCAGGCAAAAACAACACTGACGCCAGTACTCATGACACACTAAGAATAGCTGTGCTGTGAGAAACATAGCTGCGTCAATCTGCTAAAACTGCAGCCACGACTATAGACAGATTAACTGGGATCAAGTTCATACATCTTATGAAATCATCTGTTAGTTTGAGTTTTGTTTTCCCCCTCTCTTTTTTGCTCAGAATAGTCTGCACTGCACGTTCTATGCAAGAAGTTCAATTTTTAGACATTCCGAAGATGCTGACGTGTGATTTGTTGTACATGTCATGGCCACAGATACAGCCATAAATATCATTTAACCTCAATTTACAAAGGGTAAAGATAAATCTTTAATGAAGCATGTTCAAGATGTTTTTGACAGGACAGCAGCGTGTGATGTGTCCTGAGTAACTGACAGGCTTTCACAGGCAATTAGGGCTGTCCTTTGAACAAGGTCGAACCAGATACCGGCATTCTGTTCAGGTGTTGATGATGTCAATGACTTTAAAACTTGTATGGATATTGAAATAAATGCAGGCCATTTGGATTTTTACTATTTGATGCTGCTTCACTAAAGAACTTATTTTACCATCTCTACTACTATTACTTTTAATTCACTGAGATGGTTATTATACTATGAAAATCTCAAACCATTGCAACCCTTTATATATGTTTATGTAAGGTGATCTAATTCACAACAGTACATGTCTGCAGGAATGTTGACGGGAGCCTTTTTTTCAAAAAGTAAAGAGGCGTCCACTGGCATGCTGGCTATACAGTAAATCTGTCAGCATATTCCAGAGAAGTAAGAAAAGTCTCACAACACATACATACCATACAGAGACCTAAAACTGATTACATGTTCATGTTCAGACACACCACCTCCTCTTTACACCCCCTTTAAAATGTGTGTTCCTTATAGTTCTGCACTGTGTCGCTCAGAGCCCACTGAGGATGGATTAGCCAGACAGAGACCCAGAGAGAGAGAGAGAGAGACAGAGAGGGCGTAAAAATATCCCGTCTGTCAGTTAGTCTGCTCAGAAAGCAGAGCAGAGCCGAACAGCAGCCTTCCTTTTGTTAATCTTCTCTATTGACTGTATGAATAGCTGCTACTGGAGATTGAGAGATAGACAGGCAGCCCTTGTTCAGTCTACAGAGCAGAGCTGTTGAGTCCAACACTTAACTGGAGTGAAGCAGAAGACTACACTAGCACACAAACTAAGCAAAATATTTTGGTTTACTGACATTCATTTCATGCCTAAGTAGGTTCACTTTGCAGCACAGAAGCATCAGTCAGCTAAAATCAACTCTCCTGATTGGATTACAGACCTATCTGAGGGTAACCAATTCTGTAGAGCATGATGACACCTGGTGCCATTAGGGGATAATCCGGTTGGGGAGGCCCATCGATGGTGGAGCTAAGCAGCTGTCACAGCTGGCCTTTACATGTTTCAAATCACAATATCTATTACAAGTATTTTGCATAACACCAGCATTAGACATCTCATCCTATCCTATCAGTATCTACTGTGAATACTGTACTGAATGTTCTTCTGCAGCACTTCAGCTTTTGTCTTCTCCACAATCATATCATCACATGTTGTCTTTTTGTTTTAGGACAATGTTTTAAGCAGCGGTTTCCCCCTCCTGATGAGGAAATGAGGAAGTGACATGGCTAACCAGACTTTGAAGCGGCACCTAACCAGAGTCTGACTGCTGAGAAAAAGGAAGGACATGCTAGTGGTTGAAAGTTTCAGTCCACACAGACACACACATGCGCAAGCACGCACGCACGCACACACGCACGCACAGAGCTCAGAAAAGGATCCACATGACCAGTCATAAAAGAGCAAAGAGGAAGGTAGTGGGTCTAGAGGATGCTGATGGGGATATACAACTTAAAAACAATAATTCCAATGTCCCTTTATGGCATTGTAGTGCAGACAAAGTCACGTGACTTGACTTTGTGTGAGGGTTATGAATGTACTCAGAGTCTCGCCCTATGTTGGCCAACGACAACATAGTTTTTGTGGGAGAAAGAGGAAAGGCACTAGCCGGTGCAGGTTAGTCCCCAGACCATCTCCCACTTGCCATCATGAGCCATATTAGAAGAGAAGGGTGAGGGTTGGGCTTAGAATTAAGAATATGTCCTAAGTGTTTAGGTTTAGGCAATAAAGGGGGAGAGGTTGGGTTTAGAATAAAAAAAACTGGTATGGGCATATTAAGAGAATGACGAAAGGAAATGGCACGGAAGAGAAACCAAAGTAAACTGTAAGTCGAAATGAAGCAAGTAAAATTAGATATTAGGTTAAGGCGTGTAAGGAGGGAGAGGTTGGGTTTAGAATAACACACTGGTATATGCATATTAAGAAAATGAAGACAGGCAATGTCAAGGAATTAGGGTTAGGGTTAGGGTTCTTCTTGAAAGTGCTTGGTTGTAAACAATCACACACACACACACACACACACAAAACAAAAACAAATTACGCATGCACCCGCTATTACTCACCCTCTGACCACTCCACTCTCCAGATAATTAACCTGGATGAATTTACCAAAGCGGCTGGAGTTGTTGTTGTGTGCCGTCTTGGCGTTCCCAAAGGCCTGGCAGGGATGACAGGAGAGGACAGAAACACAGGGTAAGTTAAAAGGGCATGAGGTCAAAAACATGCAGTGCATTGTAGTCATGTTTCTACTCAATTCATATTAATCTTTTCCTGTATTTTCTGTATAGAAAGCAGGTCTAGTTGCAATATAAATCCAGTAAAAGTATCAAATGTTAATCCACAGAGCAATGCAAACGGCCTGTATTTCTGTGCCTTCAAACGAGCAGTGAGGACTTCCTGTAAGGTTGTGATGTCACAACTATACAGCCACTGCCCTCAACACAGCAGTGGCTGCAAAATAATCGGCAGAGCTGATGCAGAAACATGGTGGGTGGTCCGTGCTCAGGCCTGAGAGAGCTGACCAATCACAGCAGACCAAGAGGAATGATTTAAAGAGACAGGCACTTAAACAGAGCTTTCATACACAGGGTGAACAGAGGTGCTGCAGTTTGGACAGTTTGCAAAAAAATATGTGTTTTTGAACATTAAAGTGTGTAAACATTTTATGTAGACATCTTCTATTTATAAACCTGACAATGAGTATAACAAGGTACCTTTAAATAAAACAATGATATATGTGAAATACAACACCATTTTAAAACATTAAGAGGAGGACTGTTAGCAATTCTGCACCAGAGACTTGTGTCTTGGTGACCATATAAGGCTTAATTCAAATCTTTAAGACTTGACTGCTTGTGCCCCAGAATTTTACGCTCCCTTTCTGCTGATTGTTAATGTTTTGAAACTCAACTGTGACCTTTGTTGAGTTTTAAACGGAAGTGCTGTTGGGTGCAACACAATCTGGGAGTGGCGAGCTCATCTATCAGCGCACTCATTGAAGTCAACAACAACAACCATAACAAATCACCATGACAACAAAGAAACTAGATAGTCAAAAGGTTAAATCTTGTTTTTAAACAGCAGCAGCTGAGTGCATAAGTGTATATATGTTGGAGTAAGTGTTTATATGTTGGAGGTCTTAGGAGGTGGCGAGCATCTGCAGCTCGTTGTCCCCACTTGCCCTCCTCTCACTCTCCCCCATCCATCTCTTTCTTTTCTTTCCTCTCTTCAAGACCTTTTCCCTCATTCTCTTGTTCAGTGTGTGTGTGTGTGTGTGTGTGTGTGTGTGTGTGTGTGTGTGTGTGTGTGTTTGAGAGTTAAAGAGGGAGAACGACAGCATAGGTCAGTGATGATAAATGAGGCCCCCAGAAACTGACACAGAGAGGACCAGGGTTGTTCCGCAGACATCAGGCAGATGCCAACCAAGCTATGGGCACACAGAGCCCAGCCACCATGCCTCTCTGAGGGGCTCTGTTTATTGCATTGATACAGTAACAGAATAGCACTCTCTTTTTCTTCCTGATGCACATGCTCACATGGTTACAGATACACACACACACAAACACAAACACACACACACACACACACACACACACACACACACACACACACACACAAACACACACACACTTAACAAAAGGCCACCGCAGGGGAAGTTGATTCAGTGAATGTTAAATAGGAGTCACATTGTATCTCCCAAAGCAGTTGAAGGGTGAATTCGATACAGTGGTCTTGGGGCTGATCAGAGTTAGAGGAAGAGATTCTTTGGGATGGAGGACTGTCGGCCTACTTAAATTTCTGCTGCTCAAGTAGATCTATTTCTTAATTTTTTTACACCGACCTTCTTTCTCAGTGCACCTAAAACTTTAAACCAAAATGTGATTCCGAAACATTTTTGAGACCTGAGGGAAATATGAGGCAAGAGTTGTAGCTTTACAGTGAATTAAGAAACAGACGCAGTTGTCTCTTATCCGTGACCACAATGATCCACCTTCATCTTAACCTACATTTCCTCAGACAAGGCTCAAATCCAGCTTATCACTGGGCTCTCTCTCTCTCTCTCTCTCTCTTTTTTTTACACACAAACTACCACTCTGGTATCATTCTGTGCGTATTTGGTTGTATAAATGCCGATATGTGATGTGTAGAATTGTACATTTATTTATTCAGGTGTTGCCTGTTTTAAACAATGCCATCACTTGTGCTCCATGTTTAAGGGTCTGCAAGTGTGTTTTGGCATTGACACTCCAAGTGTCTTACTTCTCAGTGCTGCCCACTGTGTCCAGTGCTGTTCTGAAAACCCTGCAGCAAGGAACACAAAACCTTGGGAAATCTCCCCTGAACCATGGAGGGAATGCTAAACATGTCACAGCATCTTTCGTATTCGAACTTGCCCACAAGCAGACGATCTGATTGGCTGGGAGGCTCAGCAGGTATGGGGAAGCGGACCGACAGCTTGTCAAACCGTGTCCATGAAAAAGACGTGGCCTAATCTGTATTCTTACGAAATAGGGGCTGCTCTCAAGGAGTTCGTGGAAGGAAAACAAGGAAGGGAGAGTGAAAGCAGAGAAAGGAAGAGAGAGAGGGGGACATACACAAAGCAGGGCCATTGGAACTGTGTACATGTCTGCATATCCAGTGATCTTTTTGTGACGTATAGCACTGTCTTAGCCGATTCCTCTCTGCGGTGAGCAGGCTTCTCTGGAAGCCCTGTCTCCTGTACATTTCCACTTCAACAGAGACAGACCTACCCAAATTAAGTCTCACATCCCCATTCAGCCCCTTCATATACACACACACTTCTCCTTACAAACCAAACTTGGGGAGTGTCAATATAATAGTGCAGTTTATGAGTTGTTTATCAGACACATGAAAGTATAAATTATATACTCTAAAAAGGCATTACATTTTAGGCATGGCATAAACTTGTGCAAACATGAGAGATCTATGTAAGGATACAGCCTGATGTTGTATACATGATTAGATGTTCACAGAAACAACTAATTTAAGTCTGCTGTGTTGACTCATAAGTGTCACACTTCCCTCAACATTTATGTAGCAGCTCCTATAAGTCACTTCTGTGATGATCGGAGAGCAATACAGTTAGTACATGTTTTTTTAGGAACATGCTTTCAACAAAAGTGAGAGAAAAGAAAAACTCTTCTATACTCACAAACCTTAACAAACTTTCAGTTGGTGCTTGGGTACTAGGACTATGACAGTGAGGCTCTGCTGCATCCTTTAAAGTCCAGTTGCTCAAAAGAGCTTCAGTTAAACGTTTCCACAGGCGGTGCCAAGGCCCCGACACTGACACCTCACTTCAGCATGGATACATTCACAAAAAGACTCTCAATAGTCCAACTGCCACAAAGACAGTTCCCACATTCTCAGAGGGCAACAGCAGGCACACAAGCAAAAATTCATCCAACCTCTAGATGGACAGGCTCACTCATTCAGCTACACCCACAACTATATCAGTCATGTCCTTGAAGCCTTCAAGTTTAACCTGTAATTGAAGAGTATATAAACTGGAGAACCAAGCAGCAGGGTAATATAATGACTGGTGGCTGCAATGTTAAGGAAAAACAGCAATAGTACTTAGTGAGAAAATAATCACTGTTTGTTGTCTTGTATGAATGTAAAAAGTGCTATGGTGAGCTCACATGATGTTGGCAGTGATTGAATGCAACCATGTCTCTACAAAGTTCCCCCTCTATGCTTGGCCTTGCTTCAAGCCACCACTATATCCCACCAACTACATTTAAAACCCCCGAGCTTAACTCAACAGAATCGTTAACAAAGAATTTATTCTTTGAGGTATAATGATGGTGTCAATAGTGCGCAGAGGGGCTAGTGCTTCAATAACAGAGAATGTTCCAATGAATGCAGTTCTACTGAACCATTTTATGAATTTACTGTATGAAGTTGCAAACAAATATCATTTCTCAACTCTTTATTTCTTATGTTGAGGAGAATGGCATGACACTGTTCTCTGTTATAGGAACAATTACTTGCAGTCATCCTTAAAGTCCAGCAATAAAAAAAAATCAACCAATGATTCATTATTTAATATATCAAGCAAAAATGGCACACACAATGATGTTACTTTGGTCTCTGAGAAGTTTGTCAATTATAATGTAGGCAAACATTATAAATGAAATGATAATGACAATAGTGGTTATAGCTAAATCATAACAATGTTATATATTGTCTATAACTGTATGTTTCTGTGTTCTACTGTGAATGTTACAAATGACCTTTGGCACAGTAAAGCATTTATCAATGTTCAATGGTTGATTGTAACATTCATTATTAGCAAATGCTGGTAAGCAAATCACACACTTTCATGCTCTAACTTAAGGGGAAAGGCTGTGAAATGCCTAGTTGCACATGAGATCAACAGAATATTGTAAACACTACATGGGAAAGAGCTAACTCTGAAGTATATTAATGTAATCAAAAAACAAAAACAATATGAGACAAAGATAGCTCAACAGAGGGAAAGACCCCAAATGTCAGTTTCATAATCCAGTGCATGCAAATCTATACTTATAGACATCTAAAAACTGATACACATACAATGAATTGAAAAACAATAACAGCTGTCACAAACTGACAAGGTCGCAAAGGAGTCATTGTGTTTTGCACTGACCATAATCCAGTGGAGCACACAGTTTTAAATGTATTACTTAATAAATTCAAATATTAGTGCAAGAATTTCAGCAATGGTCGAGGTGTATTTAGTCTGAACATCACAGACCACACAGGCATTTCACCATCAAGAGTATACATCATGTTTTATTACCCAACTAACCACTGAACATAAGGCTGCAATTCACTATAGCAACTTGAACTACAACTGTGCATCAATAGAGTCAGTCAAATTATAACTTTTCTGCAACCTTAACAATTTGGGGCAGTTGATGAAGTTCACCCCTTCTGTATGTAAAATGTCCACCTATGGGACTGCTGAATTGTCTTACAGGCTGGACACAATGAATGCGTATGCAGCGGTGCTGCACGGCTTTACTTCTAGCTTTTAATTTCACTGCCCTCTTTCCCGCTTGGGCTTTCTCGGCAGAAAAAGGATTCTTCTGTAAGATTTGTGCTGAGAAGTGTCAGAGTAACATTCAGAGTGGCAGCTTCACAAATGAGGATATGGTACAATGTGCAGAAAGCAAACTTGTCGAAAAACCTAACCATTTCATCCATCTTCCCACAGTTACCTATGACAGAACAGGGAAAAAATTGCAAAACCAATCTAGACATTTCTGTGTTTTCAAGAAATGTCCAAATTATTTGGTCTACTGTCTGGATGCATACATAGCAGAGGGTCAAGTAATGAAGATGTAAGAGGTACAAAGTTGGAATAGTCTGAATAAAGTTTTTGAGCACCAGTTTTGCTCCTCTTGTGGTCTGGTGTTTCATTTCAAGCAGCTCCACCCATGTCTACATGGGTACCACATCAAACTTCAGCTTGTGGTGTGGTCAGAGTACCATGAATAGACCGTGAAGTGCCCTGTAGCATGCTGCTACATGTAGGCTGTGTTTGGCCTGTGAGGAAGAGCATTTTCTAGTCTTCAATATCATTCTGAATGGTGTGATTACACTAAAGCCTTTGTATACTGTAAGGGTGTGTGTGTGTGTGTGTGTGCGAAATGAATGACACGTGTGCATGACGCAGTGACTAAAACTCAGTAATGCCAGCTTTTCCCAGACTCTTACACAATGCCACCCAGCCTGACCAAATATAGCTGAGGAATAAAGAGGTGCAACCCATAACTAAGAGATAAACAATGGCTCAGCAGACAGAATGGCCAGCTACTCCTCTGCACTTCCTGAACAACAATACAATACTTTGGTGTATCCACACCCCTCAAGGTCCTGAACTAGCTGCAGGGAGAACTACTGCTGTTACTTCCCGTGTCGTAGCTGCTTCCTGTTAAAAAGGGTTCCGGATGATAGGAACTTCCTGTCTGAAGTGGTAAGACAGAGTGGCATGGAAGAGGCTGGGGACTTAATAAAAGACCATAGGGGTTGGCTTCAACTATAAATCGTTTCATGCGGAAATTATTTTCTCCTCACCAATTACATCAGCAATGCAACTGACTGGACAGGACACAAAAAGGTTATGACTGACATAATTTACACCAAAAGCTTTTTATATATAAGAATGACCAAGGAAACCCTTCAGGCTTCGTATCCAAACAGCTTTTTCATGTTAGAAAGTGGTATTATTATTTATTATGTTATTATATAGTTCATCTTCATCTTTGGAGGACCCTGAAATGTTCAGTCACTTTTGACTGATGATATTTATAATGTTGCACAGACTAGAGTGGCAATGTTGAACCCATTCAGGCCTGTTACTCCATTATTAGGTCCTATGATGGTCTTAACCTCAGAGGTTACAACTTGTCAACTTGCCAAGAGCATGGATAGAGCTCCATGTGGCGTTAGGGTTTCTCGGGTTTTGACAAATTGAGACTTTTAAAGAGCTTTTTGAGACTACTGTGAAAGCAATATAAAACCCATTTCAAGTTTAAACTGGCAAAACAAGAATTGTTTGTAAAGCAACTTAATTTATTTACACTCAAGATGAACATTTGTCAAGATAACTACACAGAACAATAATGGGTGACGGCAGGCATTTACTGGTGGCTTTTCATTACTTTATGCTTTTCCGACTTCCCATGCAACGTCCAATGCTCTGACAAACTGCAATGGGGCTGCAAAGTCATCAGTGGTTTTTGGTTCCATATTGATTGTGTAGGTTTGTTCAGAAATGATCAACAAAAAATTCCCCCCCAAAACCCACTTAAAGTTGATTCGACTTTACAAAAATAACTTGCAATCCATCTGGGATGATTAAATCTAGTGCAGGGTTCTCCCCAGAAATTCTTTGTATAGCGGCGCACCGTCTGTCCGGGGGGGGGGGGGGCGACCGCTCGTCAACGTCAGTCCGGGGGGGGAGACACGGACGTACGGACAGCCGGTCATCAACTCCGTCAGCCGGGGGACGGACGGACGCTCATCGCCGTCAACCGGGGGACGGCGGACGGACGGACGCTCGACACTGTCACGCGCGGAGTATAGCGGCGCTGACCGAGCGGTAGAGCGGCGCAGCGCCGCTGTTCCACCGTCTGGGGAGAACCCTGTAGTGTATTTCAAACCTATTATAAGCATATCAAGAGAATATTGGTGTAACAGTCTTCTGAAAAATACAACAGGACAAGATAAACTTGATTGATGCAGTACTTTCCTACTATTAACACATGAATCCAATATATTGCCTGCCTTGTGTTCGCCAACTGTTTACAACTGAGGAGGGCCCTGTCTGCATTTAGAATAAACAGGCTTCAAAGCCTGGCAAATGAAAACAGAAACACCAAAAGAACTACATAACATAATCCAGTCAGACCAGTTCAGTGAAATACTCAGTGAGAGCTGGTGAGTTGTCCTGCAGGTAGCAGCCTTATTTGTTCAAACATTTGCACAATGTATTAAAAGCAAATTCTTCTTTACCTGCATTATTTTCAAGACAAAAGAAGGAAATTTGAAGAATAGAAAAGAAAACAAAAATATAGAATAGAATGAAGTGGCACAATGAATTAAAGTAGAACAGCGGCTTCCCACATGGTTTCAGGTTGGAGCCATTCAATATGCCAGAAACATAGCACTCAGTCCAGCACCACAAACGATGATCTCATCTCCTCAAAATGTGTGACCCAGGCCTGCAGACCTCCCCTATAGCTCACACACACACACACACACACACACACACACACACACACACACACACACACACACACACACCACTGTAACCTGATCAGCTTCTAGGACAAAAAAACAGCAAAATAATATCCTTTTATGTCAGTAAATATTCCTCCATTTTGGTTCACATGTCTAAAGATAGCAGTACTCCGTATGTAATGCGTTGACTGGTACTTGTCAGAAAAGAACCACAAGAGGTAGACCATTTGTGTGATGAGAAACTGCAGGGGACATCATTTCAGAGGAGTTATTGCTTCCTCTGTAAAGCGACTTTTGTTTCATGTCAGCCATCTTATGAATGTGCTGCAGAGCCTGGTGGCTGTTGTCAAAACAGAATCTGTTCACATAAACTAACTTTTCTCTGAGGTCCATAACAGTGTGGAAAAACATTTAAAGCAACTGTCTCTGCTTATGGTTTACATTTCTGGGTAAAAGGTAAATTTAGATGCAATATTGCTGCCAGAGGGAATGTACAGCTGTTCAATAGCCAGGATGATTGACTGACTGGTCACAGATGGAATCCAACTTCCACTTCCTCCACTGACCAGGCCAACAAAGACCGAACACGTCTCCCTGTCTGCCGCTGCAACCACAACTTTAGACTGGGCTCACACACAGACACACACAGACACACACACACACACACAGACACAGAGACAGAGACACACACACACACACACACACACACACACACACACACACACACACACACACACACACACACACACACACCATTCTAGGAGTGAACAGCAGAGTGGCAGTGTGTCTGCCAAAGGGACCAAAACTCTGCTGATGGAGGGGAAAATCTCTTCATCCCTCCTGCCCCTCCCCCCTCCCTCCATCAACCGCCCAGAACCAAAGACTCTGACAGACTGACACACATCAAGGGACCAACGCTTTACTTATTCAAATGCATCTGGAAGCAGCAGCAGCAGTTCTGTGAGTGAAGGTTCCAGTACTGAGTCAGAGGGTCTGACCGAGATGGATGGATACACTGTGTCTGCAAGTTGTTGTGGCAGCTCACCCCCTATTCTTGACATGAAGCCTCAAGCCAATAGCTTGTGGCCAATTCTGTTTAATTTCGTTTGATTTCAGAATTCTGTGTGTTCCAGTGAATTCACAGATTGTGAGGTTTTTCGCTTCTCAGCACCGTTTTGTACTTTGAGTAAACCACATTCCACATACAGCTTTTCTGGCTGAGGGTCTATTTTTAGTCACTCTACTGCGAAATAAAACAGAAAAATGTGCAGAGGAGATTTACTTCCAGATCAACTGAGAGTTATTAGTTCCCCACACCAAGGATGGCTATTAAACTGAAACTTGAAGTACTGGGATATCTGCTTTTTGTCCACATGGTATTCAGGTGATTGTGCAGAGATAAGCAGGCATCCCAGTCTGATATTTACCCTGCAGCCTCAGGCGGAACTTCATTTTATCTCTTCTCATCTTAGTTTTCTACGTCTCTCAAATCAAACAAAAATCCAGACTACAACGCTGACAAGAAGAACCCTCAAAAGTTTAATATGACCTGAGGACACACACTTGCATGCCACTCAGTACACCCAACATACACAACATTATGGTCAATTCAGATGAGCCAGAGCTGCAGGGCAGTTGAAAATATGTAAGTGGAGATAAACTTAGTGATGGAGGATGCAGAGTACAATGTGAGACACCACTCACAATGAGCTACTGCTTAGACCATAGCTTTGCAGTGGTAGTAATATGAAAGCTGCAAATGAGCTCACAATAATAAGTCTGCTTGAGGTCTGACCAGAGGTAAATTCTTCCATATGTGTGAGGGGAGGAGACCCCATTTCTCATTACAGGGATGAAAACTGACCTAAATGAAGTCAACTCTGTTCTTTGCCACGTTGCACAGGGATTAAACTCAATACTCTGTGATAACTTACCTTTCATGATGCAACTGTTTTTTTTAAACAATGTAAAAGCTAACAGATGTCTGCCTGTCTGCATGTTTTTGGATGTGCCTTGTTCGTCACCAAACACAGAGCTGTAGTTTAGTATGAGCCGTGGCTATTTAACTGTATTTGGAATAAGGATACCCTGAGAAGCCTTACAGACTGGTAGCACCCTGTACAGAAACTGTTTCTAAATGCCAAGCATACAATAGTATTTTTACAGCTGACTAAAAAAATACAGGGCTCTGGTTTGCAACTATGTGACTATTTGTTCATGCATGCACCCAAAAATCTGTGAAGTGTGTCAAAACATTTTTATTGGTCGCACCAGTGTGGCTGGTATTCAGTAGGTCTATTTTAAAAAGAAAAATAGCCTTTAAAAATCTTCTTTTGAGAACAACTGGTTGTGTAGACAGTTGCCTTTGAACAATTAGTAGCCTATCAACACATTTTCTGTATTTTATTTTTTCTGCATTTAGCAGGATTTTATGTACATCTTGTACATGTACATTGTCTCTGTGTATGTGCTTGTGTAAGACCAGGCCATGTACAGCTCCTAAATTCTTTCCATGCAAACAAGAGAAATTGTGAGAAATCACAACCTTATAAATACTTACCTTCAGTTTTAATTTGGCTGTTGATTAATTTTCTTTAATGAATAATGCTGCATTGCCGGTTTCACCTGTCCCTGAGCCTTAAAGGCTCAGCTCAGACCCCAAAAAAACGTTCCACCTGACCCCTATCCAAAGGTGCCTAATCCTCACTAAACAGTTGAGGTTATTGTTACTTTTTGTTGCATATGCTGCAATTTAAACAAACCCTCACACAATCATTTACATTATGTGTTAAGAAATTAAGTTGCACACCAGTACAACCTTTATAAAAAGTTAGTCTGGAGCCCAGAAATACATATGCCTGCATATTTGGTTCTCTAACAACCCAAAATATGTGAATGTTTGAGTGAGGATTGATCTATATTGTGGTGGTGTGTTTTGCCTCATAACCACAACCTTTTTCTTTGCATTAGTGAGGTAGTTGTTCACTCTGGTTAAGCAAGGGAGATGCTCTGTGTCTGTTTAGAGTCCATATGATTCCAGTGAACAGACTGTTGGTCGCTCTGTCTGTTAAGAATCAGGCCTGAAAACTGTGCAACATAATTATCAACCAGCTGGCCTTGAACAAACATTCACTGCTGTGATAAAAAAATATTGTGGAAAAATAATTCGTTTTTCATGATATATTCATAGATATTCTCCCTCTAGCTATTAAAATCAGTAACCTCAGGAAAACCCTCTGTATCAGTTTGGCTGTAGTTTCGATTTTTTTCTGTCCTTTCAGCGGCTGCACAGAGCAAGTCAGTACAAGCATCTAGTTTCTCAGAGATGGAAAGCAGGAAGAGAAGCACAGTCACCTGACCGAAACAGCAACAGAGAAATACCAGTTATTGGCTAAGAATAGCTCCAAATGAAATTCACATTGTCATATTACTGTGGTCAAAAACAGAGCCCATGCTGTTACACAATCAGAGACCAAGACCAACTAACCAGAACCATCACTGTTTGCTCAAAGAAACAAAAAAACAACAAACAGCACTATCTTGTCTAGATTTACACAGCATTTTCAAGGGCCTCATGAAGGGTTAATAAAGCAACTTCCCATCCTCTTTTTCATTTCTTCTTTCTGGGCAGACCATAGTCTTTATGTTTACTTCCTGTGCAATGCACACACTTCCATATGCTCCATTGGCCCAGCCCACGCACGGAAGTTCAACGGAGTTGCAGCCTGAAAATACATTTGCCAACTGCTATGTGAGATCTGATACGTTCACGGGATGGTTTATCATTCATAACCACTGCACTGGAGATAATCACTGTCCCAGTAAATAATCTCAAAATATAATTTAGTGTATTTTGCATCCTCTGCAATTGTGTCTGCATGCCACAGCAACTGGATGAGTCACTTTTGAAGAAGCTCCATCATTGCAGGATATGATTTAATCAAAAGAGCATTACATTTCATACCTCACTGAGCCGCTGGAGAAAATAAATGTGTGAAATGTAATAACAGATCAGACAGACACAATCTACAGAACCTTTCATTCTTCTTTTTGTTTAGCCCAAATACGAGTCAGACACTGGCTTTTAAACCACAGATGATCTTACTATGAGTTGCGCTAGTTTACAAATAAGTAACAGTTTTAAGGGGGAAAAAAACTCTGGTTTCCAGCTTAAGGGACTGGTGGAGTCAAATCCTCCCATCACACATGTCAACATCTTACCTCCAGGACCGGTCCAGCTCCCAGTATGGTCCTTTCCACCCCGCTGGCATAGCCCTTCTGGCTAAGTGCAGTCAGACAGTGGATCAGGAAGTTGGTACTCTGGGTTTTGCCTGAGCCACTTTCCCCAGAGATGACGATGCACTGGTTGATCCTCTTCCTGAGCATAGCATAATAGGCCACATCTGCGATAGCAAAAATGTGTGGCTCCAGTTTGCCCAGCTGGTGGTTTTCGTACATCTTGACGTACTTAGGATTGTAGATGGGCAGGAACTTGAAGGGGTTGATAGCAATGAGGATACTGCCTGCATAAGTGTAGATCTTTTTCTTGTAAAAGCGTGTGCGCAGGTTGTTTAATATGCTGTCCTCATTGAGGATGGGGAGATTGCAGAGGTCTGCAAAGTCGTCCTGTGGAGGGGGAAGGAAGCCCCTGGCAGCTAGCCGCTGTGCCTCCTGCTCCTTAGTCACAGATGGGAGATGGACATAATGAATAGTGCCATCATGGTTCCTCTCCTGGAGCATGGACAGGTAAAGAGATTAAAATCTTGAATTAACTGAGACATTTAAAAACATTCTGGGTTCTCTGAGTTTTTCAAAAAACAGTCATAATAACTTAAAGTTTAATGATAATGGGAAACATTTTGTTTGTGGTTAATTTACTGGTCTTTGTTGTTGTATTTTTCCATCATTAGCAGGTAGTGTGTTATCGAGGTAAGTAAAAAAAAAAAAAAAAAAAAAAAAAAAAAAAAATGAAAAAAGCGGAAGGAAGTACTATGCAATAGTCAAAAAGTGGAAAGACATTTCTCAGTGCTCGACATTCACAGAGTCTGACTGCAAAGTGAACAACTCTACCTGTAGTAAGAAGTAAAAGCCTAGGCTCTGAGGGTGTTGTTCCTGGGCTTTTCGAGGCCACAGAAGAAACCTCTGTGCTGGCAGGTCTCCGGCCTCTAGCACCCACTCTTCCCCGCCACATTCCTTCACCTCTGCTAGCACATACATGCGGCCAGGGTCCAGCCCCAGTGCCGTGGCAGCATCTGAGATCACTGAGGCTGCTGTTGCATCTTTCTGCACCCTGATAAAAAAATAAAAGGAATTACTAACTTTGATTGAACAACATCGTAGTTGGACATTAATTGTTGATGCTACTTTTCTAGTCTTAATACTATGGCACTCTTACCTGAGGTTACAGCAGGTGGTGGACTGAGCAGCCAACCGTGGGTAGATCTGGAGCAGGTATGAGCGACCATCGTGATCGTTAGGGCTAGCTGGCCCACCTCCCCCCCCTCCACCACCTGCATTCGTTGCCATGGTGGCAGCGCCATCTATGACACTCATCCTGAGCCAGGGGGAGTGGCCTCAGCATGCCGCACCCACTGCTTCCCTCTCACCACACAGCACCTGAAAATGACAGCTTAATTGATCAGAGACAGTATTTGTGTTTACTTTTATACATCCATGCTTATAATATTGATACTGGACCATGATAAAAAGAGGCTTTCTAAGGGCACAGCAGAGAACTCTGTAGTTACAACATGTGGGATGAAAGAGAGAGGGTTGACTCTCACGCCAACAATTAGCTATCCTATTCCAAAAAACACTCAGCACTAGTATAATGCCAGTAGAAACAAAGTAGGATAGCCCAGATAGTGAACAGCTTCCAATATAAAGCATTGCAGCTTTCTAAAAGCCTAAACAATGCGTCATTGCAGCTCTGAGTGAGCATTTTAATATGCAAACAAAATAGTTGATTTTCAAACAAAGAAACCAAATAGGAAGCTCATCCTTGGTATTTGACCCTCTAAATTTACATTCAGAGCATGATGAAGCTCTGTTGGAGCAGGGTGTCTTATATTAGCCTAGAAAAGAGGCCTATACAAGTAATTATGACAGTTTGACAGGATACAGGCCTTATGAATTAAGAACAGGTCATTTGTGAGGCCTGTTTCCTGTCAAGCTATTTACTTGCCTAAAGCCCTTTCTTTTGTAATCAGTGGTGTATTATAAAAGTATGTTACAACTCTACCCATAGAAAAATACTATTCTCATATACCAAACACTGAAATGAGAATCAGTTGAGAAATCACATACTGTAAGGTGAGAAATCCTGACTGCACCTCATGTTGCGTCTCAGCTAAGATAAGTGTGATGTGCTAACTGCTATACTACGAGATTGTACTATGCGAGGCTATGCTCACAAGACTGTTCATCACAACTTCACATGCTCAAAATTTCCCTATTTTTTATGTAGAAGAATACAGCTTGGTCCCAGCTTGGTTAACATTCTTGAAAGGTTTCTTACAGTAGCTACCAATATATTAGCTGTGGTGATTAACATACGATGTCAGTGCAGGTGTTGTCTTTTCCACAAAATGCTTAAAGTGATCCCTCAAACTTTTTAATCCTCAGATAAACTTAAAATATCTTTTCTCAACAAATGCCAAAACAGAATATGATTTCTCACAATGTGACAAGTAACCAAACTGAAAATTCTCAAAATGTAAAGGAAAATATATATATATTAAAATGTAGCAACAAATGTGACGTACAGAATACAAACAAACAATCATAGATTAGAACTTAAATATATTTTTTTTCTGTGTGTGTAAATGGAGTGGATGTTACTAGTGTGTGGTTTCACATCTAAAAATACACTTCACAACAGCAACTCATCTGCCGGTCAAATTAAATCAAACTGCACTTCCATTTCAACAAAATATCACTATTGCTCTTGTGAGCACAGTAGACAGGACACAGGGCTCAAACATGTGCATCAGTGCTGGCAATGACTCAAATCTAATAACACTGCAGTGCATTTGTAAGCAGTGCATTGTTATCATATTACTTGTAATAGCTATGCCACTGAAACTTTAACAAAGGTTGCAGCTGCAGATGCTGCACAGAAATTGAACCCTTCCGCTCAATGATAGCAACCAAGATGCAAATACAGAGAACACTTAGGGTAAACCACAAATGGTGTAATGATAGCACATTATTCACTCTCACAGACAAGACACCTACAGTGTTTTATGACGTACAACTTGGTGGCAGGATGAAGTGTTTAGAAAATTTTCACCACAACAACTTATCTCTTTCCCCACTCAGTTTTCTCTGCTTGGCCACGTCTCAACACCAAAGGTCTTACAACATCACAGAGCTCTAAGCAGACCATTAACTGAGAACAAAGCGGAAGTTTGTTCAGTCCATACTACGGATATCACTGATTTCCTGACTGAGCTGAGGCTGCCTTGAAGATATATCAGGGTCTTTTATGAACCAATCCACAATAAACTAAAAAGGGGAGGACAAATTTCTTATTGATGTATCATATGACTGGCATCTGTGCCACAAAACTCATAGGTGTCAACAAGGTCGAGCAGCCATTCTTTTGAGAAATGTAACCGTTTTATGTTAAGTCAATTGAGGTGTCAGCACAGACCCCAAAGGATACTATAAGACAACACCCACCCCAATCACAGTCTCTTCAGCCTGCTGCCATCTGTCATAATAAACAGAAGTAACTGCTGCAATACCACCAATCTACGGAGCACCTTCTTTCCTCAGGCTGCGAGAATGAGGTATGAATCATAACATCCTTAACACTACGATTCTTTTGTGGAACGAAGGGAATAGAACTTGGATTTTGAACCTGATAATCAAATTAATCTTGGAAACCTTAAGAAATGACCAATGGGCCATCAAGGCTGACAGTTTTCAGGCTTAAATTTGAACCAATAAGTATACTTAATTTGTGGTTGACAGTGTAAAATCAGTAGAATCAATAGATGTGGCTTGTAATAAAAACATGCATCAGTATGTACATCCTTCCACTGAATGCGACCAATTCTAGTGTAAGGTATGAGCAGTCATTACCCAGATCAAGTTTCCCTGGTCAAGCTTTAGTATAAAGATTAGATTCAACAGCAATGTTTACATGCTGTTCTGTTAATGCTTAACAAGAGTTGCCATCATACATCCTTGTAAAACAGTCTCATGTTCTTGTATTTCAAAGAAAAAAATTCTTTACGTACAAATTAATAGAACCAATGTCAATGTTTGAAAGGATTTCTGGGCAGAAAACCACTGCTTTTTTGTTTTTCATGACGTTATTTAAAAGAATATCTCACGTATTAATAACAAATCTTTCACTTAAGAATAGGGGCCTAATTTACCTGTTGGGTCACAGAATAAAGAAATTAATGGCTTGAGTTTACCGAAAGATGCTAGCAAAGCAAGACAGTACATGAAGGATTTCACACATCTCAGCATTGCAAATCAACCAGCAGACATCTACACAAAGGTGACTGTTCTTGTCCGAGCAACATCACAGTTCGGAGATTAGGTCTGTAACTCCACATGAATAAATGGCATTCTGCAACGTACACATAAAAGAAAGAGAGCAGTTGGGTTCATCCATGTTGGAGGAGCAATTTTTAACAAGCACAATCTACTGTACAGTAGCATCAGTAGAAAATCGTCTGGGCTAACAGTGCTCTGTAATTAGCACTCAAGTCATTGTACAATCATACATGTTGGTACAACTGCAAATTCACTTTACCCTACACCCAAATTACTGACAGTTGGTGTGGTTACTTTGCAAGGCTGGCATGATGACAGCTTTACATCATCACTGTTGAACATAAAACCCGGTCAACAACATTATGGATTCTCAACTTTTGGAAAGTGCTCATGTATTTCTGCATTCATTCATTGTAACCTCCAGCCGGACTTAAGCTAAAGTAATATGATCCAGGTTAAGGATGTCTGTAACACAAATGAATGTAGAATAGTGATCTATAGTTGAGTGTGAATCACACAGACAGCAGCTGGGTAAAGTTTAGTCTAATGATGGATCATGTAGCATGGCTTCGCATCAGTAATGCATGCTGTCTAAACTGTAAGTCCCTCTTGGGGAAACAGAAACCTGGTTTAAATCACTTTATGGCAGGCAGACTCCACTGCTTTGGTTACCCGATCTCAGGTCGAGTTCTGTAAGCATCGAGTCCTCCAGTTTATCACATTTATCATTTGAGCAGAGACAGTTTATTTTCTTAGGCTGAAAACCAAGAAATGTTATAGTCTGAGATATGCCTGAAAAAGCAGTGTGAGGAAAAAGTGCCTGTCAGAGACATCTGCATGTATTATTATGAAATCAAGTTCTCCATTCCACAATAAGAAGGTTTGTTTTCACTCAAACTTTCCGCTGACTGATATAGCCAATTGTGCTCATGTGTTATGTGGAGTTATCAGGAATAATACACACAGACATACTAAGTACCCGTGTTACAAATTAGCTCAGATAAGAGAATAGCTCATTTCAATCATGAGCAATATTGCATAATGGTAGCAAGGATATTGTTGTCTCTTCCTATTCGTCTTAAGGTGGAAATTTTGACGTTTAAGATGTAATCACAACAATCCTACCAAACACTTTCATATTTTTAGAAAGAATAACCAACAACACATTACAAACCTAACCACATGGTTCTGGTTAGTAAGTGGTCAATGTATCTGCTAGGATTGCAGCCGTGTTGTGAAACTAATAAGCTCATGACAACACCGGTAATCCCAGTACACTGGCTTTTTACAAGGAAAGACACTAAATATATGAAGAGCAATTTTAATACTGTTATTTTACCTAAAATTGCTAGTGCAAACTGAACATTTCCTATAGCTTCAGCATCACATCAAAAACATTTAACTGGTGAAACACGAGTTGACTTATATTTTAAGTTTAGCACTGCTACCATTCATAAAGCAGGTTTTTCCTGCATTTTTTGACAGTGAATCAATTTTATATATTGTATGTCAGAGAGTAGTTTTATACATTATTTGGGAGTCAGGGAACATAGAGCAGCTGATGAAGAGTTGCAGGAAATAGGTTGCACACCTGCTACTTCTCAGTTAAGTAACAAACTCCTTTTTCCCTCATTAACATCATCAGTCTGCTCCGGCGTCTCTTTGCTGTGCTGCTGGTGCTGCTTCTGCATAGAGTAGACGCCTGTAGTAGTTTGTAATTGTAGTGTCTGTCGTCTGACTATGTACTGATTTTTAAAACGTAAACACAGCGGTGGGCAAGGCATTCAGCGTATGCCCGAAAACCAACAACACTAGGCAACACTAGTATCTATCCAATAAAACTGCCTCCACTGAACTTTTGCATTCTTAAAAGCCGCTTTCAGACACTTTTCTTTTGGCCTCTACATTGCATAACATGAACATTATCTATCCGTTTCAGTTTCTGTTTGTACATATTTATGAAAAGCAATAACAGGAATCTGTTGTCTAACACATGCAAAAGAACAAAGGCCATTACATGCTACAATGGACCAAATCTAAACAAAGCCAACCCTGGAAACATTTAGGTCACAGTCGAGAATTAGTGGAAAATAGAGCAACTTGAGACTCATGAGCTTGTGCGTTTGCCAGGCAAGCTGACCACAGTCCCAAAAACATGCAAGCCTGTAAAATGCCATGGCATGCAAAACTGCAGAGACCACAAAAGACAGCATCATCATTATCCTCCATCATAAGCCCTGGTTTAAATCTGTCAATTTAACTCCTGAGTTGCTCTCTCAACTAGTTTCAAAAGAGAGAAGCTACAGTATCTGTCTGCCAGGTGAATCTGTGTGGGGAGAAAACAGAAGGAAAAAAGGTTGTGACAGAGATAAAACTAAACAAAGAAGAAGAGAGGAAGGCGGAAGCAGAGGCTGAGAGAGGGAAAGGTAAACATCTAAAAGTGAGACAGAAAAGAGAGTCCCGTGGGACAATCAAAGGAGACGGAGGCTTTGAGATAATGCAGCTTCCTCCCTGCAGAGGAGATCCTCTGCAGGGATGCCCAGCATTCCTCAGATAAGATCTGGGGTTGTCTGCTTTGCGTAGGCTTAGCCTGGCACTTTAGCTGCTTACTGTGGGTTGATGGGAAGAGCACAGGGGTACAGATGAGGGTAGAGAGATACTTTTTAGCTGCTTACTGTGGGCATGAGGAGGCATTAACAGCTAACAAGCTCTTTAAAAAAGACATTTTCTTAAAGGCGGTACCACTCATCCCCACTGGACTCACTAACCCCCACCTAACCCCTCATTATCCAATCAGGGAGAATAGGATTGCAATAAATTAATGCCACTATACATTTATCACTAAGAAAAATAATGAGTAGTTTACACACAGTTATGTTACTCAGGCAATTTATCAACAACAGGAAACAGAACTGAGTATAATGAATTCAACAGCCCGTACTGTACCAGTCAAGTCTATTTGCAAAATAAGGGCTGTATTCGAATCCGCCTTCTACACACGAGTATTCACAAAGGCATTTCCACTCAAAGCGCTGTTCCGCGCAGTGTTCTCTAAAATGCCAGGGGGTGTATCCTGTCCTGTGAAAAGAACGTTACTGGAATTATATCATTATTCAACATGGCTACATCGCTACACTGGAGGTTGTCACTGCTGAGGAAGAATTTATCTGTTTATGGCTGTTCAGATGACAAAAGGCGACAATGGAGGACACAGTCTGTCTGTCCCTTACATGCAGACAGAGATCTCAATGGGGAATACAGTCGTATTGTGAGCGCAACAGAGGTTTTTGTCAAATCCGTATGACACCGAGTATTTTTGCCCTATTTTTTTTTTTTAAAGATTTTTTCTGGCATAGACACCTTTATTAAGCAGTAGACAGATAGGAAATATGGGAGAGAGAGGGGGATGTGACATGCAGCAAAGGACCTCCGGCCGGAATCGAACCGGGGTCGGCTGCGTTTATGGCATGCGCTCTAACCACTGCGCGCCAGTATGATTTTTAATCCTTTGTCAGACCAGAACTAATAGAGACAGTTGTCTGGGGGGTCGAGTAAAATGCTCGCACTGTACAGCCCTGGCATAAAAGAATCCCTCTTCTAACTTCATTATAACTGAAGCTAGAGTTGGCAGTAAATGCAGGAGTTGTTTGACAGAGGTGAAATAAGCCAACCAGTTCTTACTCACCGTCTCCCAACTCCTACTCTATCCTCTTCACCCACCTTCAAAGAAAAGCTCCACCCAGAGAGAACAGGGACAGGGGGAGGAGCAGTAGTAAGTCTAGAGTGCCAATTAGTGGAGAGAGAAAGAAATATTTTGCCTTTATATGGCCCGTTGTTGTAATGTTTATAAACTCGCTACGAGATGTGTGAAAGCCTCGAGTGTTATGCTCTTAGGCTGTACCACAGACAGTAAATTTACTTCCTAATGGACTTCCCAAGACTGGCACACATACCCACACTTGTACACATTTATATATAGACTGTTTTAACAGGACAGCCAGTCACTGCTGAGACACCAGCAGCTGACTGTATGATCTGGCAGGAAGTGACTGACCCACTGACACATAGATGGTCGATGAACTTCAGCTGGAATATCCCCATGTTAACTCTCTTTCTCACACCTCCTTCTTCTGTCTCCCTCTTGCTGTACACGTCACACTATAATACGGACATGAACATAAAGAGGAGAACTAAAAGGAAGTAATTTATGAAGTCAGCAAAGATATGGTGACTCCCAACATTCCTCTCTAGACTCCTGATAAATCTCATGAGTCAGAACTAAAAGCTGCTTCTATCATGGATGTGACCAGTCTCAACATGGCAACAGCTTGAACATAGGAATGCCAATCACTAGCCGTTTTTATACTGGGCAGCAATCCGCCAATTTAACACCGGCGGAAGGAGTTGAGAATATGGGCCACAGGTCTATGATTAAGTAAATCTATCAAGTGTCGCCACATTAAATACCACGGCGGGGGGAGGCACCCATGACGAGGCAGTGGCCATTCATGATTATACTGCATCCCGCTGGCCTTGAGCGGGAAGCTGCGTAGCAATTATTAATGACACTGGTATCAAATTCTTCTTCTTCTAAATATATTAGATATATTAATATCCTAAATATTCTTCCAACGCATATGTTGTACGTCACTGTTCACGCCCAACTTCGTGCTTCACGTCACGTCACATGTTTACACCTACCCCAGACAAGACAGCAGATTGCAGCCTTAACCTTGCTGCAAATGTGCCACCTTTTCTATCTAAAAGGGGCTACTGTAAAGCTAAGTTATAGTATAGTGTGTTTACATTTCCCCCACATTTATGCACACCATCTTTAGATCTGGAGACGAAATCATTCTGTTTGGTTTAAAAACAGGTTAAAAAACAAAAGAATACTCGATTATAACCCTGATGTAAACATTCTTCTACTTTAAAAAATTTAACTAACTGTAAAAATACTTGGTAGACAGAGGACATAGGGTCGATAATTTAAGATAAATCATATACTTCTAGTGCAATTAATTGATGAGTCAATCTTCAAATAGATCTGCAACCATCTGGATACTCAATGAATCAATAAAGCTCTTACTTCAAACAAATATGGCTAATATTTCCTATTCTCAAATATGTTTTTCTTTGTTTGATATGGTTGTGGATTTATATCTTTGGGTTTCAAAATGTTAGATGGACAAGATAAATAAAGGAACACTGGGTTTCAGGAAATTGTGACAGGCATTTATCACTTTTTTCCTACATTTTATAGACCAAGTGATACATAAATTATTTGTGTACATGAAATGAGATAAATCACTAATGAAAACTAAGTTTCAGCATCATATATTTATGTCATCATAAATTATATAATCATATGGATACTTTTAAAGGCATTTTATTTCCAATTCTATAGTAATTTCTATTAGAAATAGAAATAAAATAACCATAACACACAAATACTGGAAGCAATTTGTGGTTTAAGAGAGCCTAGAGTTTGAAATGAAACCACCAGCCCAGATGAAAAATGGTTAACCTACTTACCTGAGGAAATAATCAATAAAAATAGTTTTGGTAAAAACAACAAAGACGAATGTATCATGAGTAAAGTATGCATAGACATAATATACGTAGATGCCTCATAGACTGACGCTGTCTATTGGAGCTGACGTATCAGCGCGGCCGCCATCTTGGATGGGTCCCCAATGTGCACCCCCTACATTTATTTCTACTGAGGAAGGTCTATCCCCAACTACAATAATCATAACTCCATGAATTTTTACCGGATTTTCACGGGGTTACAAATGACAGAGATTTAGTTATGATACAGGGCGCTGTAACAAAAAAACAAAAAACAAAAAAAATCTTACTTGTGAAAGGTAATCCTCCGCGATCTGGTAACAATACTACTCCGGTTATTGCAACCGTAAACTGCACAAAATACGGGCATAGTTGCTCGCTCTCCGTCGATTCCGATTGACTCTGGTGCTAGCCTAGAGTGAGGAGACCCAACCAAGATGGCGGCGACGCAGGATTACGTTCCAGCACGCCATGAGGCGTCTACGTATATTATGTCTATGAAAGTGTGCTACTAGAGCCTGAGTCAGCAAGCCCCCTGTATCATAAAATGTTGTGCGCATTAGCCTTGTAAGTTGAAGTTTGACACAAACAACATACTGAGCAAAATCAGGGCGAAAGACAACGAGGTAAAGAGACGTCACGCAGGGCTGCACAACAACATTGAGTCCTTGTCCTTCTTAATTTCATTGGACATATAACCATGAATTAAAAACAAACAAACAAACAAACAAAAAAAACAGGAATCCCTTCAACTTTCCTCTGGAGGACCCAGCCCTGCACTAATATGGCTAATGAGTAACTGCAGGGCTACAAAATCCTGTCATGAGTGTTGTATAAGACACTTCTGGATCTGACTCACAAAGGATGAGCAAAGTAGGTGTACTTGTAGAGACGAGGGATTCTGAGCATGTAGTAACAAGGGATGGTTCAAGGAAGTCTGTGAAAAATTAGCATTATCCCTCCCTCTCAAGTAGTTTCCATACAGAATACACTTTTCCATTTTTTTTGGCCAATATCACATTGATACCATGTCCTATGTCGCTTTTTAAATGGCTTTGTGCAAGCTATTTCTGACATCTTTAAAAATCCTCAGCGCTTGACTAGAACTCAAATTAAGCTCTGTTGGCTTAATATGCTGCTTCTTCCAACAACATGTGCTTGTAATGATGGGCCCGCTGAAGGCTTCGTAGGGCTGGGGAGGTTAACCATTTAAACATCTGTGCTGAAGAAACGTTTTGTTTTACACCAGATTTCAAACATTTCAAAATCCCCAGGTCCACGTACTATACTTCTAGGGTACATCTGTGTGCCAGGCTGTAACGTCATAGACTCATAGACCAAGCTCCTTTCCTCTCCCAAGGGAAAGTAGAGCTGGGGCCACTGAAGTATCCATCACCACTACAACTCTCTCTGCATGACCTAATGGAGATGAGAGGGGCTGGCTCTTTGCCAAAGCAGGCTGCATTGTCCTCTAGGCACAATGAGAGACATAAGCAAAGGGAAGTACAGATTCACTCTGTGTGTGTGTGTGTGTGTGTGTGTGTGTGTGTGTGTGTGTGTGTGTGTGTGTGTGTGTGTGTACATATGAGTGCTCCCTGTGGCTTACGGCCATGTGTGTGTGTGCTCTCTTTGGGATTCATAAATGCACTCAGACTTGTGTGATAAAGATTGCTCCCGTTGCTGAGTGGTGGTAAATCAGCCTCACAGTTGAGGCTCTATAGGAAGTGCAGATGCACCCAAAATGGCTGTGAATGGATCAGAGCCCTCCCACTAGAGCCATGTGGCCTATTCAAAGATGCAGCCTTTTGTTTAAAACCTCAATCAGGGAATTAACTCATCCAGCAGACACCAACTGGGCTCAATAAGACAAACACAGATAGAGAGAGAACTATGAAGAGAGAGTGAAGGAAAGGGAAGAAAAGGGGCACTAACAGCTCATCTCCTCCCCCCTGTATTTAAGTCAGCTCCCAGGCTGGCCAGCCACGGACAATAAAACCAGAGCCGAGGAGCATCTGCTGCCTCCGTCTAAAGAAGAGTATAAAGGAGAGAGGAGCCACAGGGATCCAGTCTTTGACTTGTTGATATTACCCTATTCATTCAGTATGGAGCACAAGCTCATGGTCAATATCCTCTTCTGTGCAACAATTTAGCTGTTAGAAAAGAGTATGAAGTGCAGATAAAGACATCACAGTTGATATATTTAAGCCAAACTCTCAAAAATTAAACACCACCATTTGCGATCACCCGCACCCCAACTATAGCTTGTTTTTAAAACCATCGCGAAACTCAAGCTAGCCAGCTGTCTGTCACAATGAATTACCTAAACTGCGATGGACAATTCTAATCAATTATAACACGGCCATCTGAGTACACTCCATTGATCTGCCACTCCAAATATCATGTGTCTGAGTCGTGTATTGACAAACTGAAGCGGGCCGCTGTTCATTTGACATCCCTCGGAGGTAGGTATGACCCTGAATCACATGCAGACCATTTCAACACAATGGATAACCTACTTTAAAACAACCTGAGATCATGGCTGCTTGTTTTGCTGTATAAGCTCGCTCCACTTTTGCTTGAGGCTATCAAACACTAGTTTTAGCCACAGCTTTATGAACTCCTTTTTTATGTACATTTCACAGCAGGTCAGTAATCCAAGAGGCCCAAGTACAGCCTTACAATACTCTCTCATGTCTCGCCACCCGTCTACCTCAGCTGTACCACTCAACTGCTTCTTTAACTGTGCCTCTTTACCGCCATCTCTCCTGTCATGTATTTCACAGAAACTCCACCAATGCTACCCTCCAATGCCTCCCCTTGACCTCCCGCTGGTCACCCCCCTCTGTTCCCCACCGCCTAACATTTGGCACCGCTGCTTTAACTCAGTCCAGATGCCAAGCCACAGTGAGCAGAGGAGAAGCTCAGTCTTGAAGGAACTCTACTTATTATAATATCATATCCTGGTGTTTTTAATTTACACAGTGACCCTTTACTATTCTGCCACTAAGACCCAAAGGCAGCAAGCACAGTAGAAAGACCAACAAAACAGATTTGAATACAACACAAAATATTTGTGTTCCGTTTCATCAAACCACTCAAACATGTTGCAGGCGGCTGACACAGAGCACAACGTTCATGCAAAGCGGCGGCAGTAGCTCAATCAGTAGAGACTTGGCTTGGTGACCGTAGGGTGGCCGGTTCAAATCCAGCTACGGACCACAAATCCAGCTACGGACTGGTAGCTGAAGAGGTGCCAGTTCACTTCCTTGACTATGGGGGAAAAAAAAAAAAAAAAAGAGGGCTGAAACAGAGCACAACGTTCATGCAAATTCTCCACAAATAAAATCCCAGCCTTGAAGGTCTGCCTTGCAGCGACTGACATCCCGAGGTCCTTTCATCCTTGAGGTTAATATATGTTTTCAATCAGTCTGATGAGCCGAAACTCTAGATCCAAAGCAGCAGCATCCACATGAAACACATCAGACAAGTGAGGCCATAGCATGTCTGACTTAATGCATCCCAGAAGGCTCTGCTGAGTCCGATTGGCTGTTTGGGATACCACGCTGGTTGGTGGTGACTAGGGATTCCGCAGAGTTTTCCGGTCCAGTCATCTAAGCCATGTTGGACTAATAAACTAGTCGAGAGCAGCGGTGGATAAACACAGTACAATGGCAACATGTAGGACACTTGTATGTTCATCCTTAGTATTACAGATACCATTATAGTATAATGCAATCGTCCATAAATCCCACTGATTCCATTTTCTTTAATGGGAATATTTGCCTGTAACCCAGTGTTGTATGATAGTAAAATAAATGTCTTTGGGGTTTAAAGTTCTGGTCAAACGAATAAGCAATTTGAGTATACATCAATGTGGGTTTAAGATGCTGAAATGGGAGATTTAATTAAGGAAGTACTGACATTTGAAAGGAAGTTGGTTTTATGTGAACAAGGGTTGTTTCTATTGGTTTTGTTTTAAGCTGAACTCATAACAAAGATTGTGAGATGGATTCTTTTATATGTGAATGAGCAGTGAGGTGTAAAATTCTTCAGACAATTCATGTCTATGCCTATTTTGTTTGTGGAAATTAAAACAAAGGTTCTTCAAATTCAAATTGCAATGGTTTAGTGGGCTTCTTTTTTCTGTTGTTGTTTTTAATCTCTGTAAGACACTTTGAGCTACTTTTCTGCATGAAAAGCACCATACAAATAAAGATTGATATGATTTGATTTGATTTAACTGTCCTGTTCATGTTTTTGTGTTCATCGCCTGATAAAGCAGGCCGCCTAAAGATGTTTGCTCCTCATAGCATCAAAAAGACAGTCTGAATAAATGCTAATATTTGCACAATGTGTTTATTCATTTCAGGTGCATTTGATATGAGAGAAGCAGCGGCTGCTCAGGATGGTCTCCAGCGACGGAAACACTTCCTTCCCAGCCAGCGTGATAAACTACAGGCACAAACACACACAAACATACAGTATGTCATCTGGAGATGTGGGGCAGCTGCAGGCAGAAATCAGGAAGAGAAGAAAAGGAAGCAAAGGGAGAGAGGCAGACAGAGGGGATTATTGTACACGCTCACTCATGTGGGCTACCCTGCTATAACAACACTTCCCAAACACATGACTCCATTGTAGCACCAGAATAGTCACTGTACTGCCCAAAGTTCATACTTATTTTAAATCCCTTACTCCTGTTGCCAGTTACACATGCAACACAACCACTTTTCTTTAATTCCTAGGGGGAAAAAATCTTGATCTCAAAATGGCTTGTTTGTAGTAAGGTATGGCTAACTATTCTCATTATCGATTAACCCGCAGATTATTTTCACAATTAATAGTTTAGTCTATGAAGTGTGGACATTTTTTAAAATAATCCTCATTGCAATTTTCCCAGAGTCTAAAGTAACATCTTTAAGGCCCCCACACACCGCCCAGACTCAAACCAACAGCTAACTGCCTTTATCCGACCACTCTGTTGCCTCTTGTCTGACCTGTTTGGCAGAAAAGTTGCATTCAACACACTGCTTCGACGTGCTGCCAGCTCCACAGTAGCGTGTACGCTCTGCGCGAGACTTCGCATGTTTAATCGGAGCAGACAACGTCTGCGCGGCTCCGAAAGCTTCCAACGCAACTGAACACACTGAACATATTTGTTCCTGACCGTGTCCAAGTCTCCCCAAACGCTTCAGACGTCCAATGGTTGGGCCAGTGTGTTCCTGCCTTTAGACTGCTTCATTTGTCCAAACAACAGTCCATAACCTAAGGAACAAAGACCATTTACTCACTATCATGAATGACAAAAAAATAGGTAGGAGAAGATACTTCTAACCTATAGCTATCACAAACTAAAGCCTCTGCTCTATATTCTATGGCACCATGTTTTATAAGTGCCTTGACCTCTGCTTAAACTTATAGTGGGACAAATAGCAGCAGGAGGGCTACAAAATTTGAAGAAAGTGTGATGAAGGGGAGAAACAAAGGGGAAAAAGCATAATCTCAGACATTCTGACCATACAAAGGATCATATGCTGTGCAGCAAATATAATCTATTGAAACCATCTTCCCTGTGGTGTATCCTGATTATGTTTGGGTGGCCTGGCAGATCCACAAACTAGAGAGTAGGTGATAAGCATCTTAGAAAGGATAACGTCGTTCCAACATCTAGGCCTATGGCAACCTTTTTCTAAATCACCCCTCTACTATCATTTTAAAAGAAGTGGACTGGACAGAAACTGAAGTGATGAACATAACTACTGGTAGTAAGAAACAACACTACTGAAGCTATTTTTCAAAAGGCATTTCCCCTACTGCCCCTTTCTTTTCTTCTGTACGGATCACATCATGACTGACCACCGCCCCTCTTCTACCTGAGCCAGACATCCTCAATGATTTCTGTCAGATGAAATGTAATTTACATATGGAGTCATTCATCAGTGACCAAGAGTCAGACGCCATGTTATAAATAGAGCAAAAACAAACAGAACAGAGCAGAACCCAGCCAATATGGAGCACATGGCCAAGGTCTACTGTTCCTCTCTCTCTCTACCCTCAGCTTGTCTCTTTCTTTCCATTTCTTTCCCCCATCTGTGCCTCCCTTGTCTGTACTTTTCTGTGCTTTGCTTTTTTGCTTTCACTTCTCTTGTCACTCTCCACAGCCTTTATGGCATCCATTGGTAAGATCGAGCTGAAGAGTGGGACAAGGTTCAAACCTATTGCTGAATACAAAGAGCGATAGATGCCCAAACAATATTGTAGTAATATATTTGGTCATGAATTGTCAGTCAAGACCAATGTTAGGCTGGGACGACGCATCGGCGTAGTCGGCGTAATCGACGCCATAAATTCGTCAACATGAATAATTTGCGTCGATGCGTCGTCCCAAACAGGAAGTGGTAGTACCTCTGGTGGCTGAGAATAGCCCCTCTCACACAGAGACGCTGCATTAACGCCGCAGCGGCGGTACGTAAATTCTCCGCCGTTGGTCATTCACACAGAGCGAAGAACCGCTGGAATAAAGACGAACCGCCATGTAATTCACACAGAAAGCTGCGCTGCCGCTCCTAAAGAGACGTGACGGTACACATCATGAGGATGACGACGGGGTGTTTCCCAGGTGTCCCCCCTGTCAATCTAAACCCGCGGACCGTTTATAATGTGAGGTGATTGAGAACCCGCCCCCTAAACATCCTGGAAGGTGAAAGAGTTACGTTTTTCACGCTAAATTACATTATTACACAATCACCATCAATAAACAGGTCGCTGCGTGACTCTGTCACTTGCAGGGACGGAGGCTGTTTTCTGGGGGAAAGTTCACTGAAGTCTCGGTCGGAAGGGCTGACCATCGCGGTGATTTCTATCAGCACAACCACTTGAGTGAGTTAAAGGTTTTTGCTGGTGACAGACGCTGTTTTTCGAGCAGAAATGTGATGAAGAGTTGGTAGGACAGGCGAGAGGACAGATGCTGCTCCACCTACAACTGCAGTATTTTTTCCCTCATGTAAGTTACCAACGACAGTTACAGTTACTACGTTACTTTTGTTTGGTCATGTAACGTTAAATTAATCGTTAGATTAGTCGACTAATCGAAAAAATTATTGCTAGATTAATCATTTGAAAAAAAATTGTTTGGGACAGCTCTAGACCAATGCTTCTTTTCCATCAAAATGAATGGGTCTACACAGGTTTTTGTAAACATGGGTATACTGGCCAAAAATTGCCTATTGACCCCATTCCCGGTAGGTATTTTCATAGCCAGGAAGTCAAACATTTTCAACTTCAAAACATCACTGAGCAGCTTTAATAGGAATGAATGGGGCTCTGCCTCCAACACTGCGTCCAGCAATAAAAACGTCGTTGAACAGACCGTCTAAGATTTAGATCAAAGCCGAGCCGAGGTGTTAAAAAAATGTGTCAATTAACCTGGTTGTAAATGCAGATGTTACACATTCCCATTGCACACAAAAGCCTGATGTTTAAGTGGGATTTTTGACCAGTGAAAAAGTGGAAAAAACATCAATCACAATTACAGCATTTATGCATTATGAGGAATTGTATTTTCTAAAATGATTAAGCTTCCTTTAGTTATGTTAATGGTTATTGTTACATGAAGACATTATTTCCAAGTTTACTATGAAGTTTCAAAGGTGGAACAGTGGCTTGGTGGCACCTGTCGCTCTTTGCCACATGTCAACACTTTTCTCGCCCTGTTGTTCTGTTCCTGTTGAATGAATCCATAAGAGGGAAAAAAAATTAAAAATAAAATCATCTCAAGTTAAAAACACCTAGAACTAATTACAACAAACTTTGAGTGCTTCCAGTGGCGCTGCATGGACTTTGTATGCTTAAGTCCAACTCTGTGCCACTTTTGCCATTGTCCTTTGTAACACTGGCACTCCACCCTGGCAGATATAATGGGAATATTTTGTCACCTCTCTACCGCCTTGCCTGGCTGCGTTTATTCATTTTTCCCTCAGTTAACTTCAGAATGAGTGAGTAATGAATGACGTTTGAGTCCATTTCCTTGGATTTGTCCTCTCAACCCAAGATGTTAAGTCCTACCCAATTTTTCCCAATACACTTACACCCTTAAAAGAGGTTTTTGGACCAAGTATTAGATTAGATGCCATTTCATTCACTTCAGAGAGTCTTAAGACTTCAGGTTCATTCTTAAACTCTTTCTTCTCTGTATTTGCAGATGCATAATATATGTGGAAAATGCAAATGAACTGAAAAAAGAGATCACAGCCTGAACTTCAATTTTCAATGGTCATTACAATGGTCAATGGTCATTACAAAGTCAATGTGCAATGTGTACATTTAGGGCCCTATAAAATCTGTTTTATTTTTTCCCAAATTCCGTTTTACTTTTTCCCAAATTTCTTTTTTAATTTTTGGGAATCCCGTTTTTTTGGTTTTTTTTTTTACCTTTTACTCTTATTATACTACCAAAAACTGTGTGTTTTTAATGTAAATGACTAAAATGTGCGCAAATTAAATAGAAATTACCTTAAATTTATTGAGGTGACAAACACATTTCCTCAATACTGTACCGTACAGTACATTAAAGTGCATCAAAAACATTTTGACTTCATCATGTCTTCATACAGTAGTATATTTTGGGTTTCATTTAATAAAAACATGGTCAGCTCTCACTCAGATCCTGTAATTGTTTGCATATCAAAATTGTTCTAAAAAATGTAAGTTGTAAATATTTTTTTAAAAATAGCAAAGATGACCAACAAAATGAGAAATTATACTCGTGACGTTATGTCAACTTAGCATACTAACCAGCTAGCATTGGAAACCCAACCCTCCCCCTGTCCTCTGAGCTCCCAGCCCAGGCAGAGTCAGCTAAGAGGGCTGTGGCTAACGGGGCTAACTAGCTAACAGCAGCTACTGTTAGCAGCAGTTAACAGTAACTCTGGTATTATATGCCGATTATATGAATCGTCCGTGCAGTTTTCCCCAGACATACGTTCCTCTTACACACGAAAACAGCATGTCAGTGAAATTATGTCAAATTCCATGATATTCCGCGTTAATAAGTAGATTGCGTTTTAATCGGCCAATTCCGTGATTCTGTCCGCGATTCCGTGATCGCAGAAATCATAGGGCCCTATATATTTGCCTCAACTAACAGGGATTCGAAGTCTGATACAGTATGGCAATTGTGTAACTTCTGAAAGATCCAGTGGGGAAATTAGGTAGGTGATGCCTGTTTTAAATTTGCTAAAGGGAATACTTTCCTAGTAAAAATGTAGCTGAAAAAAAAAAAACAAACCTGTAAAACGCACTTGGGGCTACTTTCTTTCAGCTTTCTGCTGTTGGAAGAACTGATCATAATGTCGTTATGACAGACATTTAGGGTAACAATAATAGGAGATATACCAAAGACAGGTTCTCCTCCTGGCCCTTGTTAACTATGCCTTTGATCCCTTTTAGACAGTCATGCTCAGATATGGACAAGCAGAGCAACAGCAAATAAAGCCTCAGGGTGTGCCCTCTCTCTGCCCATAATCCAGAGCCAAGGGACAGGATCAGTGACCACAGAGAGGATGGAGGGGGAGGTTATAGCACTCACCACAGCCATCAACATTCTCCTTCCTGAGGGTGACCACTGCAGCTGAGGGGGCAGGGAGTGAGTGACAGAAAAGTTTCAACGCAATACGTCAGACATGAAATGTGAGATACAAGCAAAAATTGGGTACACTTTGTGCAAAAGGTTGCATACACTGACCAGCAGTGATACTGACAGTTGGAACAAGTTTTCACTTCAACAAAGTAGTTTGTTGGACTTGTGCAAAAGATGTCATAATCTGTGGTGGATAGTTAGTATGTTTTTGTTTGGTGGCGCTGTGAGGCTGCTGCTCAGATTTGGTTTACAAGTTGCAGGCTCTAACTGGGAGATGTTAAACCACAGGAGTCTCTGCTGGAGTGAAAGCCAATGCAACAAAATCACTGACAGAGCAACTCAATCCAACTCCAACTCCAAAATAGAATAATAATCTCTGACTATTAAGGGCCACTGTGTGTAGCACAACTAGTAAAACTGGATTATTTTTGTTATTTCTCACTTCACAATCCATACCTTTGAATGTGATGAGAACTAAGGTAAACATTGTTGATGTCACTACTTAGAAGAGAGTAACAATCAAGTTTTTAGATGTAGATCTTTTAACTTAAATGTCAGATGAAATCAGTCTGCTCAATCAGTCTCTAAGTGGTTAAAATATGTCTTCTGTGACATTGACAAACCACTTTTCACTTCACTGTGGAAAATTCTTGACTTGTACATTTTGCTTAAAACTTTTGCTCAGCGTATAACTGGGCATACAATCAGAATCTAAACAGGCAGATCTGGTATAAGCATAATCATCACAATCAAGCTTTGATCCCAATTATCTTGACTTGGATGTGTTTGGACCCCGCAATAAAGGCACAACAAACAAATGCATTGCAAGTAGGCCATCCCTAAACAGCGGGTCTGCCTTTTCCTCACTTATACCCTATCATTACTGCTGGGTCTATTTTTAAAGCTCATAAATTCAGTTCGCCACATTGAAAGAGCCAAGTTACCAAGGAGTATGTGGAATTGATGACTTTAAAACCTCACCACTCTCCCTCTCTTTACCTCTCCTTGTCTACTGCTCACGCAGACTGCAAACTTTCTCCATCTGGTCCAGTCTCTTGGCAAAATACAGGTCATTGCAAATCCACACTGCAAAGCTCAGTTAACAGCTTTCTGCAGAATGCAAGACTATTTTTCTCCCATCGTTCGCCACAGAAACGCAGATCCCAAAGCATTCCTTTCACGTTACTGCACACAGCGCTGACACACTGTACATACACAAAAGCATGCACAAATGCACACATACTGGTGTCCCAGTTCTCCTTTCTGACCTCCTTCTTTCCACTCACCCCTTCCTGTCTCCATACACATATCCAGCTCACTTTACTGAGTGAGAAGGTAACACTGATGGGAATCTCTAGTTTCTATTCAAAACAGCTGTCAACATTTGTTATGAAAAGATATGGAGATTAAAATTTCTGAGTGATACTGCACTATATTAAATAATGAATCCGCCTGCGGGTTTATAAAATGCAGAATGACACCTAACACAGCCCATTGTCGTGATCGTGAGCAGCAGTGTTAGGAACAGTATGATACAGACATCTTCCTGATGAGCACTGAGGTAGTAGAAACACAAGCCACTACATGTTTGACTTTCTTTGCCAAGCCCTTGGCAAATGGCAATCACCTCTTCAGTATGCTTTATGTAGTAACAGACAAACGGACACTTTGTCAACATTTGTTTCTCAATATTTACAGTGCATGAAATGGATGGAAACTATCATACTAAGAAATACAAAATCATAAGCCAATGTTTAATTATGCCATTTGTGTTAATTCCCTTCTTTCTTGCCATTTACATTTAGCCCATACACAATAAATTGGAAATCATAATCAGATAGGGCTGCATAAAAGGGTTAAAGAAAAAGCATATTATTATTTTTGGCTGATATTGCAATTTCAATAGGATTCACAATTCAATTTAACTTAACTAAGAAAAGGGTTCAAATTATGATGACATCACATTTGTTGAGGTCTGTACCAACCAAACATGCTTTCTCTCATCTGCAGAGGCATCTCTGCAGTACTACAGTCTGTCATTAAAAGGTTGTTTGTCACACATTTTACCTTATTCAATGAAGCTCACTGCGGCTTCTTTCAATTTTGACACTGCACTAGCCATATTGCGTTTTCAACTATTTTTGGATTAGAAAAGTCTCTAAATAGATGAGTTAACCGATTTATCTGTCCTACTTAGGATGTTCTGCATGGCCATGTGACTGCAGGTGTATGCGTCATTCCACAGGTGGCCTTTATTATCTTGATCGAGTACACCAACTGCACATGGAGACATTGCACATGCTGCTAAGGGACTCTGCAGCCACAGCACACCATGGCTCAAGCTGTTATTCTGTCCTTGTTCTGTCAAGAGACCTAAACTAGTCATATTCTGAAGCAAAAACCAAAAAAGTAACAAAGTAACTGAAAAAAGTTCAAGACTGAACTCATGAACAGGGTGACTGCACAGTACACAAATTACATCTTTGCTTTGAACTAGACAAACACACAAAATACTTAAAGAAAAATTTTGCATCAATATTTTGTGTTTTCACAATCACAACCTCGTACAATCTGCAGGTTTTGTGTATAAAAAACAAAATGTTGACTGAAACCAAAACAAAATGGCAGTGTGGTTGGCATAGCCGACATATTGCATATCAGACAGCCATCAATTTGGCCTTATTTTCCATTTGAATGAGTCAACAAAAGCTGTGAGGAACAAAACGGAGTTTCCATGTAATTTCAGAAACCCACAACACATTTAATGCTGAAAACCTGCGAGATAAGATAGACACTAGACAGAAGTGTTGACGGATCCTTTGCAGCCTCCACAAAGACGCTTTCACTAACGCTAAACAGCCTACACACTGCTGATTTCATCTAAAAATACAATGCTCTACTAAAGCTAGCTACCAAAATACACCAAAGAACACCATGTAAAAATACCAGTCTTTTTTCATTACCAGTCTTAATCATTGTTGATTTTTAAATTTTTATAAACTGTCTTGCTGACTATGGTTGTGGTGTCACGGCAGAGAGCAGCTTGCTTGATAAGCAGTGCATAAGGAAACATCTTAAGTTCCTCTAATGTGGTTCAGGTCGATGATCCAAAACAGCTACAGGCCTAAATGCATTAAAAACTTTGGCATACTACAATAAGCAGGACACAGCCCCTGTAGATAACACCAGCAGCTTTGTGGACCGTTAAAACACACAAAGCTTTGCTGACATATGGCTGATTTATAGGGTTATTATCTGTGTGTGAGGAAATTAATATTTCATAACACACAAGGTAGGATTTAGTGGCTCTAAATAAATGCAATAAATCTAAATATGAAAGCTGAGTCTGAGAAAACCCTTGAATCTCTCCTCTGAGAAATGTTGGCCCAGCTATGATTGAAGCAATTATCTTTTCATCCGCAGTTTCACACAATTGCATCCGCCAGGATGTGTAGACCAATTACAACTCAAGGCTGAGCTGGAGACATAATTGGTCTTCCTTCCCCCATCCCCCTTCTTGTCCTCAACCACTGTCAGCTCTGCTGCAGGGTTTGCAGAGTACCAACCATTAGCAACGGACCATATGGTACTTTTCTTTCAAAGATGGCAGAGAGCTATTCTGAGGTCTGTCAGAGTATTTCAAAGAACTTTAAGGAGGTATAGGATTAAATTGGCTGTTTTGCAACATAATTTGAGGGGTTTCTGTTTGCAATCATTTTGAGATAATGGGACAGTTATGTGAATTGAAAAACACATTTTGCTTAATATTACATCTCTAGTACATCATCATTTGATCATACCTGTATAATATCTGTATTCAGCTACCTGCCCTATCTTAAATTTATAAATAGTAACTATAATTGAAACTGTGAGACAGGAAGCATTTTAATAAACGGGGTCTGACAGTTAAGCTTTCTCTGAGGGATTGAAATGTTAATTAGATTTTGAATATGACAGATGGGGACCTCGATTGAATTGAATATGCTGATGCTTGGTCCACAGCACAGTGTAGTTGGCAAGAGCTACACCACCACCAGTGGGCTTACAGGTGCTGCACAGACATCCTCTACACCTTCACATGCCTCCTGTGTCACTACCAATTACAGATGAAGGTGGCATTTTCTGTCAAATCATCTTTATTGTCATTGATTACCTTACATACAGTCTTTCAACAGAATCATTCTGCAATGCTCATCAAAGTTATATTTGATAGCTCTATTGGCTATTACATCTATGAATTAATATAAATAACAGACATGCAAGTTAATGATGCATAAATGAAATCAAGATTCTGTTTGATGTCACTTCATGAGTTTAGCCTTGAAGACTTAATTTAAGTACTGTCCGGCTGTGCTCTTCTTTTTAATGAGATGTCTTTGTAATGAGATGTCACTTGCATTTATGTCCACTGCAGATGCGTTGTAGTTGATAAGCTGTGGTTTGCTTTTCTGCATCTGATCAAATCTGATGGAAATTGGTCCCCGACTGTTTTGTAATGGGTCTTTGTTATTACCATACCTATTTATTCAACAATTTGTGTTAATATGCGTTAAGAATGATATCAGGTTTATTACTATGTTTTCACATTTGAGTAATTTGACTTGGTGTTTTTGTGCATTAAAGTAAACATAGTGAGTAGGAAAAAAAATATAAAGGAAGATAAAAAACAAGTATTGCATGTCAAGATATATGAATATACAAAAAAAGTGTTGATGTTCTTACTGATAGTTAACCGATGAGAAATTAACCTAAATCTACAATCATAATGAACTCAAAATAAAATTAAATAAGATAGGTAATTTTACCCAATAAGGCTCAATGCTCGACCTAGTTCTTTTGCAGGGTCACAGTATATGTGCTAGGCATCCCTCAACCCTCCAGCAGGTGAATATTTAGAAGTTTCAACTCTTTAGACAATTTTAAAGCCATTTATGAAAGCCTGGGTCACAACATCTTGGCTCATTAAACCATAGAGCTGCCAGGGTGACAGAGAGGAAGTGTAAGTGCAACATGTTCACCATGAGGAAACAACTTGCTAATAAGGCCACTGGAAGACCACAACAGTGTCTTTAGACTAAATTAAATCAGAAAAATGGAAAAAGGGAAACATAGTGGGAAAGGAACTTTCGAGTGCAGTGCATATGTGTGTAATTTTAGTGTTCCTATGTATGATGACTTTTTTCCACCACCCAGACGTTAGTCATGTAGAGAGAGCTCGGTCCTGCTCTGCAGCCTGCATGGAAGATTGTGTTAAGGTTTGGTCAATGTGCTACTTTATGGAAGAAACAGCTACAGGACGGTCATATCTGTGTGTTTTTGAATACATTTGTTATGACATGACATTAATCGGCATTTAAGCCACATCATGATTTTTAGATATCCACCCCATAGATGGATATCTAAAGATAGACAGATAGATATGTAGCATCGTTGTTGTTGTTGCATTATGCTACTTCTCCCATCACTGACAATCAAGGCTGTACTCAGCCATAAATTGTGCCCATGGAAGGCACATAATAACAGTTATGATACACTGGTAATTTAGATAAGTTGTAGTTTCCCTCTTCTAGACTATTCTGGTTTGCTTTAAGTCAAAGACCAAAGACTACAAAAACTGTAGCGCTTTTCCTGAAATGAAAACTAGTCTTATTGACTGTAAGAAAACAGCCACCTCACTAACATGTAGGTTAGTCACATTATCAGCCAGGCCTGAGGACACAGCACTGCAACAAGTCAGCCTACATTCTCAGCTCATTCACACATTAGGTGCAACTATGCTACTGTGGCGCTGACCGAGCAGGCGACATGCAGCCATCGACTTTTTATCCTGACAGTCCGCCAGTTAGTAAAGCTAGTAAAAAGCTAGCTCCATTTTAGCTCCGAATGAGACGTAAAAAAAAAAAAAAAAAAAAAAGACTCCCATGACAAAAGGGTTACACGTTACGAGCAAGAGTGCTACTTCAGAAGAACTTCCTATAACTCAACAGCTCTGTCAATGCAGCGTCTGAGAGTCATAAAAATTTAAACACGTTACCGACAGGAAACCAAAATTGTGTCGATAAATTCAACCAGTTTGCCATAAACAATTTTGGTTCAAGGAACACGCTCGCACAAAACCAAGCACACAAACAAACAGCATTTACCGTACCTTTCCCGGCTGTTCTTCTCATTGTCTTGGTGTAATCCTCGACTGGTGGGAAAATAAATAACAACCAAGTCGCAGCTTTTTTCGGTTCGTGGTGGGTTTTCCTCCTCTGAAGAAACCGACAGTGACCAACCGGGCTAACAACAGTGGAGTCCCAGACAGATAAGACAAAGCTCCCGGTTGAGTCAGTTTGAAGGTTTGAAAACCAGGGAGGGGAGAAAAAAAAAACGAACCGACAAGAAGAAGAAAAAAACCGGAGCCTACTCACAGGCTTGTATTAAATAAAGAAGAACGGCCTGTGGAATAAACTAGGGTCAAAAGTCCACTATTTCCTGACAGACTGTGTAAGAGCGGACCGGCTAACATGCTAGCCTGTCGCTACTTCCTTTCTCTTTGCCTAAACAGAAGCAGTCTGAGCGGTGAAAAAAAAAAAAGTTGAGGAAAAAGGCACCGGCCAGATTCTATTCAATGCAGGCACCCTGTTGCTCCGGGACATTTATTAAAGAACAGCGCCCCCTTCAGGATTACAACGGTGGTACTACACTTTGCACAAAAGTCCTGGTGATGGAGACACATGTATTTTATATTTAACGAGATAAAAATTGATTATAGTGTGCGATAGCTTCCAGGTTTTGTGTGATAACGACTGTAAGAGCGCTGAATCTGGATCCAGCCACCTGCAGTTTTCAGTTTCAGTGGAACTTTCCGAGACCACCACTGCCACAGTTCACCAACAGTTTAGTTCAACTGTCATTTTAACGGCCACCATTTTGTCACATCTTTCTTGGGGCAAATGTTGGCAGTACATATTTTATCCTTTCTCCCCAGCGGCCTTCTCGCAGCCATGTGTACGTACTTGTTTTTTGTATTATAGCTGTTTGCTGATTGTTGATTTGTATGTTTGCCTAATGCTAATGTCAGATGTCTGAGGCGACTTAGCTACATGTTGCTAAAGAGCAGTGCAGTCATGACGTATTTTTGTAGGCCAACGTTGAAGTTAGCTTTGCCCTGGTTCCCTTAACAACAAAAAAACTGAATGTTTGAATATCGCTGAAAATAAGCTCGGTGTCAAACACAAGTTCATGATACTTCCATTTATTGTTAAGATAATCTTCACAGATGGAACACCATATTTGTCATACTCAAAGAGTGATGAAATCACTAGAAGTTCAAGCTTCATCTGCAGGGATAGACAAGGAAAAGGGTTACAATAACCATACTGCACACTCAACCAGTAGCAGGGGCCATCACATTCGCAATGCGTAAGCGCTTTATAATTGATTTGTGTGATATTTAATGATGCTTTTTATTTTGTAGAACAAACACAGACAATATATCAAGCGTTTAACTGAAAACCAATAAAGAAAACTAATTGACTGTGAGATGAGGGATCCGGTTGTGCAAAAATGCTAGCCGATTTTAGGACTACAGACTACAGCACTCTTTAGGGCTGTCATGATATCAGACTTTTACTGGACAAATAGTACTCATGATAACAATATTATCGCGGTATAGAGAGAGACATTTTGAAAAAGAATGCTCTCAGTCGAATTCATCTTAACTGTTTTTTGTTTTTTTTACTGTGTGTTGTCCTTTTTTGTCAAATGAATAACATTCATTTTAGGAGTGTAGGGAGCTGGAGAGAGTCTGTGTGACCATAAATGTATGTTGTTTCAACATGACTTTGCACAGCAGTAGTAAATCAATGAGTAGCAGCCACACACCAGATCCATGCCACACATCAGCTAGCTAACAGTTAACTGTTACCGCAGCTTCTTCTCTTCACTGCTGTATGGCGGTTGGCAACCAGTGTTAAGGTGCATTGCTGCCAGATAATGGCAAGAACAATGCGAGAACAGAAAGAAACAGAAACTATAAAAGAGGCGCTGGATTATTTACACAATATTATCAAATGTCTATTATTAACACAATTTCAATATTTCATGGTTATTATCAATGCTGGTTACTGGCAACAGCCCTTGTTGCCTGAACAACATTCTAAGAAAAAGATTACTGCGGGGCTAAATTTAAGGCCTATGTATTTAGCTCTGTACTCTCACACTTTTAGAATGTATGTGTATGTTTACAAGAATCATATCTTATACCTAAAATAACCTGTTAGAAGTCAAATTCATGCACTTAAATTGCATGGTACCTAAGTAGCAATATTTTTAGTGACTTTTATTGGCTAATGTCTACGCTTTTGTAAGTCAAGTTTCGCTGTGACTATCTTAAACTAATTAATTGTTAAAATACCTATGGCCTTACTCTTGTGTCTGGTTTGTTATGTGGTATATTTGTCTCTATACCTAATCCAGCCCTGTTTTCATAGTATTTCCTCCTTCCAGTAAACCCTTCAGATGAACTACTGTTTTCAAACTTTATTAGACATCAGACACTCACTGCATAGACAGGTTTTGGTAGAAGACCTTCCTCAGTATGCAAAACCTCCAAGTCCAAAATACACAGAGGCAAGGAAGGTTTATTAATAGAGCACCACTCAGACATAAAGCAATTCAAAGTGCTTTACAAGAAATACATTGAAATAAGACATTAAGAAATTGTTAACATTGCAAATAGAAGTCAATAACAACAAAAAGCAAAATAAGCAAATACATTTTAGAGATAAAGAAGTGAAATCATTATCAACAATTCAATTAAAAAAAAAGAACAGTAAAATGTAAATAATTCAATGTATATCTACAATCTTTGCTTAATTCCAAGTCTCCAATCACAAGTCTCAAAAGTAATTCTGTGGCATTTCATAATTTAAGTATGTTTTTCAGTTGTTTTTTTCCTTACAGCAGTCTCACAGTGTTGCTGTGCATGTGATGACTGTAATACTGCTCTATAGCCACCAGATGGTGCCTGTACACCACTGCAAGTACTGTAAGTAGCTGCAATGACTGGAAGAGGATGCTAAGGCAACCATATTAGTAAGAGACCGATTATTTCACAAATCTGTTAGTTTGTCAAATGGCGTCAACATAAGAAATAGCTATGTATTGCGACCACTAACCTCTCAACCATGAGATTAGAATGACTTTTTTTTCTCTTTGGGTCTAGTAACATCATAACAGCCATTTCTCCAACAAATTGGCCATAATTGCCTCCATAACCAATTTTAACCGTTTCCAGCTTCCTTTTACCACAGAGTGCTCATGATTGTTGTGTTTGTTGTTTTGAACACACAATGGAAGTTGATGTCAAAGACCCACAACAGGAAGGGATGTGGTTTCCCCAAATGCCTAAAGTGCCACTAATCATGAATTTTGTTTTCATATCAACAATAAATCAAGTGGCTGTGTGTAATGTGAAAGAGCTGGTGGTGCAGTGGCTGTATAAGTAGGCAAAGTGCATTCTTGTAGCTAGGCTATAACACCTTTTTATAAGACAGCAGTGCAGGGTGATGTATGCTGAAGAGAACCAACAGTCTACAGGTTTTCATTCCGACCGGTGCCCCCAGTATTAGTGTGTGAGGCCGCACTGCTGGGGTTCACTCATCTGTACACTCGCCTAAGAAACTAAATGTTGTTGTTTTGTCAGATAAGTTTTTTTGCTCACTTTTGGTGTCCTGCACCTGGAACGCTTTGACGTCCAAAGTTGGAAGTCTAGACTAGGAAATAAAGACCTCCGTGGTTGTCTGGCACACAGCATCAGTCCACGTGTGGTCCTTCACTCGTTGTCAGTTCATCTGTTTTCATCCTCGTGTCACTTCTGTGTTTTCACGTCTGTTTCCTCGTCCTGTTTTGCTCCTCGTGTCTTCCTGCCTCTGCTCATCATGCGTCTTGTGGTTCGGGCTTTCTTCCCCCGTGCCCTTAGGGTTTACTCTGAGTTATGTATGAGCATTTCTCTGAGTTACCCGAACCAGCTTTTGTTGCCTGCCTTTAGTTGCCAGCCTTTGTAATTGTGGATTTCAGCTGGGTTATCTTGTTTTTCATCCACCCTGTCTTTGTGTTTGCAAACTTCTGAACAAACCCAACTCTGCGCAACATATTTGTCCACCCATGGACTTACACGACAGGACTTATAAGTCAGCCTGTTGTGGAGCTCTTTTGCACACAAGTTGTCAGCAAATGAGTAAATGCAGCTTGAATTTACTGAAGAATCTTGAATTACATGTAACTGGGACATGCTGCGCAGCTTGGGGTGAAACCTAAAAGGGGAACTCCACCGATTTTACACATCGAAGTCTGTTTACATCTGCTGGGGAAAACGACTTCATATGTGGAAACAAGATGTGTAAAGCCATTCGTGCCCCCAGAGGAAGCTGCACAAAATCTAATAAATGACCTCAAGTGATGTTACTTGAGTCGGTGTTGATTGGTTTTGAAGAAGAAAATGAAAAGATCTGGGGTTCTGCCCGATCTGCCCGAATCGCTGACTGAACTATCGGGGGTCGAGTTGTATTGTGAGAAATGTACGCACCAATTTTTGACTAGGAAGAAGAATGTGCGTTATAAAAAAGACGCAGTGCCTGGTTCTGCTCCATTCATTCTGATGCTACGTTTTACTGTCCAGTAGAGTCCAACAGTGTTACAGAAGTGCAGTGCTTACTTAGTGGATTATTCTCAATGCTTCAGATCTTAACGCAAGACAGTCAGTGAAGTGAGAGCAACAGGTGTTTTCAATCACTCAAAGGCCTCTGTTGCCGCTGTCTGAACACACAGACAGCAGTTTAGCCACAGTGTTCTTGGTTGTTTTATCGTCTCACTTTTCCATTTTGGTATGCAAAATATACATAAAAAAACAAAGGTGGGTCTGAAGACATTAACACCACTTGGCCAAGTCCATGCTTGGACCTGAGCAGCAAATAACAAAAGCTGAACACAAAAACAAATAAGGAATTGCATCACGATGAAGTCTTTGTAACACTGATTAAATGCTGACACTGAGAAAATTCTGGCCCTGTCATAATGTTTGCTCACTAAAGACTCTCACTTCTACATGTGTTTGTTACAGGAAAAGTACTGAGCGGCCTCACACATTTCTGACCATTTGTTTAAGCGACGCTGTAGACTTTGAGCAATAACTCACAGTTGATAGTATTTTAATGTTAAAAACAGGGGACGTCATCTTTAAGATCATGTTAAGTTTTGTGTCACTTGATTGATCATATCTCATAAGTGATCCAATTTTTTATGTTAATATGTGAAGAAATAAGCAACAAACACTCAGTTTTATTAATTTAAACCCCTACATCCCTCTGCATTCATAAATTTCCTTTTTTAAATCCTACGTAGTGTTCCGGGGATTTTCTTTAGAGTTTGCATGTTGGTATAGGTTTCCTCCATACAGTGCAGTTGAATTGGACACTTTAAATAATAAACTTGATTTATATTGCACCTTTTAAAACAGAGTTTTCAGAGTTCTTTGACAAACAAGCAAAACAGGAAACTCAGGAAGACAATATTACAGAATAATCAGTCAACAGTAAAGCCACACACAAGGAAGCCTCGTCTAACGTGAGTTAAAACAAGAGGGCAGAACAGTAAATATGAAAACAGAGAAAGAAATAAAGGAAGACATTAATCAAAGAATGTAACCAATAAAAAATTACGAGACGACAACGCCTGTCAACGCTGACCAGGATAAACAAATACATTTAAAAAGGGGGGGGGTTATCATTAGACAAAAATGTCCCCAACTGTCTCAGGGGCACAAGCAAGACGTTGTTTAGAGCCACTACAGTAAAAGTCTACAGGGCTGACTCTGCTTATCGGTTAAGGCACAAACAGACGCATGTGCACACACACACACACACACACTTGTGGTTTAGAATACGCACTTTGTGGTTACAGTGCTGTTTGAAGTTGTATTTTCAGAGTAAGGGCGTTTTCAACAGTTGTCGTGGGTGTTGTTAACACTTCAAGTTGCAATGGCTTGTTGTTGAAAACTGTGTTTTCCTTTTTCCTCATTGTATTTACAAGTGCAGGCACGCAACAGCATAATTCGATCGTATCATCTATCTCATATTCAGTATTTTCTGTATAGATTATGTATGCATGTCTGAGTTTGTTTTACATGTCAGGACTGAAAAGCAGAAGTTGTGCTAGAAATGATCTCCATAGATTTCATGGGAACGGCCCATGAATGTCACATCTCGTTGCTTCTAAATAATGTAGGTCAAGTCCCTCAAAGTTATATTTAACCTATGTAGGGTTTCTGTCTTTACACGTGTTCTCCTTTCTTGCTTAAATGGAGAAACCATGCACACTGGAGAACTGTTGAGTTAAACCACAGGAACATACCTGTGATGGACATAGATAGAAGATGACAGCTAGTACCCACTTGCAATTTTTCTTATTTCTAAACTAATATTTTCTATGAGCATTAAAACAATATTTTCATGGAGAAAAAATAAGGTATTGGCATGATTGTAGTTTTCTCAAAGGTTTCATTTGGCCCTTTTTAGCATGCTTTTGAAGCATTTGATAAATGATAATTATGGTGCAGTGATGCAATTAGAGCCTATTTTGCTGAAAGCTTTGAATATATAATCATACTGTGGCTCTTTGAAAACTCTGCTCTGAAGGGCAAATGTGTTCTGGTTTTACTCATATTTAAGTAAGTGGTTTCTTGATTTTGGGGTCTGGCATCACTTTCTTGGTGCTTGCAAGATGCCTCACAAGATGCCTCTCAGTATATTATGTGTTCATGGTTGATTTGAAAGTGGTCGTGGTCTCAATGCCTATCTTATGGCATGTGTTTGGAGGTTTGTAAAGTGTGCCATGCATGGTGGCATCAACAGCATGAAGTGAACAGTGTGACCGTGGCCTGTCAGCACAAACCAACAACCACAGCTGTGCGATGAGACGTATGAAACCTCCTATCTACAGGGAGGGGCACATTTCCATCTGATTGGGAGTTCCTGTTTTTGCACTTGTTCTTTCTCAGAAATATTGAGAAAAATAAACTCTAATTTAAGGCTTTTGTAATAACCTTGACGAGGTGCCAAGGCCTCGGAGGTGCAAGTGAGATTGCCACATGTCCATTGAGTCACGTCCTTTAATACTGGCTGGGTACGGCAGCATGTGTTTTGAAAGAGCCTTTTCCCGTATAGGTTACCAGAGTGCAGCTTGAGCAACTGGATTTAATGTGCTGTTGTATGAAATTCTGCAGGATGTGCTGCGAAAACGTGATGTTCGTGCACAAGAAAACTGGACGAAAATGGTTTAATATCCTTTAGAATAAAACAGATTTTGTGAAATAGACGGTGCTCATCTAGCAATTTTGATTTCTTCGACTGGGAAATTTTATAGTTGAAGGCAACTGTGAAATCCTAAAAGTTCTCACTGTTTAAAAGGTGATGGAACAAAAGTGACTGCAATCTTTCTGTTGCATTACACGTGTGTGTGTGTGTGTGTGTGTGTGTGTGTGTGTGTGTGTGTGTGTGTGTGTGTGTGTGTGTGTGTGTGGCGTGTTTTGGGTGGGGTGTTTACTACCTAACCTTGTGTGGCTCACTTCCCCATCAAAATGTGCTGCCAAAATCTGTATCTTCTCACACACTCAGCATCATCACCAGCAGCCAGAGTAAGTACCCTCCTCTGCACTTACTTCACATGCACTTCACTCCACAGCTATGATAATTATCCGTAATGGATTTCATCAGCATATAATAGAATAACATTTGAATGCAATGTAAATTATTTTATCTTTTAAACAGATTTTCAGAATTTCCACTTAACTCTTGTGTTCCTCGATGTGGAAAAATAAATATTTCTATATAGTATATAGTTTTTGTCTAAGATTTAGATTTAAAAAAATATGAACCTTGAAAGAAAGTTTTGTATTCATGTTGCCATTTTTTTATTAATTAGTGAGTTTTGGGGAAAAAATAGGAAAACTAACTAACTGATATTTTTGCCTATTTTGCAACTATTTATTATTATATAATGTGTTAAGTTAGTCAGCATTTTTAAGGAGCTATTAAGAAGGAATTTTTCCAGCATTCATGTAACAAACAATGTGCGCATGTCCTCCATGTGGTGATTTAAATGCCCCATGCAGCTGCTCACTCATCCTGTGTTAACCACAGGAGGGTGGAGTGCTGTGGGGGCATTTAAAAGATGCCCCTTTAAATTGATTTAAAGCACCTCAATGAGGAAGCGCACAGCACAGCTATGAAAGGGAGTGTTCTTTTTACTTTCATGTAGATTCTGTGTTGAAATTGTTTCTTATTCCTTCTTCTTTCGCCTCCTCAGGTGTGTGTTGTGCGCAGGCAGAGCTCCAGCGGTTAGAGTGTGACGATAGCCTGTTTGATCACAGGAGTTTCACACTAATTCCCCTGCAGCTCGTACCAGCTCTGTTCAGCCAGTTCACACCCACAGCCTTGATCTTGACCAGCCCATTCCCCAGTATGGATGTCTTCTCCGCCCTCACCTCCCCCTCCTCCTGCCCCCACATGTACCACTTACCCAGTTTTCCCAGTAACGCCACCACATCAGACACCACCACTTCAGCCAGTGAGATCAGCCATGTGATCCTGCGGCATTACAACCACACCGGCCGCCTGCAGAACAGGACCATCTCAAACAGCCAGAACCACATCAGTGTCGCCGCGGCCGTCTTCCTCTTCGTCAGTATATTCATCATCCTGGAGAATCTGCTGGTGCTGGTGGCCGTCATCTCCCGCATCCGCAACAGCCGACGCTGGGTTTATGTCTGCATTGCCAACATCACGCTGAGTGACCTCATCACCGGCGCTGCCTATGTGGTCAACATCTGTTTGTCAGGCAGCCAGACGTTTCGCCTCACCCCTGCTCTGTGGCTCTTCAGGGAAGGGATGCTGTTTGTGGCACTGGCAGCATCCATATTCAGCTTGCTACTGATTGCTGTGGAGCGTTACACCACCATGATGAAGCCGCTTCCCCAGAAGTCAGCCAAGAAGAGTTACTACAGGATCTTTGGCTTGGTGGTACTCTGCTGGCTTTTGGCCATGGTGATTGGCTTCCTCCCATTGATGGGCTGGAACTGTGTGTGCAGCCTGGAAGGATGCTCCACCCTCCTCCCTCTCTACTCAAAGTCCTACATCTTTTTCTCTCTCATCATATTCTTCATCATCCTCCTGGCTATTGGGGTACTCTATGGTGCCATCTACTGCCACGTACACAGGAGTGCACAGCTGGGCCCGCAGCGCAGTCGTAAGCGCTCCTTGGCCCTGCTTAAAACTGTGATCTCCATTGTTGGAGTCTTTATGCTCTGCTGGGGGCCACTCTTTGTGCTATTGCTGGTGGATTTCTTCTGTATCTCCCGCCAGTGTGCTCTGCTGTTCAGTGCAGACTTTTGCATCGCACTGGCTGTCCTCAACTCCGGCCTGAACCCCATCATCTATGCCCTGGGCAGCAGTGACATGAGGAAGGCTATCGCAGAGCTGCTGTGCTGCTGCTGCCTGAGGTCTGGCCTCTGTCACCCAGACACATTCACATCCAAGGACACCAGCAGCACCTCTGAAACCAGGAGGGACAGCCTGAGAAACAGTTTTAACAAGGTCAGGAATCTGAGCGTGGCCTCCCCACCATCAACGCCCAGCAAGCCTCGCAGGGCCCCCAAAAAATACAGGCTGAGCTCCACCACCAGCTGCCTGTCAGTTTCAAGTGGTTAAACCACAACGTGCTCTCCTCCCAAGCACACAAAACCTGTGTGCACTGATACACGTCTAACCGTTTCCTCCAAGTTTTGGTTTGACTGTTCGATGCTTTGCCTGCAGGTAGTTGCACCAGTGATTACACACTGTGAGTACTTTGTCTATAGCCAGATTTTCTATAACATATCGATCTGTTGTTGCACTGTTCTTGTTTCTATTATCTTGTCAAAATAAAACTTAAAAAAATATTTGTGTATAAAAATGTGTATATTTTGGCAGTTTATTTACAAGAATTATTTTTTTATATAAGAGTTAACATGGAAATTTATGTAGACATATGTATAAACATGTATTGCATTAACATTTTGTGTAAGTCTGATGTTTTACTGTTTTGTACAACTGATGAAATTATAAATAAAGTTTATTTTTCTCTACTTGAGGTCATGTTGTTCAGTACCTACCTCTGCCTCCCTCTGGAGGGAGACACAACATTGAAGCCCTCACTGGCTCCTGCCAATGGTTCAGATGATTTATAGTGCTCATGATTTTTCCATCCTGCAAGTAAACATTACAGTAACTACTAGACAAAAGCTTGATAGATTCCTAAATTCACGATATCTGAATTTTACATACTCAACAACATTAGAGTGACATATATTCATCTCTGATCTTTGTTCACTCATCAGTTTAATGCAGGCTTTGCAAAACACTTGTGACCATGTGAGAGAACATTTTCTTGGTTTTAGTTTTAGAGGCTCATCTTTGTTATTCCTAACAGATTCCCAAAAAGGCTTTTTCCTGGCTTCCTTCCCCTCCCTGCTTTTCTGACAAGATGACTGATTAAAGTTCAGCTCAGAGAAGTGGAGGACCCGGAGTGCGGCCCCAAGGGCACACAAAGCCAGGGCTAACTGATAAATTCATTATGACAGTCTGGCAGGGTGGATAGATAAGCTTTAGCAGATAGCATGCACCTGTAAGTTATACAGCTTCAGTATACTGTACTTCTGCTACTGTTTGTCTTGATGTGAGACTGTGTAGCATTTTCATAAAACAAAAACCATCATGTCTGCCGTTCTGCAGAGCGTGCTCTCTGGAAGTTTCACCCTTATATATTTCATGAAACAGTCACTGCTATAGATCGGTGGAAGAAGAGGCAGTCTCATTAGGTGAGAGAAGTTGATACTGAGTGCTATTTAAAGGTTGAAGATTTGAAAGTTCACACTTTCAGTATAACAGGTTTGCTTTTCTTTCTGAAGAATCTTTTTTCACACTTGGGTAGTAGCCTGGTTCTCATTTCAAATCTCATGACATTCAAAAAACCCCATTTCTGTATAGAATTAGAGCTTCGTGACTCATTAAGCTACATTATTTTTTCTAAGCTTTTAACGCCGTTGAAAATCTCGGCTAATTTGTTGCAGGGTGGTGCCTGTTTGATCTGATTTTGATTGTCAATGGCCTGGAAACATCAGCAAACAACCAACCGTTGTCAGATTCTGATTCAAATGATGCTAAATGCTCAGATTTTCCATATGTGTCATTGACTCCACCCACCTCAAACCAGTGAGAAAAGCATGCACAGAAACCCACAAAGAACAGGAATATTTCATGTTAATTTATTTTTTTTATTCCTCTTGTGCAGAAAACCGTGTGCTCCTTTAGCACTAAAGCGTTCAGAGTTAGGATCTGATTGAGAAAATATGTTTTAAGGCCGTTTAACGCTGAAGGGCCCAGGCGAGCGGGAAACCAGTTTTATGGCATGTAAAAGAAAAGTTTTGTTTTTACTTGAGCAACTATTAAAATCTAAAACCCACAAGTTTAATGCATGCGTTATGTGTAAAACTGAAACGCATTTAAAGCCCTCAAAATAATAGTGTGTCAGCAGCATAAATGACTAATGTATTTTTACAACTGAAATTATTTATTATTACAAATAATAGTTAACGGATGTACTGTGGTAAGAGACTTTGTGGTTGGTGTGTGTGTGTGTGTGTGTGTGTGTGTGTGTGTGTGAGTCATGTTCACAAGCCCATGCTGATGATAAGAGATTAAGCAAGATGGTGAGATGGTGAAAATGTCCTTAATCCTTCCTTTCTTTTGGCATAATTTGCTGATCATTACTCTAAAGTGTCCACGGAGAATCGACTGCTGGAGCCCAGTTTTCTCTTTCAGATGGCCTCCGCTCCACACGTCTCCCCAGGAGGTGCAGTTTCTTAAAGAGGGTGTTTTTAAAAAGCTCGGACATGATATCGGGATTTTCTCTGTGTTGTCTAATTAGCACTTAGTTAATACTGCACTTAGATAAACCAGCTGAACGTCTTCTTAAACAACATATCCTGTGAGTTTTAGTGAGCTAAGAAAATAACCAGTCTTTTATTGTTGTTTCAGAACGAACAGAAGCTGGAAAACTGGACGTCTTCTCAATCTGATATTCATGCAAGCAAGTAACAACAAGGTCAATTTGCTCAGAAAGGTACGTCAAATATTCATCTTGATTCTATCCCAACTTCACGCTAACTCCATCCAGACTTTAAAAACAATTCACTTGTTTATCAGTAATGGCTTTTGAGACGTTCCAGCATCCTGTCAGTCTGTCACGCAGGCATTCCCGCTTGTGACGTGTGTGCGAGCTGCACAGGCTCGTCAGTGATGACGGGGCGAAGGAAATGAGGCGTTGAGGTGTGAAAGGAAGAAAAACTTTTCTTCTGTCCTTTCACCTGAAAATGCCGCCCATGCAGCAGCTGAGGTCAGAAAGCGCGCACATAATATACAGACACACACAAACTCATATGTAAGTTAAAATGTACACGCACACCTCACTGTTCTGTAGATGCATGTGCACACACTCAGACAAATATGCCCCATAAACACTCTTTACTCTAAATCCGGTCTCTGCAGTCGTTCATGAGGCTTCTAAGAAGTAAGGATTTCTGAGGTCCGCTCTCCTCAAAATCTTTTCCTGTTTTTAGTGGCTGGGGAAGCAAACAAGTCATTGCTGGTTTTGTGTGTGTTTGTGTGAGTTCCCCTCTCATGAATTCCTGCACCTTTACAGTTAAGAGTTGGGGATAATCCTCCCTCATCCCAGGCCCTGGCGCAGAGCCAGGTCCAGTGCCTGATGAAAAAGCAAAAGCAAATTCCAGGCTTTATTAGCTTTAGGCTCAGAGACATTTGTTGTATCATATTTGACATGTCAGGGTCTGATCACCAATCCAGGCCTCTCTCCCTCCTTCTCCCCTTACAACAACAAGGCCTTTTCTCTGCTCTAAATGAGGTACGATGGGTTAATGATGGTTGCGTGCAGACGTCGCTATGCCCTCAATAATTACCTCGCTGGCTTTGCCTCCAGGTGTTCAGCAGACAGCTAATGATGTACTGTCTGAGGAGAGGGGAAGGCAGAGGGTGAGCCGCAGAGAAGCTGCTCGGGGGGAAAAGTGATACGTTGCCATCAGCACTGCGACAACTCGATGGCACGTGTGCTGCACAAAAACTGAGTATAACATAACAACTTGGATATGTTTTTAAAAATCTGGCTGCAGTGGAAAGGTTAGCCAACCGGCTAATGATGGCACATTTACACAACTGTCGATAAATGTGTGTTGCCTAATCTCTAATCATCATGGAAAAGTAATGTTTTTGTTTCTCAGCTTGTTAAAAACTGTAATCAGTTTGAAGTATTCTTTTATTTAGTGAAGGGAAATTCCACTCTTTTATAACTTACCTATAATTTCGTCATCATTCTTGCCAGTAATATAAAGATTTTACTCAGACAGCTTTACAGTAGATGCCACGTGGCATTGCTGACAGACCGAGCAATCGATTTAAAGGGATACTCCACCCAAAACCTCTCGTGAGCATCAGAGTGTGTGGTTTGTAGTTTCTTGCAGCTCTGTCAGGGCAGCTGTCAAGCTGTTTAACAAGTGACCCAGTTTCTTGTAGAAAAAATATGGATCAAAATGTCAATAGTGAGATCTCTTAAACCATTCCTGCTGCAATATCTGCTTCTCTGTGATATAACCACATCCTTATGTTCTTGGGATACAAGACAGAACAGGTTTTAGCACTGTGCGTTTTTCTGAGTTTCAGGCGATTTTCCAGGCCATCTCTGGGCCCCAAAACTTCATTTGAACCTACCCTCCCCTCAGCTGAGCTCCTAGTGTCTGAGATGGGTACAAATACATCAAAAGTATCTTGTTACAAATTACAAAATATAGCAAATGCATGAAAATACAATACAAAATACTGGTATGAGAAAATGTAAGACGGTAATATGGATCTTAAGCAGCAACACAGGACGTTAAATTAACCCCAGACAAATATGCTCCCGGCCTTTCAGCTTAAATGACGCTACAAATGCATCAGCTCTTGAAACAGTCCACTGACTTTATTTGGAGATTTACAACATGGTGATGACTCACTCATTAAATTGAATGAACAGATCACATGAGAACCAGGTCCACTCTTAGCCTACTTTCACCCTGGCTCAGTCTGCAGAATGCAACAAAATAATGATGAGGCAAAGCTTAAGTAAAAGAAAAGTCACCCTGCTTAGCAGCTACACTCAGATTGAAGGAAAAAATAACTTTAAGGTTTTATTCATTGTGGCCGTTAAGTCATTGTGGAAAGAGTGATAACGAACCACTTGAGTGGTCTAAACCACTCATCTAAACACTACGGCTTTACTCGTGTACACCAGGCAGAAATGGATGGACAATCTATAAAAACATATAGGCACCGTAACTGTTAGTGACACTAAACTAATAAGACAAGCCAAGCTCAGAGGCAAAGCTCACTACACTACACTGACAGTAAAATGTATGGGCTGAGGTAAAGACAACACACTCCCACAATGTAATAAATGTTTAAAATTACAGGGGCGTCTTGTCTCAGACAAAGGGTGATAGATTTTCATTCCTGTCTCGCTGACATGTTGTCACGCATGCATGCATGTCACATGCAAATGAAACACTGTCCAAGAGAGCCTGCGACTTGATCTGGGTTCTTCTTTACTGATTGCTCACAGATTAATGGAGGAAAGAAAAACATAGAGAAAATCCTGTTAGAGATGGTTTGATTGGGTATTGTTACATTAAGACATTAGCATTTAAAGAGCACAATATATAGGCATCATCGGCCCATGATGATCACCCAGGGCCGATAATCAGTCTACCCCTAGACGGCACTCGGCTTGTGGGGCTCAAAGCGCCAAAAAAATGAACTCGACAGCAACGTCTCTATCCAGAAATCAAGATAATCCACAGACCTTAGAAGAATTATTTTCTTTCTACCGAACTACACCCGCCAACTGTATACAACACTTACAATTACGTTATATCGGATAACTTATTTACCAAACAAAAACAAAAAAACAACACATTGCATCAAAAAAGAACAGCAGAAAAGTCATATAGTTTGGACCACCATGTTTAACAAATATCTTTATAGCCGAAAATTACCACAGAAATTAAAAAGTTCAGAGTTTTCACATATCTCTATAATGCAAATCAAAGCTGGTTGTCTACCAGGAAGTGACTGTTGTTGTTACCTCTAGGTCATAGAGATTCAATCTATATCTTTCATGACCTTTCACTTGTCATGATTTAGTGCAAAAACCCTGTTTGCTTACATGGTGCACAGGAGGGGGGAGCACAGTAGAGCTTTGTTTATGTGTGTGCAAGGTGCAGGTGTTTATATTTCATCTGTGTGTCCACAGTGACAGTGACATCCAGGTGTCCGTTTGGTAATTCAGTCGTTATTCAGTCTTTTTTTATTTTACACACACAGGGTGGTTTCATCAACGGGCCGCATCAGGAAACTCTCCTCTTATATAACCTGGCGGATTCACCTCCTGAGAAAACCTCCTCATAACTGATCCTGCCTTTTTGGCTACCTTACAGCGTCCAATTCCACAGTCAGACATCAATAATTGCTGTGCAAATATGCCCAATCAATCAATGTGTTTGCCATTCCTTTGGGCAGCTGACATCATGCTCGTACAAGGAGAACAAAAGACCAGGAAGGGCGTAACGGCTGCATGTCTCCATGAAAAAAAAAATCAAACACTCACACACACAAGACTCTATGTCACGTGTGTTTTTTGTCGACTGCACCTGGATGAGAACTCTCAGCTGAAGACAGCTGGAGAACAATATCCTCTTCTACTCTGTTGCTAGTGGATCTGATTTAGGATTTATGTGCTTTTATTCATAGTTGAAAATGATGTTTTTCCCTATACAGACTCTCTAAACTGAAGAGTAGTAGGAGGAATGAAGGATGAGGGATCAGGGCAAGATGAAGTCTGTTCTGTTGTTCCTTAATTAAAGGGGAGTGCCACGTTGTCTTCGTTCTGCATTTTTTCCTCTGTATCTTAACAGGAGAATAGCTCAGAGGTGCGCAGAAGAGCCTGTTCTCAGAGGGAGATTTACTCTGATGCCAGTGGTGTTGGTACACGTGGAGAAAGACGGGCTCTTACAATCTGCACCATCTCTGGGCGCAGCGGTTTCCTCTTGATCAGATGCGAGACAGTGGGACAGCAGATACAAAGGACAACAGGCCAGAAGTTATGAAACATAAAATGATGGCGGCAGACAAACTGTCAATACAAGTTCTGTTTTTTTAAATATTAAATAAAGGACTTATTCCAACATGATGAAACATTTCCACAAGCGCTCAGAAGTGTTTTTTTTTTTTTTTTCATTGAGTGTAGCAGACAATTACCAAAGACAACACAAGTTCTCTTTTGTGGGCTGGATGACGGCCATCTGCCGTGACTTTGCTCTCAACCTTGGGAATATATGTGAGCATGGTTTCCTCTCTTTTCTTAATCCCCTCTCTAATTCGTGCTGTGCTTTGGCTGAGCACCGTGACCACTTAACTAATTGTGTTGGGAAAGATGTTCCAAGGGTGATGATTCTGCTTCCAAAAGTTTCTTAAGCGAGGATGCAGGTTTTCTTAAAAGGGGGACTCTGCAGGAGGCCCATTGAGAAATAAGACCACGGCCATGCTAGCAGCTCTGTGAGACTGTACATAAAGAAGAGTAGTGCTCTGAGCTAAATGCTAACGTCACGATGCTAGCATGCTCGCAGGAAGGTGTTAAAATGCTAAAGATATACAGTAAGATGTGACATTTCCACATTAAAATGTCTAAAAGCGACTATGATCTTTGCTGCCTTTATCATCTTGGTTCAGAGTGTTAGAAATGCCAACATTTGCTAATTAGCAATACCGCCAAAATACAACAGAGGCTGATTGGATACATATTTGTACCAAGTTACTGTATAGGGCAGTTTGAATAATAGTTGAGATATTTCAAAGCCCTAAATTCATCAATCATTCAAGTTAGCAGGCTAAATCCTCTGGAGATAATGACTGTCTGCCCAGAATATGATGGCAATACATCCTGTAATCCCCAGTTATTATCTGGACATTTTCTGCCTTTATTATAGCTAAAATGAAGAGATTACAGGAAATGAGCAATAGAAAATGCTACAAAGGTCCCCGCTAAATTTGAAGAGGGTACATTGTGGATCCAGGTGAGCATGAATGGAAACCTCCAGGGCTGAAAAATGAAGCCAGTGTGGAAGTGCCAGTCCCCATAGAGCCCCATTTTACAGAGAGATAAACATGATCACAGCCTGGTACAAAAAGAAAACAGTTTTGGTCTTCACATTCATGACAATTCTTATATAACTCACTGATTTAAAAAATATATTATCCACAGCAAATGGATGTTTGTATGGCAAGTCTGTGAATATTACAAGCATCTAAGGCAGCTGATTTAACAAACGAAGGTACTTAAAAAACGTTTTACATCACAAAAGCTACATTAAGTGAAAAGAGATGAAAAGAGAAAAGACAATTGTTCACTATATGCGGCACCACACCGCTGGGATTTGAGTTTATGTTAGAGAAGTTACGAGTGCAATGCGATGCAGCAGAAGAGTCGGGCACTGCCAAGACAGTGACAGCTGGTGCCATCGCTCTGAGCTCCACGGTGTCTCTTCAGATACCTCTGGGTGACATCAGTGAGATTCCATGTTTTAGACAGTCTATAATTTGACTTTATGACGCTTCAGCAAAGCGGGCTTTATATTTACATCTACTAGCCACGCTGCTATAACCAACATTCAAAGTATGTTTCTATTTACCTTGTCTTGCTGAGAGATGCTGAATGAATTCCTGATGCAGAATGGGTGAAAAGGTCAGAGGACAGTAACAGAAGAGACTGTTAGAGAGACTTCAGGTGCTCATAACTCAGTAAAAACCACAAGTCATTTAACATTCGGGGTTCTGTACAGATTAAACAAGCTAACTAACTTACCTAGTGAGCTTTAGAAGTGCTGACAAGTGATTTTCAGAGCCCGGATAGCCGTTTCCTCTTGGCTCCAGTCTTTTTTGCTAAGCTAAACTAATCGTCTCCTGGCTCCAGCTTAAGTTTTGGTTGAAAAGATGTGAAATTCTTCTAGTTCTTCTTACAACACGAAAGCAAATGAGCATGTTTCTCAAAGTGTTGAAGAAATCCTTGAAATAATGACAGGGTTTGAAGGTGTTTATATATCACCATTAGTTGAAAAACAAACATAAATCCACTGTTTTTGGAAACTGGCTCCAGACAGTATTTCATAAATCCCAGCTTGATGTGGATTTGGGCACAGGCACAAAATGTATGCGCATCTCTTCTGAGTGCGATCTCAGATCACAGACTAAATAATACTAATAACACTACAGCTGTGCATACCCTGTATTCACATAATAAATCTTTTCCATGCGAGTCATCAGACTGAATGAAACACTTTGTCTCAGTATTTAAAACCTCCTACTGTACATATGAAATCAATAAAGGATTTTCTTAATCACTGTCAGTTCGACTGTGAATCCCACATGACCTCACACATTTGAACCATGCATTTCGAAGGCCTGTCACTCATCTTCCCTCAGCGCTGAGATTATTCTTGAAAGGGTTTCGATTCGAGGTTGTGTCTTGCAGGTTCGGAGCTCCTGTGCTGCAGCAGAGGCCCCACCGCCGGCCTTGTTTTTTTCCATGAGGCCCGAGGAATGGAAGGAGCTAAAGCTTTGTAGAACAGATGTTCCTGCTCAGCTCTAAACCAAATTACACCGCCGAGCTCACGGCCATGGGCCAGAACCGCACGGATGCTGATTGAATGGTGGAGGGGGCAACCAAAGGAGATCAGGCTCAATAAAGCAGCCACATCATGAAATCTGGTCAGCCTTTGAGGCCTGAAGATAAAAGGGATATTGACATCGCTATGGAGACTAAAAGGAGAGCTGGAGGCTCTGGTCTGGGTACCCGTCTCTGCTCTGTGGACGTGTGTCTGTTTTACAAGAACTCAAGAATGTGTGCTGTCATGGTTTTGATTTCAATGTACAAAACAGGCCATCTGAAACTGGGTGTGACGAGTGCAAAAGTTAAAGTCATATTGAAAGTTGAACCTTTAACCTCGAGCAGTTTGCCGGAAATCGTCTGCTGCATCACTGACAGGAGGGAAACCACGATCTACACACTAGTAAATTTTAGAAACACTGAGATCATGAATCAAGTCACCCTCCTGAACATTCTTTCCAGACAGCATACTGTAAATAGTCAAAATGATGTTATTTTAATGTTAAAAAACAACTTTTACTGATTTAGTTTAAATGGAAAAAGACCCACCTAAGCAAGTGGTATTATTAGCCACTTACTACTAGTGTCACAAACACAACTGGAATGTTTTCCATTTTCCTTCCTTGGAGTAGGAATTACCAACAAAACAGTCAAAATGTGAGTTTATTCATTCATTTATTCTATACTGGAGATTTGAAAGCAGGTAGAAATGGTGCCAGGCTGCAGTCAGTCAGCCATTATTGTCTCTGGAGGTTTCGTTTCCAGCTGGCAGACAAAATTGCATAGTGATTGATAAGTTTATAAGGAATCGATCTAAAACACAGATGGTGTCATTACTCCATGGCCATTACATTGTGCAAACATTTACTTCACAATGACACGTCAAAGGTGCAATATATTTATGGGAAATTTTGTTTAACACATCCAAAAGTGTAAAGGATATGAAGAAATTACGTTTTTGACAAATACGTCTATATATTGTGTTGCAGATATTGTGTTACTGTTGAAGTGAGGATGCTAACCAGCTAGCCCCTAGCAATTTTGTACCTCAAGAGGTGATTGTCCAGTAGTAAACAACAACAACAAAAAAACGTGTCTATTGCTAGTAGCACTGTCTGAGATTTTAATTTCCTGACAGGAAGGTCTGTGTTAGGTGAAACCATGAATCTACATTTCATAAGCTTAAAAGTCCTTTTTTTTTTTACCCATTTTGACAATGCATTTTTCAGATACTCCCAACAGGTTTTTTTCAAATGTTTATTTAGTCCAAAAATGGAACTAACAACCACTAAATGAACATTTAATCATTCATGGAGAACTGACTCTTTTTACTGACTATACACAATGACAAATATAAACTCCCCTCAGGTTACTTAACTCCATAGATTGACCTCATAACATCTCAGTATTGAAAGCTTTGATCATGACTGGGAAACACATAACCCCACCGACACCACAGACATAATCTCCCATTTATTTTGATTCACTCTCTTTTACGTCATGCCTCTTGGATTGCCTTTTTTCTTTCTTTGTCTTCACCTTTGTTCTTTCCTGCTTCAACATGTTTCCCTCCGGGCGATAAGTGATACTATCTTGAATAGAAAACAATGCTAGGATTCTTTCTGGGGCTCATTTACACTTTATTACATTAATAATCATGGCTGGGTTAGCAATGGAGTGAAACACTGGTTGCACCTGTAGAATCAAAATGAATCATGCTGCAAATGGTTGAAACGTACTGACATTTAGAATATTGCACTTCATGCACCGCTGTCTTCCACATTCAGTTAGATCAAATACTTAATCCTTATCATAACTAACTTATCCTTGGTAGCACTTGGCTGAAACAATGCCCTGAAGTCAATATTGAATGAAAAAACATCACTCTAACCTTTCTTTTGGGAGATCTCCTCGAAGGTTTGAATGCAACATTTATCCACAGACATTCAAAGTAACAGAAGTATAATTTTGTGGTGCCAACCGTGATGAGTGGAGTTGCCGGATAAGAGCAGATTCATCATGCTTGCTAATGAGCTTCCACTTTGCCCTGAGGATGAAATCTTCAAGATGAGGCACTTTTCCTTTGGTGGCTGCGAGTTAAATGGAGAGTGGGGAGGAAGCAGCGTTGCACACACTCCCATTCACTGATAATGGGGACTGCTTGGTGACATCAATTATACAGGCATAGCAGACATTTCACCAGGATTACCTGACAATGAACTCCCGATTCAGCCTGTCCTTTGACAGTGCCGAAAAGGCAGGAAAAGAGAGAGAGAGTCAGAGGGAAGGGAGAGAGACATAGGCGAAGAGTGAGGGACGTGTTTGGAGCCTTTTCAAGGGGAGAATGCTGAAATAAACATGAAGGCTGAGCAGAACAACAAGATCGGCTGCATTAGTATGTAACAGTATGCACACAGCGGCTCAGGACGCCAGGGCCTACCTATCAAGCAAAAAATGGTAAATCTGCTTATGAAACATTCATATCTTTGCAGAGAAGGGGACAGTCATCTGACTGGAGCTGCACCGCCTTGCATATGCTTCAGGGTTCAGTGCCGTCATCTGACAGGTTGGAGGGCTCGGGTTTGATTTTCATCAGGGCCAATGGCTCGAGGCTGACGCCCCACACCGCTCTGTGGAGGGTGTGGCCAACTAAGCAGGAGAGCTCTGCCGAAGAGATAATGAATCTGAGCCGGGTTGCCTCGCTGTGTGATCCGTGGAGGTCGAGAAATGGGGCACGGATCCTGCTAGTGAGTGGGCTCCACTCCTGTTCCTGCTGAACTGAGCCAGTTTTCAGGTAAAACACTGATACCAGTTCAGTAGGCACGGGAGGGCACAGCCCGGACATCCCTCCGTTCGACAAAGGAATGTGCAATCTACATGCTAATACTTAAGTTGTTTTATTTTTTCATATCCAACAAAAGGGTCTAATATCTGAAACATGTACAACAAGGTGAATTTTTTAAGTCCAGCAGCTGCTACACCGTTCTCTCTTTCTCTTCTCACATGGCACATACGTTGGTTACAAAGTGGAGGAATAACAACTAACATTTAGTCAACTTAGTGATTTGTTAGACAGAAAAAGAAAAATGCAGCATCTCATTTCTTGCCATCTGAACATCATTTTTTTTTCTATCTTAAATGCAACGTTAAACAGAGGCCCCCAAGTTAATGCTATTCATATTAGACTTTGGTTACGACAATAGCCGAAACAGATAAAGAAGAAATACAGGAAAAAAAACTTGACCATCTGCCACATTTTGAATGGAGAACTGTAATATTGTATATATATCATAATACTGTACTAGCTAGCTAGCATAACCACTCAAGAGCGGTCATGACATATCAGGTGTAGTAGAAATCTGAGTTTTCAAGGGTATTCAATTAATCACCTTAATTACTTCAATAATAATAATTCATCAATAACTATTCAAATATTCTTGCTCCACTGCCTGTACCCTCTGCATGTCCAGGTAGCTTGGTCATCAAAGTAAATGTATGATAAGGAAAAATGTAAACTTTGCTAACATACGCTAACCCTTTTTTTTTAGCAAGTATAGCTAACGTACTTGTTGGTATTTTCAATCACTTTGTTTTCACAAGCGAGTATAGGACTAACCAACGTGCTCGAGTGATGCTGACTGGGGCTGCTGGAGTTCAAACTTCAGTGTGGTAGCATGTATCAGAGAATATAAACACACTGTTGAGTCAATTTTCTAGTCTTTTACTCATGTTTGGGTTTTAAAAAGCATTAAAGACACACAAATCTTCCATCTCTTTAAATTGCAGGCTTCTCTTTTACCACAGGCCCATGCTCACTGCTTGAGCTTTTTTGTGTTTTTCTGGTGTTTTTTTTTGGAGAAGCTACACAGAGCTGCTAGTTGCTAAGCTATCAAACAGCTAACACGGTGTATCGAGGTTTCTTCTTATCCAGGCTGCCAACCAAAAAACTGGCATACTAGTCCTGAGCAAACTCAGTTGGACATGAACTGGGCATGCCCAAACAGGTCTGACATTTAGCACCACATTCCTTAAATCGAAATACAACCTTTGGCAATTTCTGGTCCACATTAAACCTGGGTCAAACTGTCTCACTGAAGCACCTTAAAACACATTTGGTATGCATGATGATTCTTGCCAGATGCAGGAGCAATGATAAGACAGTTGCCGCTTCAGGCAAACACAATAATGAAGGAAAAAGAAAAAAAGAAGGCGTCTGCGCTGTATTGCACTACAAGATCTGCATGTGGTCCACAGCAACATATTTATCTTGACACAGTGTCTACATGGGACATTTAGTCTTCCCGCCTCCTCCCAGCCTCCTTCCCTCCCTCTCCTCCTAATCTCTCCTCATTCTTCTCCTCCTCTCCGCCTCCCTCCTCCTTTTTTTCATATCCAAGATCATCAAGTTCTTTCCATTCACTGGAACAAATCCCCTCCGTCGAATCAACTATTTCACCTCAGGCACTGAACTTAGCCACTGTGAACAACACATAGCAGGGATCAATGCTCACCAATTAGCTAAGCTCTGTGCCTTTAGCAAGTGGGTGGCTGACTTTTGAGGGAACAGAGACTCACGCAGACCTTTACGTGACAGCTCACTGGTAAAGTTTGGCTCCTTTCGAAGCCAAGTGACGCTTACCGTATCGAGGCTTCGTATTGTGTTTCATATGGAGGATCTTTTAAACATCAAAACCACGTCTGTGTTTATAAATCTAAGTTCCACAAGCTGAAACGTGATCTCCCTCTTAAACTTTGTTCTATTGTGTAAAGCTGTATGGCTCTCTGGTGCGTTTACATCAACTTCCTGTCTGATTTGAAAGAGGAGAATACTGAAGGCAGTTTAAATTTTAGACAGCTGAAAATGTAACTGCAGCCTTAAAAAGCATTTAGACAGTGTTTAAGGGATGCACATGTTGTTTTGCAGTTTTCCGTATGAAAAACTGATTCCACAAGTAAAATCTCGCAGTCCATTGAGATCACAGTATCCGTCTAACATCGCCAATATTTATCCCGCCGACTCCATGGCAACATCCAGTGTCCAAATCACAACTGAACAATAAGAACAGCCAAGAAGACTACACAAAAGCATCCCGCTTTGGAAATATAACACGATCACCTGCTGAGCTGTGAAAGAGTGGAAATCCCTGGCAATGTGATTTTTGTTTCTCTTTGTGCATCAAATCACGGTGCCAGGAACCCTCCCCACCACAGCCGGGGGCGGAGGCTGGATCCACCCTGCACCTCCTTGCCCTTCTATGCCCTCCGCGTCCCCTCCAACATCCTCCTGGGCTCCAGATGTCTCCGTCCATGGCAGCTGTGGAGCACCTGTGACCTGAAAGCGAGAGGAAAAAGAGAGATGTAGGGTACATTACTCGTCAGAGAGTCCAAAGAAAACCTTTACGTTACACCCTGGCCGATCTCTCTGGTTACCGTGGGTTGAAAGATGATTCAACTCCTCTCTGTAACAAAAACCGTCACATTTGTGGGATGTGAAGAATGACTCCGCAGTCTTCTCTGTTGCACAGACCAGCAGGATGCAGCAGATGAGGAGTCTCGTCAGAACATGCAGAGCCAGCTACTTGGTCAGTTTTGTTTTAAGCAACTCAGGAGCAAAAAGAAAACACTGCTTGTTTAAAATGGCGAGGGCAAACTGCCTGCCGCCCCTGCATATTATCACTCCCACTCTAAATGTACATGTGCCCCGAGGAGATCTGTGTCTGCGAATGCACATGGTTCTGTTTCGTCTTTGGTTCCCATTAAACGGGGTGGTTTCAGGTCACAGAGGTCCGTTTGAGTTGTTCTCTCATTGTAGATGGCATGACGTTGTCGGGCGGGTCCACAAGGGGACACGTAGGATAAACAAACTCGAGCACTTTTTACAACTTCCTTCTTGAAAAAAACTGGGACGTCACCGTGTATTATTATCTTTTGTTGTTGTTGTTTATGCTGTTTTGCAGGAAAATTCCCGGCCCACCCTGGTGGGAAAGGAATAATGACAGGATTGTTGAGCGGTGAGGAGGAGGTTAGGGCCGAGTCTCAACAGTCTCTCCTTCATCACTTTACGTATCGCCTCCTTGCACTTATTTGAGAGTCAGAATGATGGGGGAACCACATCTGTCTTCCATCACAGGAGGGAAATCCAGATCAGATTTTTTTATTAGCTTAGGAAGTACTTGAATCTGTCGCTCCTTTCGATACTTCAAAACACTGTCATCATTTTTTCTTAAGCTACTACATTCCTCTCTCATTTTTGGACGTAAAGATATAACACGTAACATTTCTGCATGAAAATGAGCTTTGTTGTTGTGCTGTGTAATTAACATTTCCATAGAGGAATCCATAACTTTATTCAAGGTAACGGTAGGCTCCATTTGGTCGCCTGTCACTGTAACTTCCAGGAGTGAGGATGAAAGTGAACAAGACGCATTACCTCATCCGTGAACATAACTGCCTGAGTCACAAAGACAGATTTTAATCTGGCGGTTGTTTAACAATGAAGACCACGACTCCCATGATGCCACACTACCAACATCTTTTGTTTTGACAGTGGCAGGAATGACATGACTTGCATGTTACGCACGGCCTGAGGAAGAGTGCCAAGCTTTGAATCTGAATTGACATTAACAGTGGCCAAACAGTGTACTTAAAGTCTCATGACGTAAAGGCGTTTTCCCATAAGATGACATTGTGACCTAAGCGGCTGTAAAATGGTGAATAAATGTTTAAGTGCATCAGAATGACCCTGGTAACATTTAAAAAGTCTAGAAGAGCAGCACAATTAAATTATTCTATCCCCAGCAAAGGTCATATTGATAACAATTTAAATCGTTTTGGTTTTTTTAAATAATACAAAAGGCTTTAGAGAGGCGAAGAATAAAATGATCTCTTTTACTTAAATACATTATTATGTGTAAGAATTCTGATGATTGGTGACTGTCAATATTGTCATTGGTAACATGTTGATATCTGTGTTTTGTCAGCGATCAATATTCTTGGCAGCTGCCAGTTTGGAAGACATTTTTTATTCTTTATTTAATGGCCTATTGCTATAGTATGTGCCCAGCACAGTGTGCTGCCCTAACATGAACTACCTAGTGATGTTATTAGTGATGTTAACGTCAGCTAGCTAGCATCAGCAGAATTAGCTACAACAGCAGGCAGATGATTCGAACAGCAGCGGTGTTCAGATGGTGGAAGTTTGCGTGAGCAATGGGCCACAACATGGCTGACCAAAATAACTTTATGCCCCACCGTGCACCTTTTTATAATAATGGATAAGACTGCACCTCTGACGCTGTATCCAGCTCTCATTGCTGCTCCACTGTTTAAAGGCAGTCTCCTCTGCTTAACTGAGAACTGCTCAGAGCAACATAAAAAAAATGGTCCAACACATAATCCCAACGCGGTAATAAAACTGATTTGTCGTTTTTATACTTCAGGTTTTGTACAAATGATATAACATCTTAGGGTGGGTGCAGCCAGGCAAACTTTTCCCACGTGTTTTCGGTCTTTTTGATATGCTAAGCTAACTGGCCGCAGGATGTAGACTCAAATATTTGTCAGACAAAACACGAGAGCGGTATACTGTAGATCTTCTTATATCTCAGCCAGAAAGCAAACGTAGTGTATTTTCTAAAATGATGAATTACTTGTGTTTTTTATCTAATTTTCTAATTATGTATACAGGAATGATTGCTAACAGACTGAACTATGAACGTGTGTGCCAATTCCAGTGAGATCCATGACCGAGACTGAGCGACAAATGTCTATAATCAACACTGCAGGAGTATAGATCCCATCTGAGAGCACTGTCATCAGCTCAGTTTGAAGTCATAATTACAAAGAAAATTCACGAGGCCTGTCTAAGAAGCCAAAGCCCTACTCCTGTCTATACCTGCAGGTACATAAATATGTCACATGTCCGCTGACACGCTCTCAGTGGCATCTTTACCTCATTTCATAAAGACACTGGCTGTCTTCTACAGCCCTGGTGCTCATGTGTAGAGCCACAGTAAGAGTTGTATAACCAAACAAAGGCGTGAAGAATCTTCCCAGACAGAGAAATATGTCGGGCCTGTCAACCAGCAATAACAGTCGGCCCCTCCCTGCACAGGAATCATGAATAAATATGTTTGTCTAGGTTGCGAGATGTGGAACGTGAAGTTGTGCTTCGCTGAACAGTTGTAGAGAAGTGGAATGAGGGATCGCCAGCCTGCTGCCTGTGTGTGTGTGTGTGTGTGTGTATCCATGCTTGTGTGTCCATGCCTGTGTGTGTGTGTGTGTGTGTTGTTCGTTTATATGCATGAGTTGAGGTGTGAAAGAAAAGAACAAAATGGTGAGAGTGTGAGTGAATCAAAGGGAGTGGTCATGCCCTCTGACATGTCTGTGAGTCAGTGTTTGTTTGCTGGGTGTGAAAGCTCGATACAGGAAATAATTGATTGGTGACATTACTGTCAGGTTTAAATGAATGGTGAGGTGATGTGACATGTTTTTGGCAGGCAGGGTGAATTGCATGGCGGCATACGGAGGCAGGATGTGGTACTGATAATAAAAATGTAAAAAACATCAAAACACGCATACTGTGCAGTAGATAAGAACTGGACCCATTAACTATTTTGATCACGTAATCTTCAGATTCTTTCCATTCCTAAATGACATGTCTGTCTGTTTCTTTTCCAGTGTCTTGTCCACTGAAGTTTGCTGCCGGAGAGCAATATTTCACTCACATGCATGCCGAGGGTGTCATGAGAATGACATAATGGCCATTATGATTTCACAGAGCCAAATGTGACGTATTAAAACATACTTTTTAGCCACCCAACAATCCGAAACCCGAATACATTCATTTAATTATCAAAAATGACAAAGAAAGGCGAGTACTGTGCCTTTGCTGCTTTAAAAAATGATTAATCAATTCTGAAAACAGTTTTTATGTCAATTGACTCATTGTTTCAGCTCTGCTATAAATGAATACTCCACTGCAGAAGGAAGAAAAATCTGATTGCTCAGTTTGATATGGTTTCCATACGTCGATAGCGACTCAACTTGACTGTCAGTGCCATTTGGTTGTGGTTTGTTAAAGCATAATGTCACGTCCGTGGACTGTGTGAGTCCACATGAACGTACTTTAGAGCCTGATGGAAGTTATTATCGTACGTGAGGCTGAAGGTGTGAACAAGTCACCACATTTAGAAAGTGCTACGTTTGCACTCGCAGCCGAACAAAATGACCTCATTCACGCAGCCTGGAGGAAATGCTTGTTGGGCAAAAGGCCGAGAGGAGAGTGGAAATAAAACCGAACTCTAGTGGCATTTGGTATCCTCAGAGCACAAAGAGGCAACGTTAACCGTATCTGACCTTCTTTGTGTTTTCAGTGACTGGCTCGCCTTACGCTTTCTCTCAAAGGTGACAAAGCCACACCATTTGCTGAAAAGCAGTTTGACATGTATTTCTGCTCTCAGCAGTTGGCCGTGTGTGTACACTGGAGATGTTGTGATATATGTGACGGCGACCGCAAGTGTAAGATTCACATGTGAACGCAGACGTCCAACGCCGACGTCACCCAGCATCTCGCACACCGGTGCCACTGTGATTTGTCACACTGCTCTCACAAAACGCAGGCAAAGTGTTGAGAGCGAGAAGGAGAAACAAGAGACGGAGAGAATATAGAGGCATGTGAGAAGGTGGTGCATGTGAGAGACAGAGAGCAAGTCATCAAGTGTAATTGCATTAGAAAAGCTCTGGTTTATGGATGCCATACTGTCTAGTCCTTAAAGCGTGCAAAGCTCTGATGAAATATGAAGCTGTTTCAGAGACGCAGTCTTTTAAAGGGAGCGGGTTTGAACAGTGAACCCTTCATACCAGACGTCAAGGGATTATCGAGCAGTGTCTGAAACCCTCTCCTGATCATTTCTGTAACTTTCCAACACTGACAGTCCAACATTCACGCCCTCTTAACCATTGCTGGGCAGGTGTATTATTCTCAGATAACGATCTCTGTCACGTTTTGATGACCTTTAAAAAATGGACAGCAGTATCTCCATATTTAAACAATTATCGTGTCCACCCCATCTGTAACAGCACGCTTTTCACCCTGCCTTCAAGTGAAGCCCGCAAACTTTAGTTTTCCACATCCGAGGTACTACTCAGATCATTTCAAGTATACTCCCACCTTAAAGGAGTCAGTATGCTTCAAAGTACTTCTCAGATTATGATGTCAGAGTAGGAGAGCATTTCTGTAGCGGATGATTTTCTGACAAGCACTCCCATTTCATACAGTAACAGTTCAGACTGGGAGGTGAGTAAGCAGAGTTTATCTCATCTCTTATTGTTTTCAGACAGAAGATGAAGTGAATTTTAAGGAAATTGCAAATGAAGTTAATGAAAAGACACGATTGGGTGCGATTTCCCCCTGTTTAAAGGAGACATATTGTGCTCATAGAGTAAGTTCACATGCTTTAATGCTCAAAAATCACGTCTGTTTTCTCATACAGCAGCTCTACATTCCCCCTCCGTATAAAACTCTCCTGTCTCTTTAAGGCCCCCCTCCGGGAAACCCTGTCGCCTCTGATTGGTCAGCTCACGCATGTCTGACCCAGCGGCGCTACAAACAACAGAGCAGCTGTGCTCAATCAATTCTTATGTGCCAAACTATTGGCTAGGCAAAATATTACGCAAGTGTGTGATACGGTGACATAGAGTGATGTCACTAAGTAACAGAATTAAAGACTACTGACGAGACATTTCAGGAGCAGTGTTTTCCGTTTGATAGAGGTGGTCTGTTGGTGTGGACTTTGACATTTCCAGCTTACAGTTTGATCAGGAAGAAACAGCACTGAGACTTTGTATACCTCCATATTTTACCTGGGACACAGTGAATTGATCAGAGAGATAGAACAAGACCCCTGTCTCAACCAATCACACCTCTGCAGGTAACCAAGGAGCCCATGAGCATTAAAAAGTAATTACCAGTGCTTTTTGGGCCCCAGCTTCATTATTTAGCTCATTAGATCACTCAGTCCAGATAAACGGGCCCCCACATGCAACTGATGAAGGGAGCAGGAGCCTTTTCTCATGTCCCAATAATAATAATCCACTTTGCATAGTCTTGATGCAATTTGTTGGATGTAATTTCATGCAAAATCAATCATTACAGACCTTTTCTTAGAAATGAAATAGAACAAGACATAAGAGACTAAATAGATTAGGGGATTTTTTTTATGTCAAAAAGTACTTGATGCTAAATCATTTGAGTGTTATCTTTAGAGAGGCACTGACTCACCTCTTATAGGGACAATGGAGAAATGAAAAAGTGATCCAGAATCCTGCGCTGACAGGAACATAATCCATTACAATCCATGAGGGGAAATGGCACAGCTGCATTAAAGCCGGGCATAGGCTATCTCTGAATCTGATAGTAGAGGCTATCTCAGCTATTAGCTAATAGCTGTGGCTAAGCTGATAAGATTTTGACGAGGGGGGAAAGACTCTCAGAGAGGACCTGAGAAGAAAACAGGCGTAGAGAAAAGAGAGAGCGACACACAAGAGATGGTGAAAGTATGAACGATAAAGAAGATTGTGAGGTGACGTAGCTGTGATGGAAATAAACACAGACACAATAACATTGGACTGCTGGGTTCATCCGAGGACATTGGATTCTACCAGTGCTGCTTTCAGTAGAGCTAACTCTAGTAAAGTCTCACAGCAGACTCAACTAAACCAACCACTTTTTTTTTCTATTTGTGGCACACCCTGAACACGGCGTCCTGGCAGTTTCAGGCATCATCTATGAGAACAAAAGCTCATCAGGAGTTCTTCCCTTCTCGCCTCTATTTGTTGTGCATGAATCCAAAAGTGGTGCCACAAAAGTTGTAAAATTGAATTTTAAAAATAGCAGGTGAGAGCTGCAGCAGGATCTGGTGATGCGTCATATTTAATTCAGATAAGGAGGGGGGGGCGTGAAGGAGGATTGGGAGGGATTCCTGACTGACTATTGAGATGCATCCGTCAGCATGGCGTGTGAGAAGACCAAAAGGAGTTGGCGTGTTCGGATTGTGACCTCTGTAACCGGCAGGCTCCCTCCCACTCCAAGCATGCAATCTCTCCACAAACTGAGGCCTGTTTTTCCACCACACATGGCTTCAATTGGAGGCTACTGCTGCTGTGTCTGCAGCTCTGAAAAAAAAAAAAAAAAAAAAAAAGCCAGCCACAGCCAGGCATAGCTCGACAAACCTGATTATGAAATCAGTCGCTTGCAAACAAAAATCAAGCTGGCAGCGTCACTCAGACATATGATATGTCTGTGGTGCGCTGGCAGAGATGTGACGAGATGGCTGTATGGGTTTCTCGTGATTTCTTGAAAAGTATTTGTCTATTTGCGTTTGTGTTTGTGTGTGAACAGGCCTGTATTTAAAGTCTCGCTCCAGCGCCAACAAGGCAAGCTGTTTACTACTTGGTTGGTCGTAAAAAGTAAATATGCATCAGTCGGGGCCTATCAAAGGCTCCTTCATTCGGTCCCTGGCTAAGATGGCTTTGGATGTGTGCTGTAATTGCCTCGGCTCAGACAGAAATTCTCTGTGGTAGACGCATGGCCGGGCTGAAAGGGCTGAGGGAGACCATGCTGTCCTGTGCACTTAAACACTCCACAGTTGATCTGAGGGGAACCAGCGAACACACAAAGTGCAGGGCAAACCATGAGAGAGGAGAAGGCCATGTGGCTGCACACACACAAACTACTGTGGAGTCACACAGGTGCACATGCACCACATGGAGACATGCGCTCATGCTCACATAACTCTTATCGACGACAGCAAAATTAGCAGCCGAACCCAAATAGCAAACATCTGTTCATTGTTCTCAAGACAACGCCCATGTCAGCATCTGCCGCAGAGAGTGAATATGCAGAGTTTGGACTGTTCTGAAGCAGAGTTCTGATTTTAAAGCTGAATTAAGTGATATCTGACCACCAGGGGGCAGAAAAACTCCCCCAAAATGAACAGAAATTAAGCGTCAACATAACGTCGGTTAGTCAAATTGCTACAGCTAACTCGTTTCTATGAATTGTCTTTTTAAACTTCTCACACATGCAGCAATACGTGCATCCCATTGGCATTGTATTTCTGGCCATGTGACAAATTTGAGCGATTATTCATTAGTTATATTCAGTGTTAGCGTTGGTTTAGATGTCCGACTCATGAGGAAGACAAATGTTTAGCCTTCGTCAACCGCCAGTCTTTTATTTTAGCTCTTTCGCGTCAAAGCTTGCATTTTTGCAAGTCGAAGTTTGCATTTTCAAACAGCTTATCTGCCGAAAAAATCACAAAAAGAAGCTAAAAGATAGTCTTTATTATTTGTATTAACACAACTCAATGCAGATCTATAGAATCCTTTATGTTTCACTATTACAGGGTCGTTGCTTTGTCCTGTATATTGCTGCATTTGAAATAAAACATGCTGTATTTCCAGAAGTACAAACTTGTCTTAAAGCATTAGCCTTGCCCTTGTGTCACATGTCTCTTACACATGGGAACGACTCCACTGATTTAGCAGACCCAGATAAAGCCTTGGAGCGCGCTCAAATATTTGAACTATTTGTCCAAAAATGTTCCGTGCACTTGACTTTAGGGGTTAGTTTATCACATCAGACTCCTTTTCCAAACAGTGGTGAGATTATGGCATTGTACAAAACCCCCCACAGTCATGAGTTTGCAGAGAGAAAGTGCTGGTACAGCAGCCAGGAGTCATGCAGGTGTGTGTGTGTGTGTTTGTGTGTGTGTGTGTGTGTGTGTGTGTGTGTGAGAGTGTGTGTGTGTCTGTGTCTGTGTCTGTGTCTGTGTGTGTGTGTGTCTGTGTGTGTGTGAAATATTATCTGTTTTCTTTTTCACAGAGATCAAAATCAAATGCAGGTTCATTCCACTTTTACAAGGTTTTTATTGGTTTGGCTTAACAAAATTCCACTATGCTACGCTCTAAAGTAGCCTAGAGTAAATAAAGATTTATTTTTCATTCGACCCTCATAAACAACGAGATTAACCACCCATTTGAAATATCTGCAGTGAGCCAGCGAAAGCTGTAAAACCAACTACTTGTTTGTCATACAAACAGATGCGCTGTCCTCCCAAGTGCCATCACGGAAAGATCAAAGCTAGACCACGAAAACTGAACAAACTCCATAACATCAGAGCGAGGCTTTGATCGTATCTGTTGTCTCATGTTGTGTTTGTCACAAGTCAGCTGCCAGAGGAAAAAAAAAATTGGATGGGAAACTAAGGAGAAGCACACTACAGAGCAACACTAATAAAATTGGGAAATGGAACACAACACCCACAGAAAGAAAAGAGTCAAAGGAAAAAAATGTGAGAAAAAGCATGTGAGAAACTGAGAGGGGTGTTAGCCACTCACCATGCCCACCGGTCCGTTTGTGCTACCCGGTAAGTCTGAGTCACTTCAGAGTTCAGATGAGGATATGCACAAAGTGGAAGAGTTGACCCTACAGGGAGGACCCCTATGACCAATTTACTGGCTGACTAACTGAACATCTGACTGACTAATGACTGATTAGACAACTGCACGGCTGTCTGACTGACAGCACGACTGTGTCCACTGTGCCATTTCAGATCCAAGAAACAGTCGGCAGTGCAATCCTCAGAGCCCGGGTCTCCCGCTGAGGTCTCGCTGCCAAAGCTGCTGTCCTCTCTCGTCATGTCCAGGGCCGCTTCCCAGACTCAGACAGCCCGGCGAGAAGCAGAGAGAGAGGGGGTAAAGTCAAGATCTGTCCCCCCCTCTTGTTCCCACAGTCTGCCAGGAGGGGAGGAGAAGATTGGAGGCTGCTCTGTTCCCATAGAGGTCAGATGTGGAGTTAACACACCCAGCCAGCCAGCAGGCTGGTAACTGCTGCCTGCCCTGCTACCGGAGTTGTTTCCCCCTCTCTCCCTCTGTCTCCTCCCTGCAAACCTGATAAATCACTCTGGAGACACAGCAGAGCACCAACCCACTCAGCCACTCACACAGCCAGGAGTAACAGTGGAGACAGAGAGAGACTTTCAACCAGTTGTCCCAAGAGATCCACTGCCCATATGAGAGTCTGGAGGCAGAGCTGCCAGTTCTCCTCCCTCCCTCCTCTCTATACCTCCCTCCATTCTTCCCTCCCTCCCTCTCTCCCTGCCTCTCCTCTTTCATTCCCCTCTCCAGTTTTTTTTTTACAGCCTCCGCTGAGACACTCTTATTGTGGCAATTGCATTAGCCTTTAGCGAGCGAGGAATGGCTCTTAGTGCCTAATGCAATGTTGTGTCTCTCTGTCTTTGTCTCTCTTTCTCCTTATCTGTCTTTCCCCCCTTTCTCTCTCTCTCTCTCTCTCTTCCTCTGTCTATCTCTCACAAGTGTCTATCAGTTTGACATGTACACGTACACACACACACACACACACACACACACCTCCTCTCCTTCCTTCTTTGCAGCTTTTCTTCTTCCTCTGTGAGTTATCCCTTAAAGGGACACTGTCTCTTATTTGGCTCTTTCATAAAGGTGCTGAGGTGCTCTGAAGGAGTCCAGGTGCAGCAGGATCATATTTCCGGAGGCTGAGAGGCATCGATTGTGTTTCTCTGTTTGCCTTGTGATTGTCTCAGATGTTTACCCGCTATTACGGAGCTAATGGTCTACTGGGCCTCTGCAGGAGAATCAATTAAACAACAATAGGCAGGAAAAAAACATTTGACCACTTAGTTCACAACCATAATAACATAGTAGGAAACATATTTTCAAAATATATCACGACTGAAATTGGCTGCATGTTGCTAGTTCCTAGCTAGTTACTGTTGCTACTATTGCTCAGCAGGTAGCCTTTTAAGATTCAATTAAAACAATTTCAGATTTACCATTTGAAATTGTTGGGTTTTTTTCTTTTAAACATTGTTTTTTCCAAACAGGTATTTAATTCCTTTGCGTCGATTTTGCCAAGGGAAACGACAGCTAAACTCAGCTGCAGGTAGCTAGCTAATTAAGCTAAGGTTAGCTCCATGATTTTGATGAAAGCTTTGTGTCTGGCCAACTTTTCACTGTATATAAGTGTTTTTAAGTGAGCACTTTATCAAAGAGTTCATAAATGTGCAGTCTTCTTGATATTGTATTCATATAAAATTAGAGGCTCAAGCCAACAGGTCTCAGGCAATGATTCAGCATAGTTAATCAGCTGCAGCTAGTTAGCTATTTAAGCTAACATTCATTTGGTTCATTGTCTCTGACTGACTTTTTACCTCGTCAAGCAGGCTCATTTTAAACCAGGTCATAAATGTGCACTTGATATTGTATCAATAAAATGACTGAGGTTAAAGCTAACAGGTCCCAGGAAAAAGCTACTGAAGTCAGCACGCTAACCAGTGAGCTCCAGCCCATCCTGTCTCGTAATACCACTTTGTACCAGCAAGAAGTGATTATCTCATTATCAATATAATGATTTTGTAAAACTCACCAGCACAGTCTTGGTTTTTCTTTCCACATCGCCTCTGGTCTGCTCAAAATAAATCCTCGGTTCACCAAGTAAGATGTGAGAAAGGTGGTAGGATGGTGACACCTCAAAGTCTCGGGGCACTGGTTCCACGGTTAATCGAGCAATGAGCTAACTAGCTAATGGTAGCTAGCTGCAGCCAAGGATAGCTAGCAAAGAGCAGTAGTTGTCAGTCAGATATGATGCGCACTTTGTTTTTGAAGCCACCTTCAAATTCCATATTCTGCAAATTACAACTTTAATTTCGAACAACGAACCCAACTGAACTGCTAACGTTGGCCTACTTTCTAATACAGCCTATGTAGTAGCATTATGATCGGCTTCCACACAGTGGGGAACTACTACACTACATTGTGGATGTGCTCATCTTTAAAGGGTTCTTTTTTAAATCTAACCTACAACGCCACAAAAAAAATGTAGTTAGTTAATGATGTGCTCCTTCACTTTGGAGGTTACACTCTGTATGTACTGTCTAGAGCTTGAATTCAGCTCTGTATGCTACTGCTGTAATATGTTTTGTCAAAGGTCATAACAAAAGAAGTTGAAAAAAAAAAAAAAAAAAAAGAAAATGTAAAATGCAAATGACAAGAAAAGATCAGGATGAAGATTTTATCCTGTGGGTAATGGGGGCGGGACTTGATAAGCTTTGGCTTCTCCCGCTTTTCCCTTTCGGCCATGTGTCTTGTATTATTTGAACAATGATGAAATGTGATGTTTATGAATTGACATGCCCGAAATAAACAACATAAATAAATAAATAAATGTAGCCCAGTCCTTCATTAAGCTAGTTAGCAAGATTAATAACGATTGCGGCATACATTAGAGCAGATGAACATACAGTTTGAGCCATTTTTTACATTGCGACTCTTGTATGTAGTTTTTGGAACGCTTCAACATGTGGAGAACTCAGAAGCTCAACAGAAATTGTTGTGATTGCTAACTTATGATTGGACAATCTGTGCCCATTGAGCAACTGATCAATTAAACTAAGGTCAAATTATTAAACCATGTATGTAATTTTTCTTAGGAAAAGGATTTTGCAGCACAGAAATACTTGACTATGTAAACTTTAAGAGGTTGCACAGTCACATCCACTTTGTGTCTCAAAAGCCCAGGCATCAATATGTTCAGCCCAGTAAAACACTCTGTCAACAAAGCCTGACAGTGTTTCATCTGCAGGCACGATGCAGCAGTTTTGGACTTGGCCTTTAAGTTTGACACAGGAAAGTGACAGGAGGCCCAGCGGAGAAAGCGTCTTGGAAGTAGAATGTCACAAATTTTATCCCCACAACAGTGTGTCCAAAACAGCTTTCCTGTCCTGCTGAAGTGCCTTCAGAAACTGCTGAACCCTGTGCGAAAAGGCTGTGTGAAATGACTTCACTTAAAAAGTAAAATCTAATGCTATTAATGTGCCCCAGAATATGCGAACAACAAAGTTAAAAACAAAACACTTACAGTAAAGTAGCAGGGACGTCCAAATGATGCCGCTCTGAGGTACAGTCATGGCCGCCAGTGGCTCCAACTGCTGCTCCCTGCTGTAAATCTAAAATGATTAGAGGGCAGCAACTGAGATTAGACTGTATATCAAAGAGTATTACATGTCCAGACATAACATTCATTAATTAAACTCTTGTGTTCTCTTTGAAGTTAGATAATATCTTATAAAAGCAGTTTGGGGGACGAGAACTGCAGCCCCTGCAATGTTCTTGGAGCCGTCTGTCCGTCTCATAACTCACAGCGCTGCACGAAATTAGACTTCAGTGTCTTCTTCCAGGATGGGTCCACTACTTTCTCAACAGCAAAGGTGGCTACTGATGCACGAGTCTCTCTGAACAAACGACCTGCTACAGGCACGGCAAATTAGGAAGGCAGTATTTTCTCACTTCAATGGCGCCCAGCCATACTGATAATGTAGGTTTAATGTGGTTATAAGATGTGTCTCTGAGATGCAAAGGAGGCGAATGCCAACTGCTGCTGACGGGAGCTGACGTTAGCTAGAAAGCTAATTTAGCTCAGTTAGCTTTGGTCCTATAAGCTCCACCAGGGGAGTGTTGTTATAGAGACTTCTAGCTAGTTAGCATGCTAACTTCAGTAGCTATCTCTGCAACACAATTCATATAGTAGATGCATCTGACATAAAGTTGTTATTACAGCTGTTATTTCTTTACATTTTGTTGATATTTTTTGTTTGTTTTTTAATGTTTTCAACTACAATTCTTACATGTTGCACCTTTAAAGCGACATTAATTGATATTTTTATATTACAAAACAGAAAGATTATCCAACTTGATGTGTTTCACTGTCTTTTAGATCATTGTTTTCATTTTGGGTTCCATGACTTTATTCTTTTGGTTCACTCTTGCCGCTCTTATCGAGCCCATTTTCTGAAGCAGGCAGTTGTTTTCTGCAAAAAACAAACAACAAACAAACAAAAAGCTCTGAAAGCCCACGCAACCTGTACTGGCAGTGAAAGTTGGCCAGCTACTAGCTGGGGAATATAGTGGAGCATTTAACAGCATTAAACAATTCTCCCAGGAGCTGGTGGAGACCAAAAACAGAGATAAAAGGAAAGTGAATCATCAGGTGAACACAACCCAAATGAACATGTCCTCAGTAAACGACTGGAGTCGCTGATTGCCATTGAGTCTCAAAACGACACATATGACTGATGGCACATGTCCACAGGGCTTGAACCGCTTCCAACCTACGCATGTCGACCAACACGCGACACTCGTGGGCTTTCTGCTCTGTGATTTTGAAATGAATGAACATGGAGGCTCGTGTGGAAACTTTCTCGTTTATAACAAAAATATTTCACTGAAATGTGTTTCAACAATTTTTTAGGCAAGACATGAGCAATGTAGTCGGTGAATCTGTCTTCATTTTAACTCGACAACAGCTGGACGTATCACACTTTGTCTTAACGTGGTTAACGTTGTGAAAATCAGTTTTTGCTCAGGTTTAGGCACCAAAATGGCTTTTAGTTAGGTTCAAGAAGAGACTGTAGTTGGATTAAATAGGTACATAATTTACATACAAGTTACATTACCTTCCTGATGTGAGTTAAGTACCTTAACTAAGTTAAAATAACTCCCAGTTAACTTTTGGTTTTACACAGGACATGAGCAGCGGTTTACTGGGAGGAGGTCCTGTGTTTGTTTGAGCCGTTTGCTGCATCACCCTTTCTCTGCTTCATCACCTGATTTCCTCCTTTAATTATGTCATAATTACTACGACCACTAGATGTCGCCTCCTAACATTAATAGTAAATATGGGTCACACTAACCTGCTTGCACTGACGACGTATATGGCCGTTTTTAAAGGTGGAAAAATATGCCAGATGTAGAGTTATTATTTCTGAGCTTTGTTTTTTCAGTTTTGAGGTGATTTTTCTGTCACAGTTTTCCTGCCACTGGCACAGGGAGATTGTGTGCACATTCTTAATACCGCCTACAAATATCTTATTTGCTGGGGGGGGCCTGCAAACCGGGGCAACAGCCTTCAATGTTTGCAGCACCGGACTTATTTAAAGTGCTGACCAATCTCACAGATGGATATCTCAAACCTCGGGCAAATAGAGCCTGACTGCAAGAAATAACTGCCCACTCTGAAAACTACAGAAAATTAATCAGCACTTATGAGAGCAAAGCTTCACAAGATGAAAACAGACGTGGCATGACAACATTAATCATAGATCATGTAGGTGCTGCCGTCTCAGCACAAAACAAGCCATCTTTCAAGGCTGCGATCAGGACTCATTTCTCAAGCTGAGGTGCTGATGTTTGCCTGTATTTCTCATATTTTCCCTTCGGGCTTATTTGTTTGTTTAAACTGGTCTGAATCATTCAGACTTTCCAGCACACTGAGCCAGGATAAAGCAGAGCGGCAGGGTGACCGACTGGGATCAAACCTTCATTTTCAGTGACTAAAACCGAACATTCACTGAAACACCAGGCAAGAGTGGTTTCACTGCATGCAATGAATCCTGTTTTGTTACATACCACTATGTTATAGTGTATAAACAATGTCACGCACTGTTTGAATGATGTGGCGTTGTTTGAAGGAAGAAAATGCTTCTGTATTAACATTTTCCATTTGCAAACGTAATGTTTCCAATGTGACTTCAGTTGAGTGATATTAGTTTCATACTGGAGGAGGGATCAGCTTTTTTTAATGGTAATTGCAAAAATTCTTGAAATGACAGTCGAAGCAGAGCCATTTTCATGTCTTCGGGTTGTTATTGTTAGGTTCAGTTTGAACATTTTTGTGTAAAAAGATGTTTTCAAGGTCAATATCTACAACCCCAAAGGTGATGTTTCTGGAGCTTCACAGTGAAACATCATGGCAGCATTCGCCTAAACAACTGACACAGATGGCTACTTGTTTAAAAGCTAGAGTTGGAAGTGGCATTTTATTTATTTTGTATCTATTTATTTATTTATTTTTATATTTGCAGAAAAACCTTGCAATCAATGATCTAAACGCTCTGGAAAAGTTGAGTTGTCATATTTGGGTGTACTTGTCCTTTGAAGTGTTTCTTTACATGCTAGCTAAGATAAAGACCTTTCCTTTCATATGATCATATAATTAAATAATAAAAGTCTAGTGTGAGATTTCTCAATGTCTACTTGTTGTGCCTTAAAGCTGATTAAAGTCTCACATCTCCATGTCAAGCAGACTGTGTATTTTTGCCATCCGTTGCTAAAAGAGCATTTTTTGAACATGATTTATTCACTTGTTACGGTAAATATTTTTGCAGGATCTCGCCCCTGTCCTGACTGTCTTCATGTTTTGATATCGAACCACACACTGTCAGAGCGGAAAGATCGAGAGGTGAAGCTGATGACAGATGGAGGGAGATAGACAGCCTGGCTGCCTGTCTTTTACTTTTCCAGGGTGGGCTGAAGACAGTGCCAGCGGGGATGCCATGCATGGTGCTGTGCCGGGAAAAGAAGCCTACGCAAGAAATAGGGGGGAGGGAACGAGCGCATACACAGACACACATTGATTCACACACACATTGATGTGCACACACACACACACACACACAAACTCACACAAGCATTTCACCAAACATAGGGGGGCATGAACCCAACATTTGCAAGTATACGCACGCACTAACTGACAATCGACAACTACGCAGACACACAGCGCACACAAGGATTTCATTGCTACAAACCAAACACACGCACACACACACATAACCTATGCAAATGAGCTCCAGAGGCTCCATGGCATGTGGCAAATGCCCAGCTCTCCTGCCCACATCCTGTTTCCAGACCGAACCAGAGCTCGCCTCTTCACACAGGGCAGCAACATGGCCACAGATGAAAAACGACACTGATGAAAGACGGTTTTCAAATCTAAATTGCTTCTGTTTTTCTTTCTCAATGCAGAAATGTAGATCATTCCCTTTTACCTTGTTTTTCTTTATATCTGCGTGTCAGTCTCTGTGAGACTGAGGCTTCATAGGCTTTGAGATATTTATCTGAATTTCTTTTCTTTCGCTTCTCCCTAACCACTGGAGGTGAGCGCAGTTGATTCATTTTGTTGCTCAAGGGCACTTGAAGCATGGCAGAGGCTTGCCGAGACAGAGCTTGAACTCAGATCATATAGCCGGGGGCAGTCTCGCCTGCCGCAGAGGCACATCATACAGTCATTGCTGCACTTTTTGTAGCGTCGGTGACTTCGGTGACCGCTCGAACACCCTCTCTGCAGCTGCCCTCAACACACACACACACAAACACAGATACACACACTCGCACAACTCTTTTGAGTTAAAATAGACACATATGTTCCCTAAAGCTCAGGGACTTTTAGCTGTAAGCTGTTAAAGAGAGGGATTGTGTGTGATGCTTGCTGCCTGGAGGGCGCTCTGTTCGAGTACTCGCTCTGTTCTTTCCCATACTTCTCGAGCACAACGCCATCTGTAGCACGGCTTATCACGAACGTGCGTTCATTTTTCAAATACGCTCACTTCTCCGCTCCACCTAATGCGACAGATTACACACCTTTTTCATATTATACGAGACCTTTTTCTGATTCGTTCAATCGTTCCGTTTCGATTTGTCCTAGCACGAGAAGCACAGGTGAAACTAATAACAATAACAAGGTTCAGTTAGATTTTAGTGTTTCATTTCCAGGACGGAAAGGGAGGCAGCATGCACAATAACATTGCCCCGGGCATTATGAATGTTACTAATGACAACTAAATGAAAAAAGAGGTGTTGATAACGGGCAGCATGAAGAAATAAAGATGTATAAAAATCAACTCTTGAACCAGGACACAAAGGCCCAGGGAGACGGGGAGAGAAAAGATAATGAACCACAGAGAATCCAAAAAGGTTTCCCTACCACTACCAAGTCTAGAGAAGACACACACATATGTTGGCTGTATGGTTTTTCCCAGCAGCCCTGCCTGTGCGAGGGGCTCAGGGGGAAAATCTCCAGGGACTAAGTGAACTCTTCGCTCCTCCGCTGCCACATCTGGATGACACACCACCGCCCAGCATCAAAGGAGGGGACGCAGCGGACGGCCAGACAGGTGGCAGGGAAGTACGCCCGGGACACACACATGCAGTATATGTATATATTTATATATATTTAATATATTATATATATATTATACAAACAAGATGTAAAACACAAGCACGCATGAATACGGACATTACCAGACTCTTTTAGAGATATGGCTCTGGGGGTGGCAGTGATGCTCCGTCTACCACTTTGGTCCATACTAAAATAGCTCAACAGCTTTTTGATGGATTGCCATAAAGTTCTGTAGAGACATTTATGGAGCTCTCTGATGTTAATGATCACCGTCTAGAAGTTACCACTTGTGTATTTGAGTGAAAGGTTGAGCAACTGTTGGACGGCTTGCCATAAAATCTAATATAACCTACAGACATTTGTGTTCTCCTCGGTTTGGTTTTGAATAAACTGATGATTCCTGTATTTTGTCATAAAATGCCTTCATCAGCTCAGTATATACGTTTTTCCAATTATTTGTTGAAATACCTGCAAAACTAAAGGTGTTCGCATCAACTTCAGCTGTACGTTGTGAATTAGCAAATGCTGGCATGTTTAACTACATTAAACCTGGTTCAACATCAGCATGTTATTATTATCATTGTGAGCATGTTAGCACGCTGACATTCACATTTGAGCTCAAAGCACTGCTGTGACTAAGCACAGTCTCACAAAGCTGCTAGCACGAGCTGTCTTGTTTCTATTTATATGCAAAATGTTACTACTACTATGTCTGAGACAATATAAGAGAGGAGTCAAACCGCTTACAGATTTTTGAATAGAACAGTCTGTTGTATATGAATATGCCGCTCCCCCTCTTCCCCCCCCCCCCCCCCCCCCCCCCCCCCCCCCCCCCAAAGAAAATGTATTTTATTGCTTCATAACGGTGGGACGGGGAAACGTATCAGCCAATCGTGTTGTTGCACTGAAGCCAGGGCACAGTGGAGATTCACAACAGATTCAACAGATTTGGTGCAGCTATCGGAAGACTTCCAATAGGGATGGAAGAAGAGAAAATAAAGAGGCTGATGGGTGAAAGCTGGTGTATGTCTTGTAGAGGTATAACCTCTGGGGTAAAGGCCTTTTGAACCTCACTGTGAGGCAAAGTCACTAAACTTTTCAAGCGTTTTTTTTTTTTATTTTTTTTAGGTTCAACAAAAAAATGTAATTGAGAATAACATCCAGTGAACAAAAGGGCTTCATGATCAAACATCAATAACTACAATTCCTCTTCCAAAAACGTTCCTTCTTATCTTGTTTGATCCAAAGTTAGTAAAGTTACACACTCAAAACTCAGATGGAAACTGAAACATATTCCAGAAATCTCAGTTCTACAAATTGTGACTTGATAATTCATTTCTCACACTCTGGATTTCGATTGCACTTCCAACTTTCTGCTGGTGTGATGACATTATTAGATCTCCTCTAACCTCTGCCTATTTTCTGTTTTCCTTAATCTATCACTTCAACACTTGGGCATTGCACAGACTGAACTTATCGCTGCGCTGCACTACAGGAAGCTCCCTGAAACACATGTTGGGCTGAGCACCCAGTGGGGCAGTTGGAGCAGAGTGCTCCCCATACGCTCCAGCGCTGTCGCCCAGCCCAGCGCTGCTCCTCTGCCTGCCGCTGGTGATGGATGATCTGTGAGCGATGATGAATCGGCTGCTGTCAGGCCCTCAACACACCCTCATCTGGGATTCAGCCATAAGGAGAGAGGAGCATAACCATCACCCTGCATACCTTAAAATACAGCTCATATCCCCTGAGGCGAGATGATTATTAACACACAGTGTGATTTGAATGATTACAGAGTGGCTCCTATCATTTAATATGATTATCATAATGTAGTAGAGTAAGAATGTTAACGTGTGATTATTGTTATCGTGATGTTGATGGATTTTATGTATTTGAATTGTAAGTGAAGTATTGCACGACCCACTTTATAAGGAATCTATTGTTTGACTGAACCGTGGAATATATAATATACATGAAAATCAAAATCATCCAAAAAATGTTTATGGGAAACAGGAGACGAAATAGGAGGAACTCATTCTGTGAAGCGGGCTCATACAGTAGGTGTGCCAATTTACTTCTGTAGCATAATGACATCAGTATGTTACAGAAGTTAGGAAGTGAATTCAAAACAAAGAGTTCACAGCACACGTTTTGGCCTCACTGGGGGCAAGTTCTGGAATTTGCAGAGCCAGACCTACCGGAGGAATGAACAGCCACCGTCACATCTGAGTCTGATTAACCTGTATGTAAACACGCAGGTACACATGCCTCTGTGTGTCCTCACTGGCTACCTTATGGGTGATGTGCAGTAAAGCAATCGAGCTGTTTGGGGCGAATAAAGACTTCATGATCAAACTCACTTCACTGGTGGTGAGCAGTTCATTGCTGATGGAAACATCTGTTCATGGACAAGGTGCTGTTTTAATCTTATTTATGTAAGGTCACATCTTAATCTCTAAACACGCCGTTACCTTGAGTAAACTTGTGGATTTCTCTGTTTGTACATTGTTGGAGGTATTTTGGGTTGTGTAGGTGCACAACTCAACAGAATGTAAAACAAAGGTCTAGTTGTTTTGCAACATTTGAATGCAGAATTCTTACATATCATATCTTATATGTTAAACAACACACTTAAAAAGGAAAAACAAAGAAAAACTTTGCTGGATACACATGGGGAATTTGATATGAGCATCATACTAAAGATACAGTTTACTGTGTAATAAGTTCGAAGGTGAACTTTAGTTGAGCTTTTTTGTTATATATATATATTATACTATCGTCATTGCTTTCTGTTTATCTATTTTTATTGTAGATCAGTATCAGAATCATCTTTATTGGCCCAGTATGTGTTCACATATGCTAAATTTGACTCCAATGTATGTTGTTCTTATGCAACACAATAGCACGAATACAGGGACAAACAGAAAAAACTGAACAAGCGTGGTAAATAACAATATAATGTTTAGGACTGTTCTGCACAGTAGCATTTGGAAATGAGGTAGTTGTGTGTACAATTGGCAGAGACCATTACAGTGCACACAGTAAGTCTGTGTAAAGGTCTGCTTATGTTGTAAACAGTATAAATTGTGCAATGAGGCGACAGAGGTAGTGCAAAGAAACAAAAGAATACACACTAATAATGGATTATACAGCAAATGTGTGAAGTTTCCTATGTATCCCTAACCGAAAACAACATTGTCAGTTCTGTCAACACTTCAGAAAACATAAAGCGCAGCTATATTGTGGTTATTATGTGTAAAATAAGACATGATTCACTCAAACACCACATCAGCTCTGGTTTGAACTTCACACTCTTTGCTCTCCTGACTCATTTCCTCACGTTTTCTTAATTTCCTGTGTGCAGCAAGCAGATGGATCGGAGTTTGGGTTAAGGCTCGAGTGTTATCTGTGCTGAGTGAGAGAACGGCTTCCTGGTTGCTTCAAAGCCAGCAGCTTTTGAGCTCCTTCAGACCAAATAGCCTTTATGCTGCTGGTGAACACAGTGTCTCACTGAGGTGGTCAGCTGGCTTTAGGAGAGTCAGCAGCACAGATGTTCTGTGTTTGTGTGGTGGGATCAGGTTAACGCCCAATGCTGATATCGTGTGTGCAGCTAGATCGATAAACTGTGGGTCAGTGCTGAGATATTCAGAGAGAGAGAGAGAGAGCCATGTGGCAAGAAAGTCTCATTTCACACAAATCTCAGCGCTATAGCAAACAGAAGCAGACGGAAACCATTCCCTCTCTCCTGCGTGCCCCGGTCCAGATTACTTCCTGAAGGTTTGCTAGAATTTCAATCATGTCCCCCCTCCTTCTCCCTCCCACACTCTCGTGCATCTGGCAAACGCAGGCCGATATTTATATTCATAACAAACAATGCATCCAAGAGAGAATGATATAGAATATCTCAGACAGTGTGGCTCAGGAGGCAGATACCACACTGGAACAACCAGACTGTGATGGGCTGCTGGCAGATATTGGACCTCCCTCATAAATATAAAGCCTCCAACAGTCCGCTCAAGCCTCTGCATCATCCTCGCAGCAGCACAGCTAATTACAAACCAGATGTGGCAAAAGCCCAAGGATCAGGCCTCCCTGACAGGACTGATCCACATCTCATTCTGGATCCTGATTTGAGATCTGCTTAGTGGATCTAAAGCCCGTGGAAGAGGGGTAACTCATACACACATATTCTCCATGGCTGGAGAAAGCAACTAGTTAGCACATAGAGTGGAAAGTGGCTGATAAGTGAGTCATAAGGAAAACAACTATTTAGGTCGACTGTGAAACACTTTTATGACCAATTTTGATGGATGTTGTTAGGCAGTGACCTCTGGTGGCCAAAGTAATTACTACGGCAGCAGAGGAGGAAGTCATGTGAGTGAGAATAAATAGCAACAAAGATAGCGCAGGGAGGAGGCTGGGGGGGACGGTCGGAACAGACAAGAACAGGACTTTAATCCAGGAGACCACAGTTTATGTCCAGTGTGAAACCACAATTCATAGCTGAGGGTTTTTTTAACTTGCTTACTCTAGTTTTGTGATCATTTATTAATTTATTGTTACTTGTTTTTAACTTATTTGAGTTATGTCACATCTGTCTGAAAAGTGCAAAATGTAAGAACTTGGCAACCTGTTGAATTCACACTCAAAACAAATAGACAAATAGGCAGCATATCACCACAGTAACTGCTAACTGCTGCTAACGGCAGTTCTCGTTAGCTCAGTTAGCCATGCAGCTAGTGGTGGAATTAGCTAACTTGAGTATGACCAGATTGGGAGCTCAGAGCAGTGGGTGGGAGGTTGGTTTTACACTGCTAGCACAGAGGCCTTGGACTGTGGAGGCTAGCTGGTCAGTGTGCAAACTTCTGTAGATGTCTCTTCAAAACAATACATAGACATAGTTGACCTAAAATTAAAATTAGTATTCCTTCACATTGAGTTGATAATCTTATTTATTTTAATGTTTTAAGCAAAATCATGTAAGCAATGTCGGTACATTTGTAATGCTGCTACTTCAAGCCAAACCACAATGTTTTCTACAACCAAACCAACAGTTACCTCGGCTGAACCCAACCAAACTCGGGGGGTATGACCAAGTTGAGTCAAGAAGGGGAATGAAGAGGAATTGTCATTTGTCTTCTGTGGGTGTTTTCATGCAAATGTAGATTTTCCAGATTAGTTTCAGGACTGACTAAGGTTTGCATGTTCCACATTTTAATGTGTATTGGAGAAGTGGGAATTGTGGTGGTATTGTTTTTTTCTCAGTCTCATTACACACTGGTCTTTGTCATGACTTTGTCTCGGTTTCAGTTGGTCTTGTCTACAACACTGCTAACTAGCACATTATATCTCATTTGGTTAATCCATACAAAAACTGGAGTGTAAAAACAACCACTGGTGGTTTTGTGGGGAGTATTGTGCCAGCTTTCGTCTTGTTCAGTGACTTCTTGGGGTCCCAACTGGATGTTTGGCTAACCCACAGTGACTCCAGGAAGTCACTGCAGCCAGCCAAAAAAAAAGTTCACATAACTCTCCATAAAATGATGCTGATGGGCAGATTTTGTTTCCTTTGGACAGAGCCAGACAAGGTTTCCCCTGGTTTTCAGGCTTTATGCAAAGCAAGACTAACTAGCTGCTGGCTCAATCTTCATATTGAACACCACTGATCAATATGAAGCAAGAAATAAATGGGCCTCATACTACCCCTTTAAGTGGTAACATTAGGATGAATACTACCGTGTAGATGTAACTGGTTTGCAGCATAAAATGCACTTTACCTACATGGTTTGGATACATCCTGCTGTGGGTTTTATAATCAGGTTGTGAGAACAGGATAATTACAGAAGTAGCATCATAAAGTGTTTTTCTTTTCAGCGTATGGTCAGACAAGCAACAGCCCACTGCACCAAGAACATCTGATCAGACATTGAGCTCTGAATATGTGAACGCACACGACACTTGAGTCTTGTTTCTCTCTCTGCACCTGAACAACTTTGAACCTGGCTGGCAATCAGTCAGCAATCAGGCCAATCAGGCCGGCAAACAACCAAAACAAACAGCAGGAGGGTGAGCGATGGTCGGACAGTGCTCCTGTAGGCTGGACCTGACCCCTGGACGAGGTGGCCTCATGACTAATTGGTGTTTAGGCTCAATCACAGTCAGCACACTTCCTACTCCTGTGGGCCGGCTAAATGGCTCTATTCTCTCTGTCAAACTCACATTTCTTTCTCTCTCTCTCTCTCTCTGTCTCTGTCTCTCTCTCTCTCACTCAGGGTCTCTCCCCCCCCCCCTCCCCGTCTGTCTGTCTGGGCCAGAGGGAGGCACCGTGGGAGTTTAATTGCCTCGTATTTCCATGAAGCCAAGTTCATTACATTAACAGCTCCGGCCAACGCTGCATACTTCTAACCTGCCGCAATTTGTTTTTGTATTTATTAGGCTGCCAGAGAGGCAGCTTCCCGCTCAGCTGGGGGAGAGAGAGAGAGAGAAGCTGGGTGAGGGAGAAGGTCATAGGGAGCTCGGCAGGCACAGGCGTCCATTGTGATGCACCAGCCGGGCAGATAAAAACATGACAGGGAGGTACAGGCGAGGAACGCAAGGCCTACTCGGTCGAGGAGAAATCAGGGTCGCTCTGGTGGGGACGCCAAGACGATGAGGGGAAGGTCAGAGGCAGTGATGACTCAAAGTGTAAATATCACTTTCAGAGGGATGGAGGAAACTTTTAGAATAAATTGTCACTGATATAAACAGGTAAACATAGTCAGTCACAAATAAACTTTTTGTTGCCTTTGCATGTTTTATGTAATAACCGGCTGATATAGATGTAAGAGCTGCAACGGTTAATGCTTTGTACTTTCAAATCAAATTTCTACATGTAATGTAAATGGGGTTGCTTGCCGTGACAAACCAACAGAGAGTTATCGCCAAACTCTGCAGTTCCCCACAGCGCCACTGAGCATTTTAGCATCGCTCAGCAGATTGTTTTGGTTTTGGTTTCACTGCTCTCATCAACATTGTTTACAGCAGCATCAGGCAGATCTAAGTGCTCAAATAAGCTCTTAAATCCCTGTGCGCCATCTGTACGGCAGCAGGAATCAGACAACAAAGTTAGCAACCAGCCAATGAACATAGTGGAGCATTTAGAGGCCGAAGAGCCAAATATTTACCTTAGGAGTTGGTAGAGACCAAAGGAAGAGCTAAAAGAGAGCAAAATTAGACTTAGATTTGTCAAGTTGTCAAAAACATCTCTCCAAATGAATGCTGATGTCGCTTTTTGTCTGCTGGATGACTCAGTAGGCAGATGTTTGCTTTACATGGTTCTGATATGTCAGTGTTGTGCTTACAGCTCATTCTGCTGCCCCCAAAAGGCCAACAGACAATCATGCTGCTTTAATCGATTGGATATGAAGATATGGAGGAACATATGTTGTGCCTCCTCAGCAAAGTTTCTTTTGTCCACCTTGTGTAACCAACAACAGAAGACAGCACACTGTCCTAAACATTCCAGTGTATACGATTTAGAAAGCTCTGTTGGAATAACTGGAATATTAATTTCATTTTTTTTATGAGTGTATAATCATCTGAAGAAGCAAATCATTGTGAATTTCGATTTTGAGATTAAATGAATTAATTGTGCGGCTCTTCAAGGCTTTCCAAATTCTATTCCACTGAATGGCTCAAATTATGACAGTCAAACAAAGGCCCCGGGTGCAACGTGACGTTGTAATTACATGGTTTGGACACTACAAAATTCTGGTGCCCTGTCTGCCCCCGAGATTCCACCAGATACGTGTTCGCTGCGTTACGGCTCCTTTCCGGTTTTGCTCCGCCATCCTGCAACCCCCACCGGTTGTGTTTTGAGTCCGCCACAGCGCAGTACCATCGACAGCTGGCACGAGACCGAGGAGTTCCTGCGATAATCACATAATCACTCGCGACCACAGTTATAGGTCTGTGTTATGTAAACAACAACACAAAGTGTTCCTGACTTAAGGATTAGTGGAAGAGCTTGTGTTTGTCTCTTTTTTTAGATTTGTGTGCTGGTGTCAACATGGAGTGTTTTATTTTGAAAAGTAACCAGATGTTATATTGTTGTTTCGATGCGTGACTTCCTGTCTGCTCGGTGCTAAATTCATCTGAATTGCTGTGTCGTGCTCCGGCATCCGCCAGAAATAGAAGTCCTGCGTATTTGTGCTGGAGGGCTCCAGACTTTATCGTCCTTTATACTTTATCGAGATTTGTCCTTTATCCAGGTTTTGTGGAAATCCGTTCTTGTTGAAATCCAACAAACCAACCACAACAATTACAGTTATATGCTACCTAAACATAAAAGATAAATAGACTGACTTAGACACAACTTTATTTAGTAATATGAACAGCATGACCACAATATATTAAACAACAACTGTCTTAAAACTATATTCTGACCCAGGTTCTCTCTCCAACACAGGGCCACATAATTAGCTGACACTGCAGGTTGTCAGGATGTTGCAGGACTTAATTCATATTATAGTTTAGTGGTGCAAACAAAATAGCATTTAATCAAATTACCAAAGACCAATTGACATGCAGTGAACCTGAGACTTTAAGTCCTCTGGAAGTATGGGGCCACTTTGCAGGGTTGGTAATCCAGCCCTGATGGGCAGACACAGGGAGAGCAAGACAGGAAAGCATTAAACAAGATCCTCTCCCAGCATGATGCTTACATTCCCAGCATTAGAAAGTGATTGCCACACACGAACACACACACTGACACACACATGTCTCCATTCATGAATTTCTCCTCTGTCCCTCCCTCTAAATGTACACACTGTCCTGACAGTCGGTCATGACACTAGTACGTCTTTCACAAGCCTGGACTTCCCAGTTTGCCACACATGCTGCACGGATGTGCTTGTAAAGCACTAGAGAGGCACACAGATTTGAAAATAAGCTTCGAAGAATTCTGAGTTGCAAAAGTGAGAATCCACCGCAAATCCCTCAGCGTGGTAATTCAGAGACAAAATGTACCTTTTGCTCTTGTGCAACGGCTGGATGATACTGTAAGAAAACCGCCAACTAATCTAAAGCAGCAGCACAAAATGGATCCACTCAAGCGCTCTCAAAAAAGGGGGGAGAAATAAAGATGGATAGAGTAGAGAATACAAAACACAAGGATGTACTGTAAGAGGAAGTTCAGAGTAGAAAGCAAGACAATGGAGCGAGCAAATGAGAGAGAGGGAGAGATCCACTGGCCAGCATGAGTGAGTGTCTCTGAAAGTGGATATGAAGGCGGATGAGCCACGCCAACCTCCTCTGACCGCATTAACAAAACCTAATGGAACGGCTGGCTCCAAGAGGCCTCGTCATCCATTATCTGACTGTTGCCCCGCGCAACCAAATAGGCTCACGGTCTCCGTGGCTGCAGCTCAGCTGTCATACACTATGATCTCCCTTTCCCTTTGTCTTATTTCTACCGGCCATAATGAAAATGATTGGTAAATCAATTGCCGATACGTAAAGAAAGCCGTGGAGATATTGCCTCTACCAGACCCATGGCCACAAATCACTGTAAATGAGCAGGAGAGGAGAGGGGAAGGATGGTCATATATAATATTGAGAGGCAGCCATCATCTCAATACATACACCATATCCATCAGTGCCAGGGTCAAGATGAGACAACAACCAGTCCAAACCATCAAACTGAATATACAACTTTCAGTCATAAATAACTATCTTATATCTTGCATTTTTTTTATTGAATCACTAGCAACCATCCACGAACCATTAAAGCTCCATTAAATTTGATTTACTTCACTAACTTTGTGATTTTATTTACAGAAAAAGGCTTACAAATATGATACATTTCTTTTCATATCAACACAGGAGCTAGAATTTGCTCCACTTTGGCCTGCTACAAAATAAAATGCTGCTTATACATGAATACATCAGTAATAATAAAATGAATGTCTAACGTTTAACAATATAAAAATAACAGAAGCAAAGGCATAGTGTGTATATCTGCCGCATGGCGTCTCAGTCAAACAAAGATGTTTTGTGATGCAGTAAAGTAGGGTGTGATCACAGGAGTCTCCTTTATTCAACAACCGTTATCGATGATGAAAATCTAACTGACGTGACTCAGGCAGAACTGTTTACAGACAAGGTAATGTTTCAAAGCTTGATTCACATTATGTTTACTCATGTTCACCAACATCCTTCCTCACTCGCTAACGTACCATCTGATGTTTCCCCGAAAGGCGACCACATGAAACGCACCATTACCTTGGGTTAATCACAGTTTTTCAAAGTTTGAACATTGTCGGAAACACTCAGATGATGCGTATACACAACTCAACAAGATTTTTAACAACAGTCTGGTTGTTTTTAGACATTTTGATACAGATATGTTACAAAATATGCCTTTAAGTACATTTAGGTAATTCTTTAACACACTACTGAATTCAGGAGTTTTACTTGTAACAGATGCATATTGCGTTTTGGATTACTTTCACTTAAGTAAAGGATCAAAATACTTTGTCATAGATTTTCCATGGATATCGCGGGGGGGTCTAGACGACAGCGTTATTTGATATTCTTCTGAAGTAGCAACGCACACTGTAAAATGGGGCCAGGATCCAACGATAAATTTTAATAATTCAACTGACTGTAAATGTAACCTGCAAGCTCCAAAAAAGTAGATTTTGTCTCTCCATCAAGCAGGACCTTGTAGTTTTCCAAGCTTCTGCTCATTAACAAAGGGATTATTGCGGGTGGTGTTTTAAGGAGTGAATGACTCAGAAGACTTGCTCCATAGGTCTTGGTTAAAAAGACCACCATTGTGCGCTGATTGGTGGTGTCTGCGTGGAGACTCGAGCAAAGTTCCCATTACAGAAGGCACTCCCTCTTACAGTACATCTCTGGTATTTTGTGATTGTGACCTTGACGTTGAGCGGTTTAAACACTGCAGTGTTGCGAGTGTTTGAGCAACCTGCCAGTGTGGTGAGAAAATGACAGCATCCTCTGAGAATGGGAAGGGGCAACAAACTGCAGGGGGAGGCCACTTACATAGGCATGCTACACAGAAATTGCTTACTTACTGCTAGGTAGCTAATCTCTCGTTAATCCGTGGTACTTACCCACTCACACACTGACTGCACCTTTTGTGTGGTCGCACAGAGAAAGTGTTTTTCTGTGGCCGGGGGTCGGGAGCAAAGGCTGGTCTGATTCAGGACATTCCCAGGAGCACTGGAAAGAAATGAGGACACTGAACAGCTCATGCATTGTGTTTGTGTGTGTCTGTGTGGGTCTTCACTGTAGTGTGCACACAGTCATGCTTTTTAAAAAAAACGTTTGTTTTAGGCAACATCAACGTGACCTTGTGAATTTTTGTGTCGGATGAACTTGTGATTGCAGGATGTTATGAATTTGGAGAAATCAGACACATGTGACACAAGTGTTGGTGCCCCTCTCGTGCGACGTCCTTACAAGAACATTATTTTCCTCTTGAGACAATTGTTCTTGTCTACGCTCGTCTCCATGCGGAGCAGTGTGTTTTCCTTGTCAGCAGACTACCAAATGATCGTTTCTCAATAATGTGAAATCATTACAACGAGTTTCAATGTCCATATTGGTTTTGTGGTTTGTTTTCTGCCCGCCCTCTCACCAGCCTGGGCATGGATTACTCATACAACAGGAAATAATGACGCCAAGGTCCATTAAGTGGGATGGCAGGACATCATATCAGCATTAATCTGCCACTTAGCAGAGCAGCCCTGGGAGAGAGAGAGATGAGGAGGGAGGGAGGGGAAATGAGAAAGTGAAGGAAAAAGACAGAGAATATGATTTTCAGCTCTTCCCATCAATTTCTTGAGGTGAAATCAGGACACATTTTCCATTTTTAAAGTCTTTTCACTTCATCAACACAGAATTAGTTGCTGTAGATGCCAAAGACACAAAGTCTGTGACTATTTCATTTAATGGGATGAGTTTATCCTTAACCTGTTTGACTTCTACAGCAAGAGAAAAAAAAGGTTTTTTTTTATCAATATAAATCTATATCTATACATATGGCAAGAGACTGCAAAACATCACAGAGACTGAGATAGAAACCAATTTAATCTACCTACTTTGATTAAAAAAACATATTCTCCCTTGTTGGGGATAAATGATTTTGTACATGGTTGCTGCAAAAAAACAAAAAGACAATTCTGCATTATTGTTTTGCATTCCTATGTGTCTTATGGAAAATGACGTCTGTAACTACCACTGGGAACAGTGGGGTCATTCTTGATTGAGACTGCATCAGAAAAAAATCTTCTTTTTAAAAAGTGTCTTGAAATGAAAACAGCTAAGTGTAAGCCTAGACTCATTTGTGTCTCAGCCAAGCAGACAAAAAGATAAGCATATATCTAAGCGCATACACACACACACACACACACACACACACACACACACACCTCATTTGTGTTTCAGCCAAGCAGACAAAAAGATAAGCATATATCTAAACGCATACACACACACACACACACACACACACACACACACACATATATATGCTTAGAATCAACATAATCAAGACAATGTTTTGGCTGGACTTCTATCACGGTTCATTTCTATGGTGTGCAGCGCCACCTCGTGTAGTAATAATGAATAGCTTTTCAATTATAGCTGTCCTCGAAGATTCCTGAAGGACCGGTGATTCAACTCGGTCTGAAATGTGTGATTATTAGATTACTATTTTGAATAAACGCTTACCTTTCGTTGAGTAATACACTACATTGCTATATTTTAGTACACTGGCCACATTGTTGTATTCGTCGCAACCCCAGTCCAGAGTTACTGGTCGTCCAGCTGCTTGCCTGATCAGAATTATTTGTCAGTTGCTCTGGTTGTGGTTGCGGTTAGCTGGCTAGCTAATCTGGGTCCCTGTCTGTCAGTTGCTGAGAGCCGTGACAGCTGAAAATACTCTTTTGTCCGTAGCTGTGTGCTGAATACAATCGCCACGATGTTTGAGGAGGCTAGTGAAGTGTTTGATAACATGTTTAAATCATCCTTTCCCCTCACCTTCATTGTGTTTATCCCCGCTGTGCTGATCCTGGTGTCACCGCTCCCGGCCGAGGCGGCACATGAGTTCACGGTGTACCGCATGCAGCAGTACGACCTGCAGGGACAGCCGTACGGTAAGTTGGTTGTTTCTCTATTGTACCGCAACGGAATAAATGTAAGCATCAACACATCAGCAGAAATTAGACCGGTATCTAAAGCTAACCCGGGTTAGCAGTGTTGTCGTCCCCGGCTAACGTTAACTTACCCGAAGTAACATTTCAATGACAGCATGCAGGGTAGCATTAGCTTGCTAGCTAGCTGCTAATGTAGCTCAGCTGTGCTAGCAGGCAGCATCAAGCTAGCTCATTTCCTAGAAGCAAATCAAGATTAAAAACCCTTTAAATTAACCCTGAGCGTCATTCTTAAGTGTATATTAACTTTATAATCCGATCCCATGCTATTTTTTTTTACCTATATTAATACATCATTACATTAGTAGCATTTCTAGAGGTACTGAACTGAACATACAGAAAACGCAGGCTGTCAGAAATGTTCACTCTTCTTAACAGTTTTTACGAAGATAAAATGATGAATGGACGGATTGGTTTATGGGATGTTTAAATGGCTTGTCGCTGTGAGTAAGTGAGGATTTAACCCCCTAGCTCTAGGAACAGTGAAGCAATGTTTTGCTGAGGAAAAGAAGAAGGATGCTAGTAAAAGCTTCCTGTCTCTTCAGTAAGCTTACTAAGTTTGATGTAAATTAGTGAAAGATACCAGACTTGATAAAGAGATTAACCAAACTAGCCCATTTGTTTTTTTGTTTTTTATCTCAGTGTCAGTTTGTCACTATAGAAGCAATTGATTCAATAGCTGGATTATCCCTGCCGTTTCCTGTTGACACAAAGACAGAATTTATTGTTTCATGATTATTGATGAAAGCACCTTTGTACCCTCAGGTACCAGGAATGCCATCCTTAACACAGAGGCCCGTACTGTGGAGGCAGAGGTACTAAGTCGTCGCTGTGTTATCATGCGGCTGGCAGACTTCTCCTATGAAGAGTATCAGAAAGCCCTGCGCCAGTCGGCCGGGGCTGTGGTCATCATCCTGCCCAAGAACATGTCTGCTGTGCCTCAGGACATAGTGCAGGTAATAATAACACAATGCTGCAGATCATTGTCTTGTTCTGGTGATGCACCATGTATATGAAGATGTGATCTACAGACAAACAGTACAAGAAGAAGAAAAATTCACAGGGTTTTTATGCATGCTGCGAGTCGGGAGTAGTAGCCCCTATTTCTGCCAAGCTTTCTTTGACATCACAAAGCAGCGCACTTCACCATATTCAGCCAGAAGCTTAATCTTCCAATAGATATGATCTCACTAAAGCACACTGAATGGGTTCTGAGTACTTGGTCTTCCAGCTTTATGAGTGTAATTATATGTCTTTCTGGAAAACAGAAATACTTGGCACTTGGTGAGTTACTCATTTATTTACATAACTAATTTCCCATTATGGTGAATTATTTCAGAGACAAATGTTTTCGTCAGGATTCCAGAGAACCACTGTTCATTAACTTGCAGTTTATCTTCAGTTTGCCACTGTAGCAATCCTCTATCACCTACATTACTCTCAAAACATGAGCAATCCTGAACTTGCAGTGTTGAAGGAATCAAATTAGACTTCCCACGATGTGTGTAATGGCTTGCTTAACACACCGTTTCCCTCTTTTCATCTTGTGTAGCAGTTCATGGAGCTGGAGCCAGAGATGCTGGCAACTGAGACCATCGTCCCCGTCTACTTCGCCATGGAGGATGATGAGCTGCTGTCCATCTATACCCAAACCCTGACTTCCTCGTCCTCACAGGGATCCTTATCGGCAGCTGAAGGTAAAGAGTTATCCCCTCTACACTCGACATATAGGAAAGAAAGCACATGTATGGTGGGAATGAAAATATAAAAATTCTGCTTGCATGTTTCCTTTTTTTTTTCTTTTTTCTGTAGTTCTGCTGCATACGGCCACAGCCAACGGCTTCCAGATGGTCACTAGTGGAGCGCAGAGTAAAGCCATCAGTGACTGGGCCATCACCAGTTTAGAGGTGAGAGACTAAATCATTATCTGAAGATTACTGCAAGCTTTAAACACACCGCCACAAACATTCAGTTGGTAGTATTATAAGAAAGGCTTGCAAAAGTGTCAGTTTTTGCCAATAATGTAATCTCAGTAGTCTTATTATATAATTATTTATCCTAATTATGTTGGCTTTTAAGGCTTTTTGTAAGAACTAACTTGAAAAAGAAACAAAGAATATAGTTGCAGTTTCCTATACACAGAAATGCCCTCAGAGGAAGGAGACATAACTTTGCAGGGTGATATAACAGTATCATCAGGCAGGAAAGTGGCTTGATGGTTAGGACTGTTGGTTTTTCCTCTGTCTCAGTCTTTTCTGTATGAGCTTAAGTTAGAGGGGTTTTCCTCTCGGTGCTAGATCCAGCTTCTCACACTGGTCTCTACCTGTTGCCAAAGCAAGCAACATAAACTCAGGCATTGATAACTGAACTCGTAATCTTGTTTTGTGGCTTTTAGCCCAGGTAATATACCCTTTTATTATTTTCCATAAACATTTTGGGTAAGCTTTGTTTACAAAAAAGGGTTTCACAAATGATCCCCGTCTTCAAGTGATCGAGTATCAACTTGTTTGATCGATTCCTCCAGAACCTGAAAGTATAACCGTCAGCCTATCAGGTGAGGGAGGTGTTGTTTGTTCTCTGCAAGTGGGTGGCCACAAATCCTGCAACAACAAAAAAAAAATACGACTGAAAGCCGAGAATTTTCCCATCTAGATGGATTTACAAAGACTATCAAGCCAGGTGGCCTGACAGGACTTACAATGCTCAGTGCTAAGCTTTTTTTTCCTGCACTCTGAATGTCAAATTTGTATTAAAATTATGGCAACAAAAGAGTCTTCCAGCCTCAACAAGGAGATTATTGATGCTCAGTCGATTATTCTTCAACCGGTTTTATTTGGTCTTGACAGGAATTGATGCTGTGTTTCTTTTCTTTTTTTTTTTTGTGAGGGTTTATGAAAGGATTTGGACAGCTTTGATGGTTGTTGATGATAAATTTAGATCAAAACAATTTGAGTCAGAAAGAATGCAAAACAAAGCAGGCATGAAGAGGTAGTTCAGGACTTTCTTATCTAAGCTTTGTTTTAAAACCAGAAGGAAAAAGTGGCTTAGTCACACTGCAGAGGGGATTAGAAGACGGAGTGATGTTTTTCACAGCGATCTGTGGTCAGGAGGTCGACTGTGACTGTAACCCACTGCAGCTCTGCACTGTCAAGCTGCCAGCCTCAAGTTTAAAAGCTGAGTCTAATGCTTTAGATACACTTTTTGAATTAATTTATCCAACGGCTCTGTTTTCTTTTTTTTTTTTTGTCACCAGGGACGTCTGGCTGGAGTTGGAGGAGAGGATCTGCCTACTATTGTCGTGGTTGCTCACTACGACTCTTTTGGTGTTGCTCCAGTATGTTTGCTGCTTCTTTTTTCCTACAGATAAACCCAGACTCTTTCAAAACAAACAAGGAAATTTATCAGCTGAAGAAATATTTTGTCTGCAAATATCTGTAGGATTTGACACCTTATATTAGTCTCCAGGTTGATTAGTTTGAGTTTACAAACTTTATACAGAAATGGGCAACACAACTGTCAATAAAAAGAGATCATGCAGGGAAAGTAATCTGACTGTGTGTGTGTTGTGTGCAGTGGCTGTCGTATGGCGCGGACTCAAACGGTAGTGGAGTGTCCATGTTACTAGAGCTGGCTCGTCTCTTCTCGAAACTTTACACCTACAAGAGGACACACGCTGGGTAAGTAATGATGCCAGCACTCACATTAAGACTTGATCATTCATGAGCTTCAAATAGCTGCCGATCAGTTTGAACATCTTTGGCTGCATCAGAGGAAAAGCACTATATCCAGTTATTTTGCACAGTGACGTCAGTGGAGACGCCTTAGTGAAGCTCTATGCTGCAGACTCACTGTGTGCCTTATGCTGTATAAGAAATCTTGAAGAACTATTGATTGCTGGCCTGAGTGGTTCGTCTGAACATCAGATAAAGTCTAATTTTTATGTCTATCATATTTATTATAGTTAGTGTAATTCTCCAAATGCTTCCTGAGAAACTATATTGAACATTATCTGTGCACTCTGCTAGCAGGAAGAATCACATCCGACTGTGTTAAACTCTTAAAAGCGTTCAGTAATATAGTACAGGCTCATTCTTATGTCTAAATGTACTTGATAGTAGCTGAGTGGAAGGACTTGCTTCTTAAACAAAGTGGTAAATAGTGTAGTAATGGACTTTACTGTAAATTCTCAATGTCATGTATGCAGGTTTTAAAGTGGCTTCTCATTTGATTCGTCCATTAATAATAACACTAGTCTTTTTATGCATCTTAGTATCACATATCCATCTTCATCAGGTGATCTCCCTCGTAGGTTTGACGCAGTGTTGTTGTGTTTTCAGGTACAACCTGCTGTTCTTTGTTTCCGGTGGGGGGAAGTTTAACTACCAGGGCACCAAACGTTGGCTGGAGGACAATCTGGACCATACGGGTACGAGGCAACAAAACAAATCTGCACCCAACCCACAACCACCCCTTCTTAACAAAAATCACAAAACAAAACAAAATCAAGTCAGTTTACCAAATGGATGAACATCATACAGTACACCTTGTTCAAAGAGAGCTACACCTATGGTAATGATTCTCTTACATACTGAAGATTAGACCAACACAGAGGTATAACTCTTTTTTTCTTAAAATTGGCCATTCAAGGTATCAAAATAATTCAAAAAGTCTCCAAACCTTGTAGATTTGTGGCTTTAATTTGATATACAATGTTTGAGCAATGATTTGATTTTGATTTTATACAATATTCAGTTTAAGTTGAGAACAATTTATTTCTAAACCTTTCTTAAAGGGGCTCTATTTAATCATTATTATTATTATAATTATTATTATTTTTATGTATTCACATGTATTAATCACTTATTTATCAGCCAAATGTGAGCAGATTGAAACGTGATGTGACAAATAAGACCTTCCTCATTTCTCTCGGTTGCCTGTACAAGACTGTAGATGATTAGTTGAAGTTGTATAATGCTGCTGGACTGTGGATTTCTTAGTAAAGTATGTTCCATGATAGTCCAAAAGGATATGACTTTATTCACATTCTGGAATGCCTTGCCTTATTGTTGCTTTCTGCTCCACTAATAGAGAGCGATAGTTGCTAAAGTTAGCTTAGAAAAGAAGGCCACTAACATAAACTAAAGGCCGGCTTTAAGCACAACACAGAAGTTCGACAGAGCCCCTTTAAAAAATAAATGGATATATTAGAATACACAACAAAACAACTACAGACTGTTATGGTATGCTCTGTGTATACTTGGATGCGTGTTTAAACCTGCCATGTGTCCTTTTTTCTTACCTTCTTTTTTTTTTTTTTTTAATAATTCATCATGAACCTCTCCTTGTCATCTCACCTTTCCCTCCCTTTCTCCATAGACTCCAGTCTGCTGCAGGACAACGTAGCCTTCGTGTTGTGTCTGGACACTCTGGGGAACGGAGACTCTCTGCACCTCCACGTGTCCAAACCTCCCAAAGAGGGATCTCCACAGTATTCTCTGCTCAAGGAGTTGGAGATGGTAAGAACCCCTGAAGTTACTGAATCTTTCACAACAAACCGTGACAAAACAAGATGCAACAGATGTATAGGGTTCTTTTAATAATCTCATTATTTATATAGAAATGTAAATGGCAGTGTAAATCTGCCTTTTCTCCCTTTTTATTTTGCAGATATTTCTGTAACACAACAGCACTTTTCTTTGTTCAGATTTGTTCACATCAAGTGGGTTGTGATCTAGAGCTTGTGTGCTGTAACTTGAAGATCTTCCTTATGAATACCTACCGATGTGCACAGATTTCTTGTATTGAGAAATATGTGCATGTCAGGTCAGGTTTTTGAGATGCCCTAGAGCCTTCACCTTTTTCTTTTCTGAGTTGTCTTTAAGCTTTTCTCATATCAACAGTTTGAAATGATTTTTCACTACTTTCACTCTTAATCCCAGATCATATGTCCTTGTCATTTTCTCTCAGGTGGTTGCGAGTCAGTACCCAGAGGTCAAGTTCTCGATGGTCCACAAGAAAATCAACCTGGCAGATGACATGCTGGCCTGGGAGCACGAGCGCTTCGGGATCCGCCGGCTGCCGGCCTTCACGTTGTCCCACCTGCCCTCCCACCGCCTGGCACAGCGCTCCAGCATCATGGACGTGCGGTCAGTGTCCCCCTCTTCTCGCCACGGAGCGGGAGAGCCCCCTGCTGGGTGGGTTCATTACTGCAAGTCTCTGAATCACCGAAAGAAAAGAGTTTCCATAGTAGCTACCGGTCATATCCATTCATGTCGTCAGTGTTTTGATAGACCCATTTCCTCCCCTCCTCCTCTGACCCACTTTGCTCCTTCACATCACGTTAAATCCCTGGGTACACCTTGATCGGAGCATAGTTTACATTATTCATGACTGTATTTATGCCCTTTGTCAGATGTGGAGCGAGCTTGTGAGGTCTCGGATTTGATCCCCCCTGAGTGTGAGTGAGGCAGTAACACCCTCCCCCCTCTTTTCCACTCTTCTTGATCTCATACCACTCTTGTAGCCATCCATCTCCTCTCACTGCCTGTCTGTTAGTAAACCATTTATCTCCTCTGTGTTACAGTTTCAAACTTGACCTGTCAGTTGATGTGATATGTGCACAGTCTTCTATTCTCCTGCATTTCAGCCCACCTGTGTGTGGAAAATGGAGGCTGTGTTATCGGTTTCTCCTCTCTACCCCGTGTTGCTCAGGGTTTCGGGTTTCTCTCCTGATGTTTTAGCAGTTTTTGTCTCTAACTGTCTGCACACTTGTGTTTATGTCTTACAGACCGCATGTAGATGTTAAGAAACTTGGCAGGAACACCAAGGTGGTAGCGGAAGCACTGGCCAGAGTCATTTATAACCTCACTGAAAAGGTAAACGCACAGTTGAGAAAATTTATTGACACTAGACACTATGTCTGCTTTATGCCTGTGATGTGACATTGTTGTTGTTCCTGCTCTACCCAGGGTGCTCCTGGAGACCTGCAGATCTTCACTGAGCAAATGGTGAGTCACTTTAACTCAACTGCTCTTAATCTTGAGTCTGATGGCCCATTAAAACCTCCTCTGTGATGCAGGTTAAACACACAGTTGCAGAAATGAATCTCTGTGACGGAGAAAACAACTATTCATCCAGATGAATCCTGACGTGACACGACAGCAGATTCAGTAGACCTGTGGCAAAGACGAAAAATGTATAAATGTATGAAAAAACAAAAACTAAAGGGGTATATAACATTATACCACTGACTCATCTGTCCACAGAGGTGACGACCAACAGTTCAATTCTAATCTTGTCACTAAAACTACCAAAATATTAAATATTAAAATATTAATAGCAGAGATACTGTTTTTAATGCTCTGTCTACAATCGGCTTTTACTAAATAAAAAAGTGAGCTCAGTATTACTCTGAAACTGTTGGCCTCATTTAAATTAATAAATGTATTTTGAATTGCTGAAAAACACTGACTCACGTGGCACAATATATATGACAAATGAGAAATGAAGTTCTAATGAGGGCACATTGGTACATTAATGCTAACCTGAACACAGTGGCAACAATTGGCCCCTGTTTTTATCAGGACAGAATTTGTATCAATATTGTTCAAAATGATGTTCTCGCCTCGGTTTATGACTTAAGAACACTTAAGAAAGTTCCTTATTTTTGTTTTTGACAATACTAATTTCAGCTACAAGATGTTGTAATGCACCTCTACACCGTGTTCAAAATGGAACCAAACGCACTCAAGTTTTCTTTCTGGGGAGTCTTACTTTCTCCATGAATTCTTAACAAAAGGTTTATACATTGTATGTTAGCAAGTTATGTATAGAACTTACATGGAGAATTTTCTGAATATAGATGGTGGTTCAGCTCACCCTCTTGGAAAAAGTGTTTTGTTCTTAAGTCATCCAAGTTACCACTTGCCACAGGGCTTTTGTAAAACAGAGTTTGCCTTATGAAAAGGAGGAGAACGCTGGTAGATAGTCTAACCCGCGATTCCACCAGATACCTGTCCACTGCATTATGGCTCCCATCCGGTTTTGCTCCGCCGTCCTGCAACCCCCTACCGGTTGCATTTTGAGTCCGCCATGGCGCAGTACTGTCGACAACTGGCATCACGAGACCGAGGAGTTCCCACGATAATCACATAATCACTCACGACCGCAGTTATAGGTATGTGTTATAAAAACAACAACACGAAGTGTTCCCGACTGAAGGATTAGCAGAAGAGCTTGTATTTGTCTTTTTTTAGATTTGGGTGCTGGTGTCTACACGGAGTGTTTTATTTTGATAAGTAACTGGATGTTATGTTGTTGTTTTGATGCGTGACTTCCTGTCTGCTCGGTGCTAAATTCAATTGCTGCGTCGTGCTTCGGCATTCGCCAGAAATAGAAGTCATGTGTATTTGTGCCGGGTGGCTTCGGACTGCTGGAGCTGGGAAGGAGCAGATACGCAGCGTACTGGACCTGGTGGAAGTTAACACATAGACTAAAGTGAAACCGATCAGCTCCGCTGCCATGGTGTAGATGTAACGCAGCGGACACGTATCTGGTGGAATCTACGAGTTAGGAGTGCTTTTCACGAATGTAGGTATCAAAAACCAGGTGCTCTTTGGATCCAAGGACATGAAACCAAAGAAGAGAGAGGCCAGACTTGTGCTCCGCTTTGTGATCAATAAATCATGATTAAAGAACACCAAGTAACTGCTTTGCAAAAAATAAAAAGCCTTCAAGAAACTAAGGCGCTGTGCTGTAGCGTTTCATGGGGCACATAAAACCAAAGGAGCAGCTCATGTATAAGTGTATAAAGGCTGGAGTGAGCTGCCAGGCAATCAGAGTAGAGCTGATTATTACAGGTGCAGTGTGTTCTTAATGAGGTGCATTCTTACAAGGAATCTTTAGAATAAGAAAATTCATCACATTCAATACATCAAACAATCACATAAACAAATAATTACATAAAAAGAAACACAACTCCTTAATGATGGGTCACAGTTTTACTGGATCCTGTCAGGACTGGCAGACTCTGGTGGTTATTTTGTGTGTAGCTTTATGGCCTCTGACGTCGGTGCGCTCCTGCTGCACTGCACACCTCTGTCATGATACAGTTCCCTCTTCTCGTCAGCAGGTTCAGGAGGACCAGTTATCAGCAGTGGTAGACTGGCTCACAGCGCAGCCCCGAGCTGCTCAGCTAGTGGACAAAGACAGCAGCGTGGTGTCCACTCTGGAGTATCATCTCGGACACTACCTCAAGGATGTCAAGAGACACTACGTCAAAGCTGACAAAAGGTAAAGAAAACATCGGATACGGACAGAAAAGAAGATCCATGCAGTTTTTTATTTAACTATAGATCTTTTATTTGTAGTTTGATTTACATGCAGGAGAGTGATTTCCTGAACAGTACATTTCCAGAAACGACAGATCTAATATATATCATTGTACACGGTCTTTCTACTTTTATTCTTCATGTGATGGTAAAAACTGTTTATCTGTTGTCATCAGGGATCCAGAGTTTGTATTCTACGACCAGCTGAAGCAGACAATGAATGCCTACAGGTGCGTTTAATGAGCTCCTCTGAGACGCTTCAGAGCACTTCACATTCATCAACCATAGCTTTGTAGAACAGCTTTCTGTAAAGGTGTACGGCCATCTTGTCAACTTTCAGTAACTCTTGAGTTAACGTCTTTCACACTTTCCTAGTAAAATATGTAATCACAAAAGATACATTTAGACTGTGTTCTTCCTTGAATAATGCCTTTTCTCCTGTGTATTTCTCTCTGTTTCACGCTGGTGATTCTCAGAGTAAAGCCTGCTATTTTTGACTTGTTGCTGGCCGTCTGCATCGCAGCCTACTTGGGGATGATGTATCTGGCCATCCAGGTGGGTCACTGTGTTCATGCAGTCATCTGTCAACACTTTCACACCTTCACACATCCTATAAAAGACATGTATGCAATTGGTCGGTATTACTTATTTAAAGGTGAACTATGTAGATTTGGAAAACAAAATTCAAACTCAGAATTTAAATATTTACAGGGTAATGAGGTAATAATTCAGAATTGGTTATTATTTCCATAAGTGAAAAAAAAGCTGTTCTCAGTGGAAAATAAGGTCCCCAGAACACTGTTTGAAGCTAAAAAGGTGGCAGGGTCCGCCAAATATACACAGTAACAGTACGTTAAACAGTATGAAATTGTGTTGTCCTTTAAGGTCAGTTTGTTTATCATGAAAATGAATGCTTATTTAATGTGTTTAGATCTTTCTCTTCTGATTAAAATGTATTTCCCCAAACTACATAGTGCACTTATTTTGAAAGGCTATAACCAATAATTTACAAACCCATATTAGCAGCTCTACTCGGATGTACGAAGCTTTACAGAGAGTTTCATCTTGTTTAAATGTCCGGTCCCTGAATTAACTGTCACGGCTCTCATTGCGTCTATTTGGACTGCAGCAGGAAGTGGTTTTCTGCTTAAAACAAGCTCTAAAACCCCCTGTGCACTCAGCACCAAATGACAGGCCGACACAATTAGCGACTACCTGGTAAAGAGATGAGCAATAAGTAGTTAAATTAATGCACAGCAGCATGTGGGCACATAGTTAGATGAGACGTTATGTTAAGTCATTTTTGTGTGCTTTGACACTTTTGTGCATTATTATGGCATTGAAATAAATGTTCATCCTGATTAGGACATTTAGGAGTTTCAGTAAAGAGAAGAGGAGGCAAACATCCCTTCATGCTCATAATAGTTGTTAATTTACAGCCGTGAGTTCTAAAAATCGACCACTGAGGGCGCCTGTGAGAGAACTAAAGAATGAATCATATTAATGATGGAGAAAGTGAGTATGTGGATGTTGTCTGGACCCATGAAATGATCACCGATTCTTCTCTTGTGGACTTTTTTACAGAACTTTGGAGTCCTGTACAGTGTTGTCCGCAGAATCACCCAGCCCAAGACGAAGACCCATTAAGCTATACAACACCTTTCCCCCCGGTCTTACTCTTCTCTCCTGAAATCAAGAAACTTTAGCCAGTAAGAACACAGAAGCTGGGCCGAGCTGCTGTTCTCATGATGGTTTTCAAACCAGCAGAATCACTTCCGTTTCCTTCATCCTGATCCACAAACTATGATGTCAGATCCTGTCCTGCTGCCAACTTTATCCATTTGGTCTCACGGACCAGAATAATCAGGAATCATTTTTCACTCTCCCTGTCTTCACGAACACAGATGTCTTGTCATTCATGTACAATAATCCCAAATATTTGATAGTTATTTGATTCTTGTGAAGGATATAAAGCATTTGTCTGCACCTCTGAGATCTACAAACGATTAAGTGAGAGTTTGTGGTGTTGCTGTACCACTGATCGCTCCTCATTCCTCCTCTCAGTATATACCGTTCAAGTGACCATGCTGCCAAACTGACGTCATGTGTTGTCTCAGGCAGCTACAGGGAGAAACTGACCACACAGAGTTGAGCCCAGAATTTCTTAAATCGAGAGATGTGTTCACCAAACTTACTGTTAAAGGGATACGTTCACATTTTTTTCAGGCGGCCTTAATGTAACACTCGTTCCCATGAAAGTGTTAAATTGTTGGTCACTGTAATTATCCTTTTTCTCCACACAACTCCAAAAACACCTGATATTTAGCTGAAGATGCATTAAAAAGGGTAATTTATGAACTTCAGACTTCTGTGACTGAAGATTATTTTCATCAGCAACTGATCTGTCGTTCATTTTCTTTGATTAATTGATCCATTGCGCCAACTAGAAAATGTCAGAAAACAGAAAATGTAGGCGTTCAAATTGCATTTTTTGACCTAAAGGTAAATAAATATGAAAGGTAACAAATCACTTAAAAAATAGATTAAAAAGCTGGGTCCAGCTGGGTCCAGTAAGTGTCTTACTAATTGATTATCAAAACATTTGACCATTGACATTCTGTTTGCCATTTTTAGCCCAATATTATTAGTGTAGTTGTGTTGCATAGTCGGTAAAGAGACAATTTATAATCAGTGACCAATAACTTTAACTGCACATATGGGCACGTAATTATTATGATGAGACAGACTTGGAAAAAAACGTAAACCTATACTTTGAACGCTCAGTGAAAAGACTCCTAACACAAACATCGTTTACGAATAAGACGAGTTGTCTAAAATGTGAAGTAGTGTTTAGATAATCCTGGTTCCATTGCCTTGGTAGCAAAACTATTAAAAGAAACATTCAAATCCTTGCCAAATAAATATTGTATGTACTAATCTTCCCCCTTTCCTCCCATTTAATATATAATGGTTATAGAAATTTAAAGCAGATTCCATCTTTTTCATTCTTGCTTCATGTGTTACATTTTTCTGTAGTCGAGGATTGATTCCTGTTGCTCTGTGACATGGTGTGTCTTATTTTTAACACTCAAGTCTTTTTTTTTTTTTAAAACCCTAAATTGATTAAAAAAAAAAAAAAGTCATGCTGGTGAAGTATCTCAAAGCTTGTGTTTAAAAAGGTCACGTGCAACAAACATGTTTTTTGTCTAATCAGAGCACATGTACGTTGTACTCGTACATACTTAACACACAACACATCGTGGCGAGATAAAGCTTCCCCCTTTACTCCTTTTTATCAGTAGAAAACGTGCTGAATTTGACCTTTGCTGACTGCAGTAATAATGTGATTGACTTAATCAGACTTTTAAAGCCTTGTTGAGATTGCGGATCAAGCCAGCACTGCGGTATTTATACACTGGATGTCTTTAAAATGGGCAATAACAAAGGGTGTTGGATTAAAGGGGCTAAATATATTAAACACACCTAGAATATTAATTTCATGTGTGTAAAGTTAATACTGCAGTGTTTCCTTGACCTTCTCTCTGCCCTGGTCTTGCCTTGTTGTGGGTGAATGGTGTTTATTTGACTTTTTGTATTTTCCATGTATAACTGCATGAATCCTGACCACTCCCCGACCCCCGTCGCCATGCTAACAATGGCGGAACTTTTTTTTATTTACCAACACGAGGGAAATACTGTGTGGTACATATGAATTTTTAATTTATTGAAGCAGTCAGTTTTCATTTGTGCACTGAAATGAACTCTCCTCTGGTCTGAACTCTGTTTCACCTCATCCACAACACTTGATCTTTGCAATGAAAATGATATCAGTTGTGATTAAATAAAGATTAAATTAAAAGAAAGCACACGGGGAACGTCTCTTGTTTACTGAACATGTTTTATTTTATGGGAAAAAAATGAAACAATAACATTGGCTGAATGGTATTAAAATTGCATTACAAAAGAGCAAGTACGTGTCTTTATCAAGTTGTCAAATTCACTTTGAAAAAAATGGGGCAATTTGTATCGCTTACAGCACGTATTAATGGTCCAAAAAACATGTATCATTAAAATACACTTTTAATTAATGAGTTTTAGTTACTAATTCTTTCCACAAAGTCATAAAAATTCCCCAATTCTCCCTTTGCTTTTCTAATTTTGATCTACTAATGAACAATAAAAATAATACTAATAAATTACAGTGCAATTTATAAGAAATACCTGCTGGGCTTTTCTGCCCGTCCTTCTCTACTAGCTCTACTCTTCACTCGTTACAAACTCCCACAAACACCCACTCATTAACTGGGTGGACATTTTGGCACAATCAAACCATTCGTGAAGATACTTTGTGTCATGATGGAGCGAAGCCTGCGAGTCAGTTCAGGGAGACAACTCACAAGTCATGTTCAGTACAGAGCAATTTGATACACAGCCTTGGAAGTACAGTGGTCCTGTCAATGCTCATCTTATTGCCACTCTCTGATCTTGTTTGACCACTTTTAATGTATGCAAATGAGGAGAGACAAGGTCAGAGCCTAGACATCAAACTGACCTGCAGAGTACTCATTACAGTACAGGCTAGTGAATGCTTTACGGATGTCCCTTCTCAGTTTATAAACACTGCTGCTTTTCTTGTCACTCCATAGATTTCAAATTTTTGACAGCAATGTATGGAAATAGGGAGTGACAAGGTCAAAGCCGAGACACCAAATATATCCCATACTGTACTCATTACCCTACAAATCCAGTGAAGCCTTGAAATACTCCTGCTCAGTTTATAAAATTGCTTCTTTAATGGTCACTCCCTAAATGTCTATGTATTGATCATGATCTATGGAAACAGGGAGTGACAATGTCAGAGCCTAGACACCAAATATATCCTGCAGTGTGCTAGACACAGCACAAATCTAGTGAAGCCTTTAAAATGTTCCAACTCATTTCAGAATCCCTGCTTCTCCCATCGTCACCCTATGAATTCTGTTTATCACACTGTATGGAAATGGGGAGTGACAAAGTCACAGCCTAGACACCATTTATATCCTATACTGTACTTGTCACAGTACAACTACAGTGAAGCCTTTGAAATGGGTTAGCCTGCTTAGTTTATAAATACTGCTTTTCTTATTGCCACTCCGTATATTTCTGTGGTTGTAATGCACGGAAATAGGGAGTGACAAGGTCAGAGCCTAGACACCACATATGTCATTCTCCACACACTGCAACACAAATCCACTGCTGCTTTTAACATTTTCTTGCTCAGTTTCTAAACATTGCTTTTCCTATGCCAGTCCCTACATTTCTATGTGGTGATTGTATTGCATGGACACTGGGAGTGACAAGGTGAGAGCCTAAACACCAAATGTGTGATTCTCCACACACTACAACACAAATCCACTGCAGCCTTTTTAAAGTTCCCTGTTCAGCTTATTAACAGTGCTTCTTTTGTCATTTATTTGTGAATATTGACAAAAGTTACGGAACCAGGGAGTGACAAAGTCAGAGCCTAGACACTGAATGTGTAATTCTCTTCTATCACAACACAAATCCAGCACAGCTTTTGCAATGAGGCAGCCGTAGCAATGATGCTTACTAATTAGTTTGCACTTCTAATTTTATTGTCACTCCCTCTTATTTGTATGGGCCGAATTTAATAGCAGGAAGTGACGAGTGCAATCTACACACCAAATATCATATCACACTCAACTCAGTACAACACAAACCCACTGGAGACTTTGTAATAATGTGGCCGCAAGAGTGCTAATGCTGTACTGATTAGTTTGCAAACACTGCTTCATCAAATTGTCGTCACTTCTGATCTTCTCTGAGCTGATTTCCAGTGAATGCAATCAAGTAGTAACATGCCTACTGATGCCATCTTCCTGGTGAAATTGCAAACACTGCCTCACCGTCTTATCATCACTCCCTGATCTCCTGTGTGCTGATCTTGGTGTATGCAAATGGGGAGTGACGAGGTCAGAGCTGAGGCTGTGCACTCACATACATTTGTTCTTGATGAGTTATCTGACTGAACTGAGCATCACATGCAGCCAACAACGTAAACCAAATATGACCTGAACTATAGGTTGTATCTAAAGTTTAAATAAGAGTCAGCCAAATCCATACAGAAAGAAAAATAAAGTGACAATCTTAAAATGTTCTTCCTTCCATTTTCGATTAGTTTTGTCCCTTCTGGGTACCAGTTAGGGGTGGGCGACATGGATGAAATCCTCTTGAGATACATGATTGAACATGATACACACGGTAGTATAATGTGTTTGCTGATAAATCAATTGAGTTGAGGGTCATCTGGTGAACACGTGGTAGTTGCCGCAGTTGTTTTGGGGATCATAATTTCATCGAATAACTAAAAAGAAAAGTGTGTTACAAGGATACACAGTATGGTGTAAACAGTACAGCAAATTCAAACTGAATGATTGTATATTTCATCATATCGTCCACCCCTAGTAGTAGTTATTCGCTCACATATCACAGCACAGGACTGTTTATAGTATGACACAGTGGGAGAGAGGTGGAAAGCTTGAAGGTGCACCTTTAGCACACAGTACCATACCAGACCTGAGGGAAGAGTCACAACTTATTCAGATCACAGGTCTTTGTGGGTTAACTACAAACTTCCCTTCCCGTCATCAGTCATCATACAACAAAAATATCAGCAAACTATGGATAATCTAGTCTGAAAGTTGTGCAGGGAGAGACCTTGGAGGTCATTTCCTGCTATATCAGCATGCTAGTAAAACCAGTCAGCTACAGGACTCTGAATGTCTGATATAAAACACACAGTAACATGTTTGATAGGTCATGTTACTTACAGTACAGATGTATAACAACCACGGTCAAATGAGTGAGAGCCAGCATTCAGATTAAAAGGAAGAGATCTGAGACTAAATCAAGATGTAGTTGAACAAAATGACTCTCCCTGGTCCCTGGAAACATCTGATCTGAGCAGACAATCGCCAACTCATACACAGCAGAATAAAAACAACACAACTGGAATACCAACAGTGCTCTCAGAGGAAAAACAATAAACAGCAGCAATTCCAAAAAAACAACAATAATAATAACCTGATCTACAGCAATAATAGTGATAGTTTAATGTAAAATTAAAAGGTTTGTTTGAACTTCCCCCAAGTGTACACGAGGGAATTGTGGAAGACAAACAGATAAACTACAACAAACTTCTCTTATGGACAGACGACATCTGCGGCCTGCTCCAGCAGCACAAGCATGCTGTTCATCGAAACAAGAGCTTGAATTTGATCGAGACGGTAGGAAGATTAGAAACATCCCTTATTTTATACATGTGCAGCAGCTGTTCCCACTAACACACACAGTGAACCAGTGAGATCCAGTGAAACCAGTCCCTTTTAACCGTAGCTTAATTCTGTGTGTTCAAATTACAGATGACATCAACAATCTTGCACTAAATGGGATTTCCAGGACATGTCAGACTTTAACTCATGCCAAGTGAACGTTTATCACTCACTGGTTTGTTTGTGTTTCTAGGACAACACTATGTATGTTCAGTGGTCACGACTGCTCCAAAAAAAGATCACTTTTAGGACATTAATAAAGACATTATGATTACATGTTGAGAGGATTTTCTTTTTCAATGTTTGTTTGTAAGACAATTTCATAGCATATCTCCAAAATCATTCGATGTCATGCATTCCTGAATACCATAATGTGTGCATACATGTTTTTATCATACGGATTTTTATCTTTACACAAGTTCTGGGCTATTGTTCCAATTATCTGTGAACCTGATAGCCGCCACCACCCACGAACTGCTTTAAAAATGTTTTTCAAATTCATATTGTTTAAACAAATTAAATCATGAGGATGAAACTGAAACCCATTCAATCAATTCTCGCTATTTGCTGTCATTAAACCAGCAATCAGCTTGTATGCCTTCATGTCAGTGCAGCAACAGATGTTTGCGACACACAAAGACAAAAAAATGTAAAATAAAATAAAAAGCTTTTTCTATACAAGAATGCCAAGTGACTATTCCCAATATCTGTTGATCATCAGTACAAGAGATAAAAAGATAAAAGAAATGAAACTGAGAGGTGAAATGTTGTGAAAGGAAGGATTTCTAATGAAAAGATTCAGCTACATCCATACTCTCCACATCCTGAAACACCAACGCACGAACATATTAACACACACCAGTGTGGGTTCTCAATTCAAACTAATGGACGCAGGGTGGGCCAGAGCTGTGCGGTCACCACCACTGACTTGTGCAATGATATGAAAATCAATACATGTGGTGAAACAGTACCAGACAATGCCGGGCAGGCTCTCATGAGAGCAATACTGAAAACAGCAACGCAGTGTTTCCCATTTGAATCAAGTTTTTTTTTTTTGCCTTTTCTCTTCATGTCTGGAGTCAGAGAGGATGGACGGAGGATGGCAGGAGTAAAAGGGGGAAAGGAAGTTAGTAGGAAACATATTTCACTGACGGCAAACACAGCTCACCCTTATTGTTTACTAAAGGTTACTGTAGGTCTAAACGTCTACCTGCCTACACCTTTTCCTTGTGTGGGTGCTGCGGCGCTGTTCAGGGCGATGCTGATGATTATGACACCCTGTACTACTGAACATGAAAATCCCACTCCAACTCTCACTCAAACTGGTTTGTTTTCTACTCAATCTATCAAATGTAAAGTTAGCAACAATAAGACAAAATGTCACCTGAAATAACATTCACAGTGCTCTAATAAAAACAAAACTGAAAACAAAACGACAGTGATGAAATGAAATGTTCTAAACAAATAAAATGAATAAAAACACATCGTGGCCAATCTTGTTATTTTCCTTCCTTTTTCTTTTTGTGAAACTCTTCCCTTCAGCCACCTTTTGAGCGTGAGCCGTCCAAGTAGGGCGTCTTGTTTTGCTTGTATTTGTAGCCTAGTGCCAGGTGGTGGCGACGGAGAGCCTGTTATAGATGCTTGTCCTTGGTGATCCCATTCTGCACGTGCTTCCTGCAAAGAGAGACAATGGAGAGTCAGGACACTGAGAGCATAGGAGTCCCGGACAGGACTGAAAAGGAGAGAATACACTTGTCAGGTGAGGTGATCAGCAGATGTGAGGCATTAGCAGGCGGAGAGGATATCAGCAGGGTTCAAGGCCGGGCAGATAAGGAGTGCCACATAATCACATCTCCTTATGGTCTCAGGCTCTTTGATCCTATCTACCTGTGAGGGCCACTAGTTACACAAGCTCAATGTGAGAGCTTCTCTTTCTGCATCTGCTCCTGCCTTCAGGAGAGGAGAAAGTACCAAAGGGAATACATTCTGATCCTGTTTAACTTACCAAATCTTATACAGCATCAGCTTACTTCTGTAAATATTCCAAACTAATAGAAAAGTGATAGGGACTTTGGCAGTTTCAGGGTATTCCAGAGGGTCAGTGGTCAAAGGCTGCCATGATAATCAGCAGATGATAGAAGTACACATGACAGCCGGCCAGGGGTCTAAAGGCAGCGCCTCAGATAAAGATGGATGAATCCATAACTTCAGATAAACGCACGGAAAACATCAGTTTTAGTCAAGTTGGCAGTTTCTGGTTTACAGCTTTCAAATAGCTGACTCCTCATTAACATATTCAAGGGGGACACTATTATGCAATACAATGGCTTCTTGCATACTAAAGCTCTACTGATGAAAAGAAACTATTTGTAAATTCCCTCAATGTTCTCTTCAGTATCCTCTTATAGAGGCATGATTCATATAATAACCACTCAGACGTGTTAACAGAGGACACACACAGCTGTCCACCAGCTGCAATATCTGACTACAAAATCAATTCACTATTGTACCACAACTCACCAGAACAAAACATTATGATACCCAAATTATAACATTAAAAATTACTTTGTGAGACTTGCGTGGTGAAATTTCAGGGTAAGTTCACTCTAAATCAAAATTCCGCCATTTTCTTCTCACCTCTACGCGGATGAAAAGTCAAGTATATCTATCTATCTATCTATCTATCTATCTATCTATCTATCTATCTATCTATATATATATATATATATATATATATACATATATATATGTAGACACACACACACCCTCAGCATGCTGTCGAGCTCAGCACACACTTCACACTTCATGCTAACACTTTTAGCTCAGCAGCTACAGTGAAGATTTCGGCTTAAAAAGGGTGTAAATAATATCATTTCAAAATCAATTTTGGGTCTCAGGGCTTCTGGAGATGTGGATCACACCTGGCAAGCTGTATGGAGCCATTTTGTGTTTGTTTTTTGTTTGTTTTTTTCACCTGTTTTGTTAACATTTAAAATAAGTCCCCATCTAATTCAGTTGTTACATAGAATGCTGCAAACACTGGTAGTGTGGGCTATAAAATTCAATTCATTCATCATCGGCATGAGAGAGAGAGCATTGATTAGTTAATTAATAAAAATTAAAAAAATCACTTTTGGGTGAATTTACTACACCATATCTATACCGAGAAATATGCATTAGCCGGGCTACCAGCCGCTATTATTTCAGTCAGCCTCAGCTGTGCTTTTTGTTCTGTGCCAGTTAGCAAATGTTAGCATGCCAACACATTAAAATAAGGTAAACATCACACCTGTTCAACATCAGCATGTTGAGCATGTTAGCATGCTGATGTAAGCATCTAGCTCAAAGCACTGCTGTGCTCACGTATAGCCTCAGAGCTGCCAGCATAGATGGAGACCTTCAGTTCTGGTTTTTCAGAGTACTGCAACAGGCCTTCCCTCATCTTAAACCTACCGACATACTGTTCTACAAATCTTCAAATAGCACCTTAAACTGCAGGTTCAGTTTCCTGCCAAACCTGCTGCCGGTGAAAAACAACTCAGCACTACTGTGAAATCTGTCGGCAGTTGGCTGGTTTGTTTTTACACTCTAAGCTGAGGTCTCCATGTCAGACTAAATAAAATGACGAGGTCTGTTGGCGCAGCTCACCCCTGGGCAGAGATGTGATGTCCAGCACCATCATCGTTGTTTTCTGCCTGAGGGCGTCTAAGCAGGCCCGCTGCCGTCTTGTTGCCGTCCTCGTCCTCGTACTCTCTGACATCGTTTACCTCCTTCATCTTCAACACCTTCACCACGAAAACCACAATGAACTATGCAGAACATGAGAGAAAAACAGGAAAAGCAAATGGATGAGATTGGGTCATTGTTTCAGGTTTCCTGTAGTCAAATAAAACATTAAGAAATCTGTTTCTCCTCACCAGGAACCAGTAGATGTTCATGAGTAGCAGCGCCAGGAGAAGAGCATTGAAGAAGAAGTAAAAGGGGATGCTGGGGACGGACTGGAGGCTGGACACACATGTGGCATACAGCACTTTGAGAGGGAACCAGTAGAGACGGAACCAGAACCTGAGACAACAGAAACAGAAATATTATACATTCTATGTCATCATCGTTAGTAAGAACCAGGCAGGAAAAAGCGGTCTGACATATGGTGTGTGTGTGTGTCTGTGTGTGTGTGTTTCTTGAGCCTCACCAAGTGATGCTGAAGCTGACAGAGCCCATGTTGGAGAGGATGTCATTGAGCAGGAAATAGCCTCCTCCTCTGGACTTCAGGTAGACATTGAGCTTGGTGAACTCCAGCTGGATGTCATTGATGTCGTGGAGGAACAACACCAGAATCCCTACGTTGTGGTATCTGCACGGCAGAGAACATACAGTACAGTATGTGTATATCAGTCCTATACAAGCAGGTGTCTGTCAAACCAGCAATCTTTATAAATGTGTGTATGAAAAAAACCTATTTGTAAATAAGATATTGTTGTTCAATGCTGTTTCGCAAAGAAAGATTAAAGGAGCAGTTTATTTTGAAGACTTCCAGAGAAGATGAAGAAACCTTTTTTTTTCCTCAGTTTCCAGGTACAAAAAATAAAGTTGGTGCTTAACAGTGAAAACTGTCGCCTCAATCTACCCTTTTCTGTGAAATAAATTTACGACTAGCTTGCCATTTGAATCAGCTAATGTTCAAAGCAAACAACGCCAGATCCATGCACCGCAGCTATGTTCAAGCTAGATGGCTTACCTTAGCTTGGATCATAGTTAGCTAATTGGTCGCCCCTGCCTGGCATCGATCTTGGTTAGTAGAAAGCATGGTTCATAATATACACATTGACAATCGCCAACTAACATATCTACTCCGATAGTATTTTGCTCGCAATAATAGCAATAGCAAGAAAGCCTGCTAAAGTTAACCTGCTACATATCAGTATTTTGCCACGTAAGCAAGCTAGCAATATGTCCATGTTCGCAAGCAAGCTAACGTTAACTAACATTAGCCAGCTAAAACCAAAATATCACAATATATTTTATACACTTTGCAGTAATGTTAGACTTGAATTTTGAACTTTGTGGTACATTCTGTGTTGTGATGGCTGCCAGTCATTTGATAACATTGATGATGATGATCACAATGGTGACACTGTTACCACTGTTATGCACACATAAACATCACATCCTATGGATTTTTTTCTGGAAAAAATGTCCTTTAAATAGAAATCATTCCACCAGCTGTTATGGCCACCAAGAGTCAGAGATGGTCTAATTTTTGGAGTAACGTGACAGTCCCAAATTAGCACGACATCAGACATTACCAATACAAAGCCATCACTACAACATTCTTACACTTTGCATCTTCAAACTAGAAAAAAACAAAAACGTACCTGAAGGCGTAGGAGAAGCTAATGAGCGCCAGCGTGATGATATGGTGCACCACCATGACAGCCGAGTCCTTCCTCCATGCATCCATGTAGACTGTAGCATAGATGGAGTGGCCGTAGAAGCTGCCCTGGATCAGATAGGCTATGGCAATGTCTGTAGGCACTGACATACCACTCTTCCAGTCTGGAGAAAGAGACAGAAAAGAGCTCAGAGGCCTGACAGCACAATAAGGATGTCAGCTTTCACTTTGAAATCAACTCAACGAATCATGAACTGTCAGCAAGACCAGACAGTCGATACAGTCTTACTCTTTGTTTAATAGTCATCATCAAATATGGTTTCATTCTGGTTGCTTTATCTGTTTGTTGGCAGGATACAAAAAAACTTCTTCTAAAGGTTTCGGTTAAATTTAGGTGAAAAAGTTTGCCTAAGGTTGCTACTGGTTTTTGGTACATATCCACGTACAGTAACACTTCTTGGTGTCTATATATAACAAACCAAATGTTTTTTTTCGTCAGTATTTCTACAAAACTTCACCAAAGATGGTTTCTGGCACATGTTGATGAGCCCGTCATACAATTTTTCAGTGACCTACTTCACACAAAACCATAAATACGTTTGATGACATTGTGTCTACAGGTGGCACTACAGCAACATGATACATTTTAATGGGCATTACCTCAGTAAATACACAGTGCAGAGTAAGGCTAACCCTCTTAAAACTACACAAGTCTCCAAAAAACATGGATGTCATCAGCCAATCGCAATAACTTGTTAGCCATTTATGCATTTTTATACAATTATGAAACAAATGCCAACTCAAGATTTTACATTTTCTATAATATATGTGAATTTAGAGAGTTGTTCAGCTTTTGGTGGAGGTTGGCACTCATTTAGAGCTTTTGTCTCATGTATTGTAATTGCATTATCTTCCTTCTTGTTGTTTGTTGTTGAGCGTCTCAGACTATGGCTCACACAATAAAACAGGGGGAGGTGAGTGTGTCTTCACTAACACAAAATTGAAAACAGGCGATACCCAGACCTATTCACAACAGTCACAGCTTCTTCATGCAAAAACAAGTGAAAGAGGCAGTTGTGTGTCAGCAAGTGCTAATATGACACAACTCATTGTCTCTAAAGGTACTAGACAACTATTAAAGCCAGAAGATTTGGATACAAAGTTAAGCTGATGATCCTTCAACTGAACTGGAACTTTTTCAAAACAGGCACATTTCCGGTTACAAATGACTGTGGAGTGATTTGTTAATCATACATTGCTTTAAGGTGATTGGATCTGCATTAAACTGAAAACCTAATTTATGTAATACAATGATCAAATGTTTAATGTACCAATTACTTTTATTTCTGTTATTCAGTGTTTCAATGAGAAGTCACTGCATTATTAAGTGGATTTGCAGAAGGATTTTTTTTTAAAATAACATTTTAAAATAAATGTGTCTCCTGCTTTGCAATTTACCTATTTAGGTTTGTCCAAAATTGTATTTACAAGGTTTTTTCATTTACATCCAACCGATGAGCCACACTGTAAAGGTCCATCCTACAGATAAGTAACAAAGGATTCATCTTGTGTGTATAGTGAATATGTTACAGCAGGATCACTGTTATACACATTTGGACACAAATGCAGTCCAACCTTTATCTCAAGATAATGAGCTATATACAGTCTCTTCCGGGGAGGGGGAGGATACCAGATGTGAAGGGTCAGCTGGGGAAGTTAGTATGCAAAAGAGGAGGCTATGTTCAGGCTGCTGGGCCTAGCTCATGTCTCCGAAACCATCAGATCAGATGTTGGACGGAAACTTTGTCCTCCAATGTTTGAGCACGGTTAGTCTCTAGTGGGATGGGGTTACGTTGGGGCCTTGTGTAATGTTTATTGATTGGTCCTTCCGTCATTAAACATTGAGAAGAAGGCTGCTAGATAGATCACAACAGAAGAGCTGCCAAGGGGCGGCATGGGAAGACTCTTTTTCTGTCCTGGACTCTGAAGCTTTTTAACTCTCTTTTTTCCTTCAGAAAACAGACACACTGTCCCTCCTCCTCACTTCTGCCAGTCTTGCTTTGATTTCTTCTGTTTTTTTTTAGCTTCACATCCCTCACTCCTTCTCTCCCACTCCCTCCCTAACAGTTCCGCCACATTACACTGCCTCAGTACACATCTCAGGCTGACAGCTATTAGCGGTGATGTAGCTCTTAAAGATCAACCTGGCGCTGTCAACCAGCCTTTGCTAGCTCCACTCAGAGCAATGGAGATGGACCGAAGCCTTGACACCTCTGTGTCTGATGGAGAAAGATAAGAGACTATAAAAGACATATCTGGATCCGGAGCTCAACACATCGATCACCCAGTAGTGATAGGATGATACTCATCACACAAGTTCCCTGTCAATGACACTGACCATTATGTGCAATTATGCAGATAATTTATTGCACCAGTGCACCAGGCCACATGTCCTGTATGAACCACCATAAATACAGTATCTCTCTATTTGAATTCTCAAAGTGATGTTTTACCCCCATAGAGGATTAGGCCATGCGGCCTTCAGCATGCTGCTGCTGACTTCAGCTCCTTATCTAGCCTGAGAAGTTAGGTCAGGGAATCACTCAGTTACAGTACTATTCAAACACAGCTTTTGTGATGGACCAGATTCAAACACTGAAAGAGGTAAAACGGAGTAAAGTAAATTTAAATTCAAGACAGATTCGGTTATCAAAATGTTCTATTTCTTTTCTTGATGCTGAGCAGAGTCAAATCATTCAATCAACAGATCCCAAAGAGGACAAGTGCATCATACTTTGTGGTCACACTCTTCTGTATCTTACTGTAGAAGACGGAGGGCGGGTCGTGGAAAAAGGAGTAGGAGGTAAAGAAGAGCAGGTAGGTGCTGTATGACCACGACATGGTGTAGAAGACCAGCTTCCACGCGCTCTCTGGCATCTTGGCAGCATCTTTGGGCATCAACCTCCACCACTGGGCTAGAGGCTGCAGGGACAGAGCAGAGAGAGGAGAAGAAGTCACATTCAGAGCGTATTAAACTTGTTTCCTCAGGCTGGGTGAACTGCTAGCAGGCCTTTGGACCCAATTACTGAATCATTTAGATGGAGTTCAAGTTGTGTGGTGAAGCAAACAATTCTGTTAATGCACTGTTGTGGCTTTTCCACTGAGATGAAATCACTCTGTTGCTTTTGTTTTCACGTAAATAACCATTTATTTTTTCCATTATGTAAAGACACAAATATCATAGCCGGAGACCACATCCTACAAGTGCAAGAATGAGCAGGGACCCTTCGAGAGAAATCTTAGCCAGAATTTTCTGGCTGGTGGGACCACAGATGTTTTCCTTTTTTACAGGGATTTTAACTGTTGCAACATCTCGTGGAACATTCCTCTGAAGTAATAAACACTGGCTGCAGAAAACAAACGGGCCTAAATGGAATGAAGACATCAAGAGGATTGTTTCTTCATATTAAGCATACTTGTACGACAGAACATGCAGGACACAAGATGGTGAGAGATGTTCCGTAAAAAATGACAATTGGTAACTTGTCTGCACAAAGTTCAAATCAATAATGGCATATTTTAGTGAGAGAGAATCTAATTCAAGTTTATAGTTCAGGGCTGCCCAAAGTGGGTTCCTGGGCCATAATGTTTAAACTGGGCCACCAGATATTTCTGGAGAGTAAAAAAAGAGGATATTTAAAGGTGAAATATGTAAGAATTCTTTAAATATTAACTAAGATTATCAACAGAATGTGAAGTATCATGTTGAAGAGATAGCTAGTGAAGGCAGCATGCTAACCAGCTAGCCCTGACTGGGCTTGGTCCAATTTCCTGCGCTGTCTGAGCTCCTACACTTCCCCTGGTGCTCCAAGCTCACAGTCCGGACCACGAGCTTCACTGCTACCTGAGCTAACTTGCTAATGACAGCAACTAGACGCATCAATTAGCACTAACTGTGGTGAAATGCTGACCCCTATGTGTTCTAATTATGAATCAGAGAGGTGGGAAATTCTTACATATTTCACCTTTAAACAATTGTGAAGTGAATCTCAGTTTATGCAGTTTTATTTTTGAAAGAAAATGTTCTTTAAATATGCAGGATCCCAAATACATATTTCATTTTCATAGAGAATGCACATTGAAGTTAATTGGGATCGTAATACCAATTGCATATTACAAATGCCACACAATTGGAGTTTGCGGTTAAGTTTCGGTTTTGGCCCTCAAAGGGAGAAAGTTTGGCCAGCAGTTGGATCTGTTTGTTTTGTTGTTGACTACACGCTCTACACTTAAACTTCATTTATATCATACCTTATATTGAGATGTCTATAAAAAGTGACGACCCACTGTTGGCCTCTTGCCTGTGCTTCTGACAGTCTCAGGATGTTGTTGTTTTTCTAAATGAGAGTTTACTTCCAATTTACTTACTACAGATACTTCTGCAAATACTTAGAAGTATTGTACTCAGATAACAGTGACACATGCTCTCTCTTCCTCTCTGTATGTCGTTCTCTTCCTAACACACATGTGCACACGCACCTTCATCAGTAAGCTCCAGTACGTAACAATCATGTGATCGTCTGCCCACAGAAACTCTTTCACAAGTCTGCTTATGGTTTGCTTTGCAAGCAGAAATAGAGGAAGTGAGAGAGACGACTTCTGATGTCCTGATGTAGCCTGATAACAAGACCCCACTCACTGTGTTCGGTGGTGGCACCACATTATCTTCCTCCAGACCCTCTCTAATCTAACTGTCTCCTCACTCCCATACTTTGCCTCCCCTTGAAATTCCACAGCCTAAATCATATTAATTCAATTTAAAGAAATAAAGTAAATGCAGAGAGTGAAACTGACAACAAATGTCAAAGACGAGCAGACAGATAGGTAAAATAGATGAGACAGGTACGTCAGTTAAGCTGTAAGACAGGCAGGTGTTCAGTGTTTCATAAGTGTGCCAAGACAGGAAACCGAAGCCAGCTCACCGCCTCATAAACAAAATGCAACACACACAAGCTCAACCCTCAGATGGTGTAACAGGAGGCGGGAAAGTGAAAGTCGCCGGTGTCAGTGATACAGTAGATCTCAGTCAGTTGTTACCAAGCAGCTAGTCTCTAGGACATGATCCGACAAGGCTCAGTGACCAATTACATGACAAATTAATGGAGAGAGACTTGCCTCGGCCAAATGTAAACCATGCAGTCTGAGAAAGTCTCGTCCAAGTGGATTCACAAATTTAATTCTGTCTAATACTTTTCCTCTCTGTCTCCTGGCTTTAAAAGTTAATTGTCTCTTTTTTTTCCGTCTGCCTTTTTCTTTGTTTCAGTCTCTCATTCTGCTGTTCTCTGGATCTGATTGATTTCCTGCGTCACATAAAACAGAGTCAAAACAAGACGGGGAAGGAAGCTGACGGGGCAACACTGATGTGAGATAAAAATGCAACGGCAACAGACTTTGTGATTCTCAATTGTGACACATGGGGGAAAAAATGGCAGCATCAATGGGGCACATGATCCCAACCGCGGCTGCTGATTGGTTGAGACTGTGGAGACATGTGTTCAGTAAGTCATGACCGGGACGCTCACCACCAGTCTCGCAGTACATCTGTATCTATCAGCCTCCTCCCTTCTCTCCCCCTCCTTCCCCTTTATTTGTCACTCTTCTCAGCTCCCTCGTTCTTTCTCTCTCCACCCCGGCGTCTCCCCCCTGCCTGCGACATTTATTTATAGAAGCCAGCTGTCAGTACACAGCATACCCCCTTGGTCTTCCACCACATCACCCCCTCCGATACTCAAAGAAATAAGCCTACGCACATTCAAAAAGGCTGACCGGTGGCTGATACAAGCAATGCATCGGCAGCTCCTATCTTACTTGTAATCACCATTACAGCTGCCACACTGCTGGTGCACCCATAACTAATTCTTCCACATCCGATCTGCTCTCTCTGTACTCTCCTAACCGCTGCTTCACTATGCCCGGTTCCCATGTCATTTCCTCTGTGTCATCTACAGTGCATGTGGCTACGTTTGCACTGCAGCTAAACTCAGCAGTGACAGTGTACGCTTACTGAAGTGCACCATGGCATGCACCAAACATCACTGTTTGTGTTACATTCATAATACTGACTGCATATTTTTGCTTTGATAAATCAGGAATAACAAAGAAAGAAATTCAAAAAAGTTTTTAAAATACAACTCTAAAAAAACAAATACCCCCCAAGACTTCTTTCAGAGGGAGTCAAAAGGACCTAACAGGCCAAACACTGATTAAATTAAGATTTAAATATGAAACTCTGAGTACAGCACAGAAAGAAAATAATTCACAAACTATTTTGATGATCGAACAATCATTTCAGTCATTTTTCGAGCAAAAACCAAAACCAAAAACGCTTCCTATCTTTTGTCTTTCAGATCTGGACTGCTGGTTGGACAAAAGAAGCAGCCAGAAGACGTCACTTTTGAAGCATATCCACATGTTAATCATTAAAATGATCAGCGGATTAATCAATAATTAAAACTAGAACTAGGCACTCAGTAGAGCTATTACCCCCGCCAAGGCAACACCAGTAGGCTTGGACGATGTCCAAAATTTTATATCACAACATTGTCCTGCGCAAATACTGCTACAGATGATATTATCGCCGGGTATGTCAAAGCGTTGCATGCGTGGCTCCATATCAGGCCAGTTATCCTGTAGTAACCTCCGTCAGCCCAGTCTCATTCCCACCTAGTCAAAAAACAATGCCCGCTGCCTACACTGCCATGACAGCTCTGTGATCTCTTTCTGTTGTGTTTTTAAACATAAAAGCTTGAAGATGCCATAACAGCAGTTCAATATTCTATATTGTGAAAAATATGATGGCAAATATCGCTATAATAATAGCTCATTTTGGCCCAAGCCTACCCAACTGTGCCCTGCTGCACTCACCCAGAGATACCAGCCACCTAAATATGCCAAATGTTTTTCATCAAAATCCTGAGAAGTTAACGAAAACTGTCAATAAATGTCCAATGTGAAAAAAAAAATCTGAATCGGTCCCTTAACCTGGATCCACACCAAAGGCTGATGGGGTCTTTTCTGGGCCAAGACCCATCCTCCATCCAGGTTTTGTGGAAATCCATTGAGTAGTTTTTGTGAAATCACTCTGACAAACAAGCAAACGGACACATGTGAAAACATAACCTCCGTGGCAGAGGTAATTATCGTTGGCTGCACCCCTTGTTATCAGTCTTGGCAGCCTTTATTTATGGCCACTGAAAACGTCCAAGTGCAATTTATTACTTTATACAACAATAATGTCATGATAACCCTGCAGAGTTGTCAGTTACTTCCACGTAACGTAAACTGTCTGAAGGCATCAAACTGTAATTCCTGGATCATATTTCTTCTTACAGTACATCTAGCAACGCATCCAAACCAAAGCAGCCCCATGCATTTTTTAATGCAGTGCTGTGTCTGCATTATAACTTAGCATCACTACAGAACAAGAATTTTCCTGATTACATCCAGTTTCAGACACACGATTTTAAGAGTAAATCCAAAACCCAAACATGTGCAAAGCCAATACTGCAGGTAAAAAGTAGGGTATAAAACTGTCAGTGGCCTGACACAGCACCAGCGACTTGTTGATGGAGTCTTGAGGCTCAGTTACTAGTATCTGCGTGATGTTTTTGCTTCCTGGTGAGTTCTGGACAGAGGTGGTCCCTCTATATTCTGGTCTCAGACTTAAGCGACCAGAACCGCACAGCAGAGACAAAATCTTTGTTTCAAATGCAGATTCTGAGATTATATAACAGCCAGCCAATGGCTCCATTCTTGTCTCTCTGTGCCAGCCAGCCCACCATCACACAGGGTCCCTATCCACCCACTCTATCTATCTACCCTTTAGGTTTCAATGCCAGCCTACAGAGTGGGGGTATAGTGGGTCAAGGACACTGAGATAATCCACTCGTCCTCTGTCGGATAAATGACAGGGCCTTGAATTACACTCAGCTGGGACCTACGACCATTCAACAGCTCCCCCCTCTCTTCCTCTCTCTCTGACAGACAGACTTTGGCTGAACTCGCTCAGGGCATCGGTGGATTTCATTTCACTGTCTGCTCAAGAGAGAGAAGCCGTCTTAAACCAGAAGGAGAAAAAGAAAATTATAGAGGCAGAGCTTGTGTGGAAGGAGAAAGAGTCAGTGTGAAAGAGACTTCACGACAAATAAGTGGTTCCCTTAGCAACCATGCAGGGATGCTGGCAAAGCCCTACAGTGTGGCTCAAAACTCCCTTCATCTGTCTCACGCTCCAGTGCTTCCTCACCCGTCCTTTCACCCTCTCTTTCCCCCCTTGCTCATCTGCAGCTGCACCCCATTGCTGCCCCTTACGCCCTTCCTGGAAGGAAGCGATGGGAGAGGAGAGAGGGGTGAATGGACTCCACTGGCCTGTTGCATAAGGAGATGAACTGGGCCAGTGAGTCAGGATGCTGGCTCATGTGTGGATGTGTTCAATAAGGCTTGCGCTCTCATTCAACCTTTTTCATTCTTTTAGCCCTGCCTGGCTTCAATCTCTCTGGCTATTCTGACGTCACTCTGTCCGTCTCAGTGTCACTTTTAAATCCAATTCTGTCACAGGTTCCCTTCAGTTCCCTTTAAATCTTTTTCCAGACAGGGGGGCAAATAGCTTTTACAAAGGTTAATGAAATGGATAGCTGGAGTTTTAGTCTTGATTTACATATGCAAGCACCTATGCACCTATGATTAACATTTCATACAACACTATTTGCGGTATGTTGTAAGAAGGTTAGAATTTTCTGACACTATTTCAAATATCCCCTTCCTTTCACATCATTTCTACCTGACCCCAAACAGAATATCTGCCTCTATAAAGAGAGAATGAGCTCATGTACCTCACCCTCCCATCTCCCTCCTTGTCCCTAACAAGCTGATGAGCGGACAGCTGTCACTGGGGATAAAGCTCTCTCCTCAGAAGGAGGTATATGGATCCAGAAAGTGCTTCCTTTGCTGAATCTATTTATTGAGGGGAACAATATTTTTCTTCCATGTGACAGCTGGTATAAAGTGTTCCTTGTCTAAATGATGTGTTGGAGGTTTTAGGCCCAAAATGTAAGAAGTGTTGCCTTCACCCGTTTATCTAATCCATCTCCTCACTGCTACTTCTTACCATTCTGACTTTCAATAATGTAGGGCCCTATGATTTCCGCGATTACAGAATTTCGGACGGAATCGCGGAATTGGTCGATTAAAACGGAATCTATTTTTTAACGCGGAATATTGCGGAATTTGACATAATTTCACTGAAATGCTGTTTTCGTGTGGAAGACAAATGTATGTCTGAGGAAAAGTGCACGGAGGGTAGCAAATCTGGGTGGCACAACAAGCCCCCTCCACAGACTGAGCCCCTCCCCTTCAAAACAATGTAAGAATGGCAAGGGGCTGCCCACGGCTCTGTCTTCGTCAGCGAAAAAACTGTGAAACTCAACATTAACCCCTCAGTAAAGAGCCAAGCAGGCTTGTATGTGTCAGGTGAACTTCTGTTTTGCAAATTCTGCCAACACTCAGTTGACTGGAAGCGTAAAAATACGCGCAATGACCACGTACTGTCCAAAAGCCATGTGAGAAACAAGGGAAGAGAACTGATGCAACAGATTGTTCAGTCATTGATAACATATAATTTTCACCTTTTATTGCTACATGTATAACAATGTAATTGGATAACTTAATATTGGTAATCAAAAATAAATAATGATTAATTGCTGATGCATCAGTGTCAGAAAACAACTGATCCCACGGGGGAATCTGGCTGACATGCACATTCAATAAGATTAAAAAGGATTACATTCTGGACATGTAAATCAAGATATCAAATTGTAATAGAAGTGGAAATACTGTCCATTTCCTTTCCCTATTTTTTTTCTTTTCTTTTTTTAACTGATCAAAACAAAAGCATGTCAGTACAGCTCCACAATATATTTTATCATTATCATTATTAATTTATCATTTCATTTATTAATTACATCAATAAATGAAGGGACATTTAAAACTACATGTGCAAGCTAATGTTTTTTTCTTCTTTTATCAATAATAATCTATAATTTCTATTTAATTTGTGTCATTTACATAAAAAACACACTGTTTTTGGTAGTAAAATAAGAGTCAAAGGTAAAAAAAAAAATGGGATTCCCAAAGATTAAAATTGAAAAAACGAAAAAGTAAAACTGAATTTGGGAAAAAAATAAGCCGGATTTTATAGGGCTAGGACTATTTTTCGTGGATGTAGCTAACTGGTTATTTCGGGAAATGACACCCCCATCCTTAATCCCAGCTACTCCATTCCGATCGGTTGAATTTTTGTCAAACTGGCAGAATTGGCTATGAACTTGGAATTAAGGTTCTCATTGAAGACCTTCAAGTAGTCAGCTCACCAATGTAAGACCAATACTGGTTAATGGCAACTTTTTCAGTCAACCATGACATCCATATCTTATCTATTCACTGGAAGCAATTAACGTCAGACAGTGATGCATACTGGGAGATGAGTCCACCGTTAACTGTTGAGTGACTTAATAAATGTACCACAGATGAGACATTCTGCGGCGGCCTCTGACCAATCAGATAACCATGACAAAAGAGGAATGTGATTGACTTAGAGGAGAAAAGTCACACAGTAATTGAATCATACTGGGAAGCCCTCACATAAACAATCCACACTGACATGTTCAAGTCAGACCAAGGTACCGTATGGTTTAATACTTATATTTCTTATCTAATATAGTTGATGTTTGTATACAGCAGCAGCTAAGATTAACCTGATAAAAAATTCTTAGTTACTTTTGCACATAGAAAAACCCAAGTAAAAGCAAGAAACAAATACTTAGGCCATCTTGCTTTGCAGCTTATAGCCACAACCATTCTCCAACTGTTTTTTGTGAACACTGTAAAAAGATGGCTTTATTGTTACATATTGAAGGATGCTGTTTTATATATAAATATAGGATAACACATATATGATACATATCTTTTGGTCAAATAAAATCCCTACTATCCCATATTTACCCCTCTTTTATATAGATTATTTTTGCATGAGCCCCATGTACAAAATGGCAGAATCCTTACCTCAGTGACTCTTTAATCACTATCAACCTAACACAACACAATTTCTTGTGCAAGCATCAGGTTTTCTGGGTGATTCTTGTCTTCCAATAGAAACCATCATTAGGCACAGAATGAGTCAAACAAGTCAGTGATATCCTTGCAGTTGTGGCCTTGACTGGCCTCGTTTGTTTTGTGAGACCGAGCAAGAACGAGTAAAATGCAGTTGAGTCAAAGACGAGACCTTCAAAAAGTGGTCCTGAGACTGATTTGAGCAAGAACAATCTCAAGCACATTTCCGTGGCCATTTACTGCATGTCGTCCTGACTTTCTCCCCCCTTTCCTGTCACTATCTCCAGCTGTCCTGTCAGATAACATAAAGGCTAAAAAGACCCAAAAGATATATAAAATATCCTCAACTTGTCTCAACAGACACCTGAGGGCAACACATGTTCAACTGTTAGTTCAACATGACAAACAGCATGTGATGGGTTTTTTTTGGTCTTCCGACATGGATGTGGCTGAACTCCCATGACTACAGATGGCCTGGAATACTGATGCTGAACCAAGAGGCTGCCTCAATGTTGGAAGTTGATTTGATTAAAAACACACGATTAAGCGAGGCACCGCCACCACCCAGCAAACTAATTTGCACGCAAGTACGTGACTGGACGAGCAGCCGCCTTGCACCCATGAGTGAGTAAATAACCACAAAATGACAGTCTGTAGCAGCTGTGTGTGCTGGCATGTAAAAAACACACCTTGTCCAGGCCCAGTTCTTACTTTTCTTTTTTTAATGACCAGTGTAAAATGTAGCTACTATTCAACAGCTTCCATGTGTTTGCAGATAATGACATAATCCTAAAAATGCCATGAATTTGATTAGTTGAACTATCGTTCTAAAGTCTTTTTCAATACTATGAAACAAAGCGCTTTCAATCTGTTTTTTAATTGTTCTGGCAACTATTACACACATGACTTCATTGGAAGGAGAACCGCCAAAGACTTATCAGGTTTTCTAGCTAAAATTAAACAGTTTCAGTTCCCGCTAAATAAATGCATTCAACATATTCAAATAAAGACAGGGTGGGTATGCGTAAGTTTGCACATGGTTTCCCAGCACATAACTATGTGTCACAATGTGTGTGTGTGTGTGTGTGTGTGTGTGTGTGTGTGAGAACGAGAGAAAGAGAGAGAGAGAGAGAGAGAGAGAGAGGGAGAGAGGAGGTGCACCTGTTTGGAGCATGTTGAGCCGATTAGTCTGCCCCAGTGGAGGCATTAACCCCATACTTAGTTATCAAATTAACTCCTGGCGCATCAACATAAATGAATGTGGTCTTCACAGCAAAATGCTTTCACACGATGCATAAAATTACACAAGTTCTATGAATGATACCACAGATTTGCAACATGGTATACTGTGTCTTGGAAAAGTGTTATAAATTCATGTGTTTAGACCTACATTCTGTCTCGGCGTTTGAAGAATGTTTTTATTATAGATTGATCTGCTGATTATTTTCAATTAATTGTTTAGTTATCATAATTTCTCAGAGTCAAAATGGCTAGTGTCCAACCGGCACATCTGCTGGCCGATATGATCATCTGATATTAGCCTATCACTGATATATGGGTGTTGGCATATATGTTGTCCAACATGTGTTGATAAGGAAACGTCTTTAGAGTGATTGTAAAGCAGAGAAATACCTACCTAATATCAGAATCGGTATCAGCAACGGCCAAAAAAAAAATCATGCATCAGTTGAGCTTTGAAAGTGATTCTTCTTTTTGTTCAACAAACAGTCAAAAACTAAAAGACTCTTCATTTACTATCACAACTGACAAAAAAGCAGGACATCAGTACATCTTTGATGGAAAAGTTGAGATAAATCTATTATCAAAATGTTCATGGATTAATAACCTAATCATTGCAGCTCTGGTCAAGACTACCATGAAAAAACCTGTTTCTCACACATTGGGAAAATCAGCTTCTGAGCACTAAAAAGCTGCATATTTTTCACCTGCCCACAGATAACACAAAGAAAAATGTAATCACCTGCTGTCCAACCCTGACTCTCATCTACACAATGACATAACAGGCTCTTCAGCTTGTCACATTTGATTATACCCTCCGGTGAGATGTAGTTTAGTTTAGTTTTCATTATTTCTTCAATCCTCTATCTTTTACTCTAGCTTCAACATAAAGGCTAATGCTACCTAACCCAGGGCAGTGCTCGTTCACATCATTCAGTCATATTGAACACACGATAGGCAACAGCAGTGCTGCCAATAATCAACATGATTGTCTTGAGTTGAGCTAATAATCATACATTTATCATGTAGGATTGCTGTCGGCATTAGCTAATTCTTGAACCCTTCTCTGTGTATCATAAACATTCATTCACTAAGCAAGCATGCTGTTATATGTTTGCTGAAGATGGTACATATGTCCTCTCCGCAGGGACAGAACATTATTTTCCTACCCTGTTACATTTGCTCCCCACACACAAACACACACACACAGAAAAAACTGAAATGGTATTAAGCAGCACACACTCAAGTGGCATACAGAAAGCTCTTTATCTGATGCAGTTGTGCATCCACTTCTTTTCATTTTGCTCCGAGCAGAGAACATCAAGCTAGTGATGTGTGGTAGTATGCTGTTTATTTGAGTCCAGTGACTACCATGGGAGTTCATTACTATTAAAGATGTCTCCGTCTTTGTCCCCATACTGCAGAAGGAACAAAACCTTTACCTTCTTAGCTCTTAACTCTTTCATATTCTCATATGTTCTAGGACGGTTAAAGCTACAGAAAGATGGTGGAAAATTAAGAGTATTAAAGGAACTGTCTCAGTGAAGTGTTAAGATATTCACTCAAGCTGCTTCCTGTCCAAACTGACAACTAGAAGACATATGGCTGTCATTCATAATGCACTACCCATGCCATTTGGCAACGCAGAGAGAAAGAGGACTGGCTGTGTCTATGAGTATAAATGCAGTGCGTGTGTCTGTGTGTGTGAGTGAGTGAGTGAGCTTTCAACAGGCCAATCTAAGTGTGCATCAACAGGCGGAGGTTCATGAGCTCACAATAATTACCCACCCACTGATAATCTAAAGCTAGCTAAATACAAACACACACTCAAGCACAAACATTTATCGACAAACAGCAAATGTTGACTGCTAGAGATGGGAAAATCAATGACGCACTACTATTTCTTTTTCAGAGACTTTTATGGCACATTAATGGCAGTTGTGTCTGTTTTAGTTATGCAGTTGTTTTTTATTGAGGTCAAAGTGGCCAAAATGATAAGTGAGCACACATGGGGCGGAAAGTAAAAACAAATGTGGAGCACGATGACACAGGCAGACTTCAAGCAGCAATTGTCCTCAGTGCTTTTATGTAGTTCAGAGTTGTAAACTCTGAAAAAAGACATTTCTGGCTTGATAACATAAGGAGCTGAATAATAAATACATATCTGGCAAGCAGTATCTGGAAATCTGCCTGTAAGGGTTATCTTGTTCATTCAAAAACTATGATATATATAATGATGTTTAATGGAGTATATAAATACAGAGTTATCTGTTGATACTAAGATTTAAAATAGTGTCGTATTGAGAGATCCCTGTTGATTCCTAACCCTTGGAATGGCTGATACTATTAACAGTGCTTACAAAGCCACAAGACACAAGTGATAACGCGTGTGTTTGTTTATTTGTACTTCAAACAGGCCAGAATATTATACACGTGAGCAGCTCATTCCAGGCTGATGATTACAGCTCTGACGGCCTCATTACAATGACTGTCTAATGAATAATGATCGGATGTCTGGATTAAGGTTAGGTTATTGGTTCAGGTATGGATTACAGCAAGGAATAAGGCAGACTGGCAGAAACACATTGCTGGGCTATGCCATATGGGTACACAGACAATGAATTTAATAAACTAAGCTAAACCAAATTTTTTACCTGAAGAATGGCTTGTAAATAGGGTCATTTAAAAACTTAGTAAAACTTCTCCAACGCACTTTCATAGCCAGGCTCCAGCTTTATAAAATGGTTGCACTGGTGCTCCTAACTTTTTAATTTAGGAGCACTAGCACATAATTAAGGATGACCTAATAGTACATCTTAAAGCAACATTATGTAACTTTTTATGTTAGACTAACAGTCTCAAAATAATTTTGATGGTACAGTGTCTTGTGATAGTGTGAATAATGTCTCTCAGTGCGTTTACATGACACTCAAGAAAACCGAATTACTGCGTTAGTCTGACTATGATCGGATTTTTAAGATGCATGTATACACCTTTGTCTGACTAAAATCGGACCGGATCGGATTTCTCATAGTCGAATTACACCACGTAGATTATTCGATTGAAAGTCGCATTACTCCTGCATGTATACGTTTCCAGCGGATCGGATCGGATTTTGCGTTCTGCGCAGGCGCAAGATTTTTTCCCGGGGCCGTGAGCCGGAAGTAGATGGATGGCGGCAGCTTTCCTTCGAAATCACGGCAAGAAAGAGCGCCAGAGTGCACCTAGTTTGTGTAATTATCATGTACACCATATACGAAGTGTACAACTTCGTCTCACTCTTCGTACGCCATCTTTCTTGAATGCCGAGGCAGCTGGTGACGTAAAGAGGTCAGCCGGAGGTGCGCCGTTAACACTAGTTGAAATGGGTACAGCGCCACCTAGCGTACCGGGGTATGACATGCTTTCGGCCAGTAATTCGATTTTCTCACTGGCATGTATACTCGGATAATTGCAGTTGTCCGACTGAGCAGCATAGTCGAACTATGGCTGTAATCCAACTAAACTGTGCATGTAAACGCACTGACTGTCTCAGCCACTCCGCCGCCCTATCACTTGTTTCTGCACTATGTATCTTCAGTGAGAGGGTAGGAACACAGCGCAACATACATGTTTACTTCAACATACAAGTTTTCAACACATACCACTATCATGATGTAATGAGTTTTATTAGAGTTAGAACCTACATTATCGCTCTATAAAAGCATGGAATCTCTGTCTGTCTGTCTGTCTGTGTGTGTGTGTTTGTCAAATATCTCTGCGGATCAGGATTAGACTGACCTGAGACTTACAACATGGCTGCTGCGTGGTTCAATGGTGTGCGACTTCGCATTTGTTTGGACTGCAATGATACTGTTAATAAATCATTTCATAAATGCTTTACCAATTCGCGAGCTTTGTCCACCGGAGCCACCACAGTCACGTGCGCACCAGAGCCAATCACTGCAGAGCCCACCGCGACCCCCCACCTTAAGAAACAAGCAGATTTATACCCTGCAGCGGCGCGAGCTGGACCGGGATTTTGCCGGTGGTTTGGTCCCGTTCTGTTCTTTGCATCTAAACTGACGGTTTTGGATTAATGAGACTAAACGAGCCCGGACCGAGTCCGTTCGGGTCTGAGGAGATCCGGAGACGCGCGGACAACAAAGTGGAATCGGAATCTGTGGATGTTCGTGTGTAGTTAGCTGCTAGCCAACCTACACGGCCCACCTTCTGAGGCAACGGACCAGACCCACCGGCACGTCCAAAACCGGACTTAGGGTAAATAATGTCCGCCACGCCTTCGTGAACATTGCCGTCACGTTTGCTTTGTGTCTGGTGCAGAAGAAACGGTAAAAACAGGCTTTTGTCACTGAGTGTCCAAACAGCAAGTTTGGTTGTTGAGGAACAGGAAGTTGTGGGAGGGACGGAGGTGTATGACTGACAGGCAACGACAGTCGGTGTAGAGACAGCGATACTGAGAGTTGAGAGATTTGTGACATTTAGCGTGTTTGGAGTGTATAGTTAGTGTGTTATGTAGTGTTTGGTGTAGTGTGTTTAGCGTGTAGTGGAGTCGATTTTTTGTTTAATGAGTCAAAACAATGAGAAGATGCTGAATGTGGAGCAGGCAGTGCAGCTCTTCAATCAGCTGCAAGGAGCTCAGGCAGACCTGAGCATTGCCTGCATTTAAATGTAAATAGTTACATATAACTTCGTAAATTTTTAAAATGTATGCACATATTTAGCAAACAACAATTTATATTGGCATTATAAGTAATAAAAATGTTTTTTTAAACATATTTGTGGTTTTCACAGTAAAAAAATCAAACTTTTTCTACTCAGATTTTATGGGTTTTTTTGGGGTGATTTTATGTCCATTGTGTTAATACAGTATGTCAAAATGAAAAAATAACTGTACAGTCACACATGTGAGGTTGTGCTGAAAATAATGACACCAAGTAAATAGTTTAAGGGTGAAATATAGTGGCAAAATCAAAAATAGTCAAAAACAGCCAATTATACCCTGGAATATCGGATTTCACAACAAACCTAAATATCCCTGACGTCCCACCTCCAAACACAGCCTCATTTGGCCATCCATGAAAAAGCTTCTTAACCTCTCACTTTTCTATAGGAACACATATTTCCTATGGGCAATGCACTAGTGTGTGACAAATTTTAATAAACCTGGGATTTGTATTTACGACAGTGGTGTTACAATGCCAATTTCAACATGCTGATTAGGGGTGGTTAATCGGCCCATTTCCCGATTCGATTCCGATTATTGAAGTCTCAATTCGATTACAAATCGATTTTCATTTATTAACGATTATTGATTCGATTTTCAATTATTAACGATTATTGATCTTCCATTTAACATCAGTCAGCTGCTGAATTATTTTACTTATCTTTTGAGTAACACCTCACAGCACCTTCAATATTGTATAGTGTAATTGTAATATCAAAAGTATTATTTATTTATTATACTTGATTATTTGCTTCGTTTATGGCATGCGCTCTAACCACTCGACCACCTGCGCGCCCTTGGTTCTCATTTGTTACTCATTTGTTCCCATGTAACTGCGGTACTCAAAATCTCAAATATGAGACAATTCCATTTTCATTGCCATTCACAGCCTTAAATACTTTATACAATGTATACCATGGCCGATCAATATCTTTTACAAAAGAAGAATTTTGACACATTTACCACAGTGGAGGTTTCCTACATTAATTATCACTACTGGAAGATAGCTGCCAGATTTTCACATCTGATAGCATGTTCTGTGTAGGTGTCCTGAGTCACACTTAGGCTACAGTCATTTTGTTAAAACAACCTCTGTAATCTCTACCTCATGTGAGCAAGATCCCTCTCGACTGTTTGGTTTGGGATAATGTAGTTATGCAGCAAATGAAACCAAAGAGTGGGTGGGGACAAGACAGAAAAGAGGAAATGTGTGAGGACAGGATGCAACAGATTAAAGTTAGATCAAGATGATACAGAGAAAAAAAAAAGAAAGGTCAGACGAGGTGACTTGACAGGAGAAGGGAACAAGGAGGAGAGCCAATGGCAACTATTCAGATCACATTTTGAAATAGGTGCAATTTTTTTCTATCGTTAGTCCATGCGGATGCACCAGTCTCTTTCACATACAGAGAAGAGGGAGACTGGGACAGAGAAACTGGTCTAATTGCATCCCAAGAATGCTACCGAGATCCAACCCAAAACCAAAGTGCAGAGAAACCGGCAATTCATTATCAACACCCTGTGGCTTTCAATGAACCACACAGGCAAGCATGCAATCACACACACACACACACACACACACACACACACACACACACACACACACACACACACACACACACACACACACACAAACACTCCAATACACACATGGTCAGTGTATTAAGTATAGAGTAGAACAGACAAAATTAAGTTTAGTTTCCTCTGACCACTTCGCTCTCACACACTGTTATAGAGTGGCTTTGTTAGAAGAAAGACAGCTGCCAAGTATGAAGCCTACAGCGACAGTGTGTTCTTGTCTAACGACAGCCTGTCCAGTGTGTCTATCTGGAGGCAAGTAAGTGAGACAGAGAGAGAGAGAAAGAGAGAGAGAGAAGGAGGAAGAGGAAAAAAGATTGAGAGGCCAGCCACAGCAGCAGCTCTGCAGCGGTCAAGGCCTTACAGCACATTCCAGTTGACCAGAAGGGGGTCTGACTGTCACAGTCAGCAAACAGAGCTGATTCATGAAGCTGCTTTGTAGCTGGTGGTACATATGGCTGCTTTGGCTATGATTCACCATGTCAAAGAAGGAGTGCACAACCACCCCCCTGTTTCTGCCTTCAGCGGAATAATTGATAGGCCTGCTGTCTGACTTGTGTTTAGGACTCATACTCCAGTAACAGTGTATGAAAGAGTTTTCTACAAAAGGATTAATTCAATATAGACAATATGGAGAATGTCTGAACACACCCGAAGGCTGCATTGTCTTCTTTTCTCTTGATAGAGAGCATAAGAGTACAGGTTGTTTGAGAATTTGATTAATCTGCTGATTATTCGATTAGTCGATTAATTGTTTATGTGTTGTTTAGTTTGATGCCTTGTTTAACATCTCATCTACGAGATGATGCTGACAAACGTGCAACTGCAGTTCAAGTCTAGCCTGACACTACTGGATAATTTTAAGGAAACCTGGGACCCTCCCAGCTGTATTTGTGGCGACAAAATCCAGACATTTTTCACAGGAAGTCTGGCGTTATGCAGCCGTGTTTGTGCCGACAAAACTGGATGTGATTCAAAGGAAGTCGGGCCATCTCCAGCTGTGTTTGTTCTGACAGAACCCGGTGTTTTTATGGAGACCTGGGGACCTTTCCAGCTGTGTTTGTGGTGACAAAAAACTGATGTTTTTCACAGGAAGTCGGGCCATCTCCAGCCATGTTTGCGGCCAAAGAACCAGTTATTTTGAAGGAGACCTGCCTAAACCTAACCAGAGCATTAGCATAGCATTGTGTGTTTTTTTTTTTTTTTTATTTCTTTCACTCAAACAACCTTTTTTAGCCCTTTTTTAGTTCAGAGTTGTCACGTCTCTAGGGTGAGTGTTAAACAACAGGGCACTGTGGGACAGGAGGTGAGTGGGAACAGAGTTAGGAGTTTTCTGTAATTTGTCAAATGTTGTGTGAGAATGATACATAATTCAAAGTGCTGCCTGCTGTCATAACAAACCATAAGATCTGCTGATGCTGCAAAATGTTTGTCCATCTAACCTTCTAAAAACTGTCAGTATATCTCTTCAAAAGAATAGGTTTATGCAAACCAATGCTAAACGACACAACTAAGCCACCAAATATGTCTGTAGGAAATTTGAACTGAACAGCTTGATGCTGATTGTATTACTGTTTGGAACCTAGAGGCAGCCAATCAAAGTGCACATGTGAAGCATCTGTGCAGAGAACCAGCAGATATTCAACAGACACACAAAGTTTGGAATATATCGTGGCACTGAAACTAAGCATGTTAAAATCTAAACACATGCCACAACATTCTATGTATATATTGTTTAATGCTGATGAAGACATAAACACAGTGGCAAATTATGATTAATTGAAGCACAACATCTGTGTAGGAAACAGTGTGGCTGACAGATCTGTGAACCAGTAAGCGCTCTGTAGTCATGATGTATGACACACTGAAGCACGCAGAGTGACAGATCATGTGTCAGGTGAAAGTGCTGCTGGCTTAAACGCTATGTGATGATAATCAAGAGGACTGAGTCACGAGGGGGGGGGGCAGGACTAATAATAACCAAACTCCATAACAATTGCTCGCAATCAGTGTCAAAATTACAAGCAAGATTCACCTGAGTGGGCACTTTTGGCTGAATGGATAGCACTTCCCCTTCACCACAAATCCAATATCAGGTTTCTCTCTGCGGCTCTAATGCACAACAATGAGCAGGGGCTTTGTGGAACGTGATCTGGGATCTGTGTTTGGAGACCTTGTCAAACCTCTGGCTGCTTTCACATTTAGAACAACAGCAGGGGATGGGGTGCTACTTGGTTCTATGCAGGGAGATAAGCTCTGCAACGAGGCTGGAGCTGGCAAGTACAGTGCTGCTCTCCTCTTTGAGTAGTGTGTGTGTGTGTGTGTGTGTGTGTGTGTGTGTGTGTGTGTGTGTGTGTGTGTGTGTGTGTGTGTGAGGGGCTATGAGAGGCATTTTATGAGAGGCTATAAACTGCTGCTGCAAGAAGCATTTGACCACTGCCTACTTTGTTTGTGTGTTGTCTCTTTAAAAACACATGCTTAGAAATAAAAAATAGAAGTTGCATGCATGTGGGTGAGACAATATACATCCTTTCACCAGGACATGCATGTTCGAGGGAGTGTATGCAACTGTGTTAATGATTGGCTGCTGCATGCTGAGTCAGCTGGCTTGGCTATAGCGACACAACCCCTCAGCCCACTTCTCCTCTCCGTTTCTTCTTTCCTCTAGCTCTCTCTTCCTTCTCAGTTTATTTATCCTCTGCCATAGGAAGTTGCAAATGCATGATTTTGACTGACACACAAATGTATGCAAACAAGCACATGTGTTTCTGTAACCTCAAACACTTGAGAAGACAAACACACACACATGCAGATGAATGCAACTCATAAACCACACACCCATTTAAATCATGCAATCAAATACAGATATAAACTGATGTGTGTGCAAAGTGGAGTTAAAAGACGACGAGGAAGGAGAGCTTTTACTTTTAGACTCGGCTGACATGACATTTAGGAGATGACTATTTTCTACAGAGAGCAGTTCGTAAGAGCAGAGTGAAGGATTTCAACATTTCCTAAACCGTTTCCCTGACATTAATGTTGAGCTTTTGTACACTTGACTTAAAAGGACACGTTTGACTTCCGTTAAAATTTTAAAAATGCCAGTGTCAGCAGAGCCCATAGATGAGTCAGGAGGTTATGATGTGTATTCATGTTACAGCAGAGCTCAAGTGGCTTATCAACAAGTTGTGTCTGAATTTAACCTGAAAAGGTGCAGCATCAAACCAAAAGTGAAACATGATTAAAACCACTCACTTCGCCACGCAGCACTGTGCAGAGGAGCCACTACAACACGCTGTTCATACGTCACCCAACAACATGCTCACTGACATGTGAAACGATGGTACCAGGTGGAGGCTGATACTAAATACAAAAGACTACCAAGGTTTTCTGACCTTGACCTTATTTCCAAGCTTTTGGACAGCCTTCGTAAGAGCAAGCATCCATTCACAGTCTTGTGTCTAGCAAAGTGCTGTCATATATATCGTCCCAATGCAGAAAAATGAGTATCCCTTTAAGAAAGTCCAGAGTGGACCCTTTTGACAGTGTGTGGGCTCTACCAGAAGGCATGAGTCTCAATAGGTAACACATTCTAACGAGGTTTGGCTGCTGTTATCAAGTACAGCAGCTTAAGCATACAACAGTCAACGTTAATATAAAACAAACAAGTATCACTGCTTTTATCTTCTGAATATGACTGCTCAGTGGAAAATGAGGACCGGAGTAAGTGAAGATTTTAAGTGGGTCAACTTTCATTCTTCAAACATGACCGGGAGGACTGTAAGTAACAAAACAGGAAACTAATTATTTTTATCTTTCAGCTCTTGTGGAAGATGTATAATAAAATTTACCAGCAGCTTTAGCAAGTAGAGCTTGATTTTAGACAACAAATCAGGGTTCAAACTAACACTTATTTCAATATGGATTATTCATTCTTTTCTTGTTGTCCGGTCAACAAAACAACAGAAGTACAGTGGAGAGGCCTACCAAAATATCTGTGAGCACAAGGTGATGTCATAAAATGTGCTGTTTTTGTTTGAGCAAAAACTAAAATTATATATTATATATATTATAATGTAATTCAAGAAAAGTGGCATTTTCCTGATTATTCCTGGTGGTACATGTCCACAGGATCTCATTCTTTGTCTATGTAACCAGTCGTGCAATGCATTCTAGTAACGCTGTGTTACGGGAGACAGGGTGTTGTATTGCCTGCACCTTATTTGCATAAAGTGTGAGTCTAACCAACTTTATGCAAACCAAAGGTGTCTTGCTGCCTCCGGAAGACCCTTAAAACTATAGAAACTAACTGTTGTCCTTGGTTTTCTTGATATAAGACAAAGTAACTGTTGAGTCGAGTAGACAACCAAAAGTGGCATTTGTCCAATCAGGTGCCGACAGGGGAGTTTGTGCAGTTGTAGGAGGGTATCAAGCAGCCAATACTGGGAAGCACCAAAAACCCCCTTGTGGACACATACAATAATAGCCAAAGCTTAAATAGGTCCTGCTGTGAGGACATTCAAGGATTTCCATGGTGTGACAAATGTCAGTTTCTATAATTGACAGATATATTGATGCATGTGTAATCTCATTAGCTCCATAAACAGTGTTTTCATAGTATGTCAAAGAAATCAAATTTCATCAGATCATGATAGTCTTCACAAGATCACGACAGGACTTGATTACACAGTGCTTTGTCTGCTGATGTCTAAGCTAACATTTAATGTCCTCACGGCTCTCGACCTAATTAAGAATGTGTACTTACAATTGTCCACGCTGTCATTTATCGTGCTCATACTCTATGGCAGCTCAGCCACTTTAATCTATATCAGAGCTCGTAGCTCAACACTGTGGGACCGCACATTTAATCAGAGCTGAAAGCAAATTGTGTACTTCAACCCCTGTGAAAACCGCACACTCAATCATTAATGACAAGGTATTATATGCATTGCGGTTTCCTTAACATTCAGCTTAACAAGTGAGAAAATATCATGTTTTGTCCAGGTCTGTTCAATGGTCTGAGTTCAAATAAGACCCCCGAGAATGTAGTTGTAGTCTTCTGACGACCAACCTCGGCTTTTGTCATGTATGAAAGCAATATTCTTATTGCATTAGCTCAGCACAGCTGACCTAACATTGAACCCATCCCCTTCATCCCTAATGTAAGCACAGTAAAGGTGGTATTACACATGCACTAAATAACCAAGGGCACACTGACACACATTCAAACTTCACCTGACATGAAAAATCTCACCTCATCCCTCACAGCCTTTCTAGTAACCTGGCCTAAAATGGGGTCCATCCCATACTATTCCATAGGAGTCAGCGAGTCACACAACTAGACACATTTACATAATGTAAAGGGGAAAACAGGCCACATTCCTTGCATTCTCAGGCCACATCTGGCTTCACACATGGGGCCCTCAACTATTGCTCATTAGCCATAGCATCATCATCATAGCATCTACCGCATGTAGACACTCCAACCCATGAGCATGGAAGGACACTGAGCCACATCCAGGATATCTGAGGAGAAGGGCCCCTCAGGAGGTGGAGGTGCTCAGGATTTAGATGAATGAAGGGAATATAGGAGACCTGGGCGTAGGGCCAGTCCGTCAGAGCATGGCCCGAGTGTTTGGCCTCTGTGTGAAATGTATTGTGGCAAGAAATGTTGTTATGTTGTAATTTTGGAGACTTTGAGGTTTTGTTAGTGCATATTCCAGGTAACGTAAGAATGCCATTATAGCAGCATGTTTCTGTTGGTCTCATTTCTGAAAATAAAAGCCATTCATATAATGTGGATGCTATAGGAAATATGATCTACCTGGAAAGGACTTTGTCAAACCATTTGTGAAGCCGCCGTTCATTAACATAATATCTCAGGGTGAATTTGGTTGTTGTGGGCAATTAAACCAATGAGCAAGACTGAAAGATAGCACTTCGATTTTAATCATATTTTTTGGTCAGTGTGAAGAATTGTCAGATATTTAATTCATTAAATCAGTACAAATCAGTAAATCCTTTCTGGTTATTGTATTAATTCAAAGTTGAACTGAATTTCCAGCAAATGTAATATTTCACAACATTAATACATATTAGGGTCGCTGCAGTAAAAGGTAAACCATGGTGCCATGGGGTCATTATAAAGCATGTATAACTATAAAATGCTGCTTAACAAGAATGTAGAGCGATGAAACAACCATACCTGTCTGTATGTGAAACAGATCCATGTGCCAAAAAAAATCGACCCAAATTTTGATATTTTGGCAGAATTTCATCATTCTTGATCTGCTACACCTGCTCAGCTCAAATGTTTGCCCAACACAAGTTTAGATAAGAGTATTTGCTGTCTGTATCTTAAATCTACAACTGGGATCTAATATTTGTTAACATATGTTGCACTCTGTCACCTGCCTCATGTTCAGTCTAGGGTTTTTTTTTTCTGCCTGCCCAGAGCATTTGCCTCCAGGAGCAACTCCTGAGGGGATGGGAGGGACACAGGCCACACTTCTGCAGTGCTGGGGCTCTAATTAGAGACGTGAGCTACTAAACCCATTAATTAAGGGTGGAAATAGATTAACCTTGTGGATCTCTGTGTGTGTTGTAATTGTGTGTGTCACCCACCTTAAACAGACTTTCTGTCAGTCCCCGCCTGACCTGCGTCCACAAAAAGGCGCAAAAGAAGAACAGGGCGATTTCGGTCAGGGTAATGTATGCGTTATCCAGGAGAGTCCGTTTGGAGAGCTCCAGCCCGCAACTACTACAGTCTCTCCATGCGCCCAGCATGACGGTGGAGGCTCTGGTGATGAGGTCCAAATATCCCGGCATGGGCTCCACTTCCACCGGCCCGGTGTCCTCGCTGTGACTGCTCATCGTGATGCGGCGCAGGGAGAACAAAAAAAAAGACGTGGAAACCGGGGAAAAAAAAATTGCTCCAATTAATGGACAGAGGGAGCGCAGGGAGGAGCACTGTCCAGACTGTATGTGAATAATCCGCCAACCAGCTTGCTAGCTCACCTCAAAAACGCTAAAACAAGCTTATCTAACCAGCTTAACCTCCTCAGTAGCCTAACGTTAATTCTTTGTTTTCCATATTAACGCACGGGCCCATTCCTCGCCTTCAGGATAGTTTTATGAATGATAGCAGGGCCCTCCGGGTCCGACCAGACACATCGGCTGTGTGGCTGGATTTGATAATCAACGCGAACTAATTATTAAATGGGCTTTCGGTGATTAATCGGAGCCCATCGCGTCTGTCTGCCGGAGGTTTTTTCTGACCATCATTCCGCTACGCACACACGGGCTCATCAGCAGCAGCGCGTCCTGGTTAGCCGCCTAGCTAAGTTAAATCATACGCACACAATAGTGGATGGGCCAGCATTGGGCAGCAGCTCCCCCAGCTAGCTAGCCGCTTCACTAAGTAACCTAAAACGTGATGTAGCGCAGATACATACGTAGACGGTTCAAGTCGAAGGGGGTCGCGTTTGTGTGGTTTTTCTTTTTTTCTCTCTCTCTTCCAGCGCCGAGCCCAGACAGCACATGCGATTATCGTGCCGCTATACCGCCTCAACGGACGTGCGCGCTCATCTCTGTCCGTTATTCGCCTTATATAACGTCCCGTCGAGCCGGCAGCTCTTACAAGTTATCCCAGCGAAGACAAAAAACAGGAGAATATTATCCTGTGAGGAGGCTGTTGTCTCGCTCTCTCTTTCTGTCTCTCTCTCCGTCTTCTGTGCTGCTGCTGCTCTGCGCTCCTTCAACGTGTTCAAACGTGCGTTCTGACAAGTAGCGCTCCGCTTTCAGTGAGAATCAACTGGTACGTCAAAAAGAGGACAGCGTACGTTTATACGAAAAGGAGGAAAGAAAAAGGCCGAGGGGCGTGACGTAATTAGGGCCGCTATCTTCTTTTTTGAACCCTCTGTTTGAACCACGGAGGGTTAAAAAGGATGATTTAAAGAGACAGTGCACAAACGAGCCCTTACACGACTGCATGCAACACACCTCTGTCATGCACCACGTTTCGGATTTATTTTGGCTTAAATTCATGATTTTTGCATGCACTGCACAAAACACACTTCAAACACAAAACAGGTATTAAACATTTATTATCATTTTCAAAAAGGAATGCTCACTTAAACAGAAGTGTTAATTTTCAATAGGGGTCGACCAATACAGGGCCACTAGCGATTATTGGTAACCCAGCAATCAGACTGATAACCGATAACTGGAACCAAGACAGTACATTTACCAAAGAATAAGACTCTTGTCGTGAATGACCAGTGATGGACTGTAACCAGCTACGATTTACTCAATTACTGAAATGTACAATTTGGTGGTACTTTGCTTCAGTATTACCATTTTCTGCTACCGAATACTTCATTTATTTGATAGAATTAACAAGCTAATTGAGATTATTGAGTGCTGATCGTCTATTACTCGTGACTTCAGATAGTGCTGTATCAGAGGCAAAGTACTGAATTTGTATTTTTTTTTGTTATCAGCAATCAGACACAAAAAAAACACTGATACCAATTATCATAAAAATGCTGAATATCTTCCCGATAATCAGTCTACTCCTAATTTTCAATAGCAGAAATGCATGGATAAAGCATGGATACTAAAGCCAGACATGTCATCTGGAGCACCCAAAGGAGCACAAGACTTCTGGTCTGGTTAAATAATACAAGTAAAAATATCAAAACAAATACAGGTTAGAGAGGAAGAGACTGTTGGTGCTTCACGGTGTTGTACTGAGGTCTGAGCAGATGTCTTATGCTGTGGCAGTGGGAGCATACTGCATCACTAGTCTGTCAAACTCATTCTCCTGCAGGAAAACAAAGAGAAGAGGAAACAGTTCAACACCAGGAAAAACATCTGACCACAGGAACAGCTGTGCATTGCATGGTGTGTTTCATAACAGTATAACCCAGTTTTTACCATGTTTATTTACTTCTGCACTCCTGCGTGATTACAACAGAATGTGTGTCAAAGGCTAAATATTAAGTTTAATCCTCTTGTTGACTTTCCAAGGACACCTGCTGCACAACTATCAAAAACAAACGATCCAGGTAATGAAATTACAACACAATCAAGGTTACTAAGGTTTATCAACAACTCTGAGCGTATCTTGTGAACTGCAATAGCACTGACCACAGGTCAGAGGTTTGCCTGAGCAGGGAAAGCATTGATAGATATTTTTTTTTATTTTGAACATGTAAATACAGAAGAAAACAAACAGTGAAATAAAAGCTTTCAAAAAGAATAATTCAAGAACAAAAAACATTCAAATGGAGAGAACGAAATTCACAAATGCAGACTTGAGAAAGTTACCTTGGCTAAATAGTCCTTGAGGAAAGGATGGGCTCTGTGTGCGTCCTTCAGCTGAGAGAGGTACCGATTGGTTACCTGAGACGGACGTAAACAGATCACAAAGAAGTTATGAAGAGACAATAGTCGATTAGAGCCTTTTATGAATAGTTTTAAAACTTAAAAACAGAGAAAAGCTTTATGAAGCTTTGTCTACAGCAAACAGCCTGAAAACACAGATGACAAAATTAGAAAAAAAAATGGTTTTGCTTTTGTTGTCTGTCTCTGCTCGTCTCATTTGTTTTAAGTGGGTGAAGCTCGGCGATAAGGTTGTTTTGTGTATGTCACCAGGTCAGTCAAATACGGTCCTCGTCTCTAATATTTAATGTTACAGAGCAAAAAGGGTCTGAGGTTTGGTAGAACAATGAGTTGTTTAGCTTCTAGGCCAGTATGTTCATCAGATATTGCTGATCTTTGTACAGTGGTCAAATAGCTTTGCTCTTATAAAAGTTTAGGACCTGAGTAATGAGTAATAGCGAGAGGGGACAGGAAACAAATGGAAAACAATTCGTAGTCAGGAAGTCATAAAAAAAGAAAGAAGTTCATTCAATAGTTACTCTACTACAATACCTGAGAATTAGGCACATTTGCTATAATCATAAACGTTAATTCTTGTTAACCTTGAGTGAGACTACCTAATCAGTGGTTATCGCAGCTGGAAACATCTATATGATGGCTTTGAGTCAATGGTCAGTGTTCTATCACGTTACGATCACGCCCATCAAACTTAAAGACAGATAATCGAGCCTTTATCTCATGAACTCTGACTTCCAGGCTGTATCAATCTTACACAGCACTAAACCAGAAGAAAAGCTTAGACAACACTTTTCATGATAGAGGACAAACGCAATCAACAAAAATTGCTTGGTTGATTGCTTCTGCCTGGTTTAATCAAATCAGGCACGCATAAAATTGCTGAGAGGAGCATGCTGAAGTGTTAAGCGCAGAATGCTATTGGAAAAAGATTTTTCAAATCTCTCTGACAGAGGCAGCGTTTATCTATAGGACACTGTTAAAGCACTGCTTTCTTTAACAGCTTCAGGTTCAAAGTCTCACCTCGGGAGCTTTGCCCAGGTGCTGGGTCAGCACAATGAGGTTGATCAACGTCTCAGGGTGACTGCTGTCCTGTAGGGGGACGAGAAAAAGACAGAGACAGACGGAGAGTTAAAGAGTAATTCTCACAAAGCAGGACGGCAATAGAAACATGAAAGTGGTGACAAGACGGTGAAATGTTTTAAATGTCACTTAATGAGAAGAATAACTTTAATTTTCTGTGTCACCAGTACAGCAGACAACAAAGTGGAGCAGGCAGCTTCTGAACAGTAATTCAGTCAAATGGTCCACAAATATTCATATTTCCAGATATGTGAAACCCTTATCTTATCTTTCCTTTTATTTATTCCACTCATCACCATGGAAGCATTTTTCAGTTTTTTCTTAGCAGAACCTGAGCACTGACATTCATCTAAAGTCACATATTACTGTTACGTTCTGTCTGTTTAGTAAAAGGCATCATCAATGGGTAATCGTCACTTTGTAATGATTTAACCAGTAAACTTCGTGCTGGGCCAATGAAGTCATCAATGAATGGCCTGCCTCATGAAGTAGGAATACTGAGGCTGGTTTGGAGCCTCAGAAAAGATGGACATTTGTGAAAAGCTTCACTTCAGTTAACCTAAACAGTTGATTTAGTTTGAGTTTTCTCAGGTCTGGATTTTGTGGTTCAGGGTGACAGTGTTTGTACAACTTCCAAAGCAGACCTGAGATGTCAAGCACAGATCGCATCCATTCACAGTGCATTAAGACGGAGAGCAGCATTATTCACAAAACTGAGAAAGACCAATGCGTATTTAATATTAATATTTTTATAAATATATTATCTATTAAGCATTAAAAATTAAAAACAAAAACTTTAAAAGACAAAACACCAATACTACACAGTGTACACTGGTCAAACACGGTGTTGTTACAGCTAAAGCGAACAACTGTGGACAACAAAGGAGTATGTGGTGCCATCTGCTGTTATATCGGGAGAAGTTGAAGATTTCCAAATCACACCTTGGATTTTTGAGGGACACAATCTCCGGTACAGGAAACACCTGCCCTTATTTCTGAGACTATTAGAAAATAATAGTCTGATTACATTAAAGTCCACCTCCAGTCAAAAATGTGTTTTTCTTCTTGTTCCTATAGATTAGAGTTCTCAACGGGTCGGCCCGGCCCGACAAACCTGACCGGACCCGCAAGTTCGGGCTGGGTTCGGGCCGAAAAAATACGCAAATGAGCCAGGTCGGGTCGGGCCTCGGGCTTCCTTTTTTATAAAACACATTTCATAAAACACATTTCTTGCAGGTTGTAAATTATATAGGCCTATTGTTTGTTCTGTGAATCATCGCTGTTCACGTGTGGTGAAGAGTAAGTCTAGCTGCCTGCGTCATGGGGAGGGGCAGACGCAGACCTGACGCCGCTGCGTAAAGTTACGATAACAAGTTTATGAGGAAAACAATGCTGGCACGCGGGGGGTTGGGTTCGGGCCCGGTTCGGGCAGACAATTCATGCTGGTGTGTTGGGCTGCGTCGGGTTCGGGCTTAAAAACCCGCGGGCCGGGTCAGGTCGTAATTTTCATGCCCGTTGAGAACTCTACTACAGATAAATGTTTGAGCTTCATTGTGTATTATGATGTCTGTGCAGAGTCTGACACTAGAAGGCCGTTTTCACATTCGTGGCTGAAAGTATATTTATGTGTGCTCATTGAAAATCTGATTTTTAAGAAACGGGCCTACAAGCATGATTTGTGAGATCACATATTGTTTAAAACCAAACCAGGCCTGATATTCAGCAAACACAAGACATTTTTAATGAGGGAGAAGTAATAGGTGCTATTTTAAAACAGTAATTAAACCTTTTCATCTGCAAAAACTATGCCAGACATAGACGTATGGAGCAGATCTTTAAAATATTTTGAGACAAATTGTTGCCTTTCCTTCACTGAAAGTTGTTTATGTCCAACTCTTTGGTTGTCAGTGTCTAACACATACGGTAGTTTGAACAAAACAGGCTGTTTGAAGAACATTAAAAAACAGTTATTGAATAATGAATGAACTGTTTCTTAATGGCTGACCACATTGCTCATCCAGAAGTCTGCGTTGAAACACCTTAAGATTGAATCTAGCATTACACAAACCTGATTCAATTTCAGTATTTTCAAGTTGCAACATCGAACTGAGGTGATGTTAACTTTTGCTTGTTCCAACAGTGCTTCTCATATCATAAAAAAGCTGGTGCAACTGCAAGGAATATTAAATAAAATTCCTCACTTTACATTTCAATCAGCAAAGTCTTATCATAATTTTTTGTCTTAGCTTACTCCAAAATATTTTTTAATGCATCGTATAATGAGGTTTAATTCTGTATCCATATTACGTAGCAACTCTGGCGAAACTCTTTGTTTAGCTAGGATCCATTAAGGATTTAATTATGGAGAATACGAATCTAATACCAGTCTCAGCCACGGAGAGCTTTAACTGAATAAACCGTGTGCGTGTACACCAAATTGTGTTAAGTGTGTCAGGTAACAAATGATCAAGAGCAAAAACAAGAGAGCTACATACAATCCATTGTCATCTAACCTTGTCAAGTGCCTCCTGTAGCACTCCCTCGGCCTCCTCCCACTTGTTCTGAGCCATGTAACAGGCTGCCTGCCCGTTCAGGAGCAGCAGTGTAGATGAGTACTTGTCTGACATCTCCTGGAAAATGTAGTACGCATCCTGCAGCTTCTCTCCACCCTGGAACAACAAGCAGGAATATAATTAAATGTGTTCAGCAGTGATCAGGAGTGCACAACCCCAGCTGTTTTTAAATGGTGTCAGGGGTACTCACTGCTCTACACAAACCTCAAAAACGATGGTGTGTAATATGAGCATTCGAATGGAACAAAATCCTTCTTACATGACCTTAATTTGGTTAAGTTTAGAGATGCATCATTTGGATTAATTCAGAGATACCAATAATGACTTGGCCAATACAGATAAATAACAGATAATTTCACATTTCTTCATTAGAAAATTTACTTCAGAAACCTTTAGTTTATGCAAACTTAATGGTATGAAAGGCTACAATGTAGTGAGCAACACTGGGTGATTACTCGAGTAAGATTTGTTGTTAAAACTCAAGACTTTTTTTTTCTCATATTATCAGCTCTTTATATCAGTTTACATCAGTTAAAATGTAATTATCTGACAATAACCGATAATATAGATTTTTCATTATTGGGCCAATAATCTATGTCACGCTTCACGAGTTTGGCCAATCTCATACTGCACCAAGCTACATACATGTACTACGCTGTCTGCTAATTATTTCAAACCTGACTGGCAGCTTGAGTCAGATAGATAAACGTGGATGCTGATAATCCTTTATTCATGATCTATATTTTATTTATAATTCAACGTTGTGTATTAAGGCTGCACGATAAGGGAAAAAGCTGACACTGCAATTTTTTGTTTTTCATATAGATATAGATAAATAACTTAAACAGCTCTACTTCGAAATAATTAATCATGGCAGAGTGATCAGGGTGATTACGCAGGGAAGTGCATTTTATCAATGACAAACTGATTAATACAAATCTCGATTGTAGGTTCACTCTGCATGCAGAGCTTGCATGTCAGTCACAAGCACAAACTCCCATGTTTACAAGAACCTTCAAATCTGATTAAATTATGTGATATTAGATAGACATCTCTTGCAGATTAGTCAAGAAAAATTTGAATGGTGCCAGTTTTCCTTTTGTATCAAGCAGCAAAAGTTGTTGCAGTTAATTTGCCTCTCTTGACATTACACAATGTTGAAACGATACATTGTACAGCCCTAATGTGTATCTTTGCGATATTATAAAGACTTAATGGAATGCTGGCCTCCTCACCACAGCAATATTAACCCAGGCTGTGGCCAGCTGGGTTAGAGTAGCATCCTCATCCTGCTCCTGCATCTTCTTCAGCTCTTTCCTGTCAATGAGAACATAACGTCATTGTGATTAGAGAGCATGTACCCATTTCAAAGAGACCGTATATACTTTTGTGTATGCAAAGTCTCTCATTATATGGGTCAAGACTAAAATATACATAAAGTACGATTTAAGCCAACCTAAGGTTTTCCCAGTCAAATAACTCATTCAAAAAGCACTCAAACAACAAACCTGTCTGAATTCAATGCAAATCAGTCCCTGGTTTTGTGTGTTTAGCCATACCTTGCCAGGTCAACACGATCCAGACTCAGCAACACCTGAATGGACATGGCCATACTGAAAAATAAACAAATGGTCAGGTCAGCTTGGCGATTTTCAGTCAACGAAAGCAAGTATAATGACCTCAGAAAGCAAATTGTGTTCTCTCTTTGACATACACATGCCGACATTAGTCTTGTTCTTATTTGGGTGAATTTGATAGCATGGCGAGTTAAGAATCAAATTAAATATTTGAGAGCAATCCACACTTCTTCCTCATAGTTAGCCTGTGCATCAGGAGAATCTATTAAATCAAACTGTTTTTATACATTTACATTAAACTTAAAAGGTGCACTATGCAGTTTTGGGGTATACATTTTAATTAGAAGAGAAACCAACTAAATAAACAAACTCTCTTTATTCATGACTGAATAAACTGAATAAACAAACTGATCTTAAAGGACGACACACTTACATACTGTTTTCCTTCTTTTGTATTTAGCGAACCCTGCAACCTTCCTGGCTTCAAACTGTGTGATAAACAGCTTGTTTATTCAGTTATGGAAAAGAAAATTCTGAGTTTGAATTTATTCTCCAAAACTACACAGTGCCCTCAAGTGTGTAATTACAATTAAGATATTTTTGTGACTATTATTGCCCTCTGTACAGTGAAATGTTTTCAAACACATAAAAATAATGCATCTTATGTGGCTAGAGATACCTTCCATTACAATGCTTTTTTGGACATGTCAGACTGTTTTGTCAGAAGGAATCTACCTAGTTGAGAATGAGATGATGGTGCAGTCTGATTTGATCATATTAGTCACTCTTATATTTACATCAACAATGGAACAAGGATTAAAAAAATCTGGCACCTTTTATATTTACTTGAAATCAGTTTAGGTCCCAAACATGACCTTCAAACTTGTTTTAAAAATAGTAAAAATCCCTTCTTACCACTCCAGGCTTTCTCCTTGGTGCAGAGTCCTGAGAGCAGCATCGGTGTTCATCTCATGGTGGTAGATGGAGGCAGCCATGAGGAGGAAGGTGGTGTTGGCAGCATCCACACTCTTCGCCATCTTCTTGTCTAGATCAGCAACAATCGCATCCCTGTGGTACAGAACGCTGTTGAGTAATCTCCACACTTCGGTGAAAAAATACAAAATCTGCAAAATGGATTTGACATTAAAACACCACAGAACAGCAAATGTGACTGCGTGTGCAGCTTTGTACTCTGTCTAATTTTGATACTGAAGCTCCTCTGCTTTAAATGTTAGTGGGTTTATTGACGTACTGAATATGCAGCATAATAACACAGAGAATGTAAACGTCAGATACAAGCTCTTACCTTTTGTTTTCACTTGACAGATACTCAGCAAACATCCTGACAGCCTGAAGCTCGGGTGGAGAGCTGCCCTTGATGTCATCCAGGACTACAGCATACTTCCTCTGTGATAGCACAAAACACAACAGGTGAGGGCGAGTAGGCCTTTAGTTCATCTGCCAGGTAACTTTGACAGCAGTTGATGTGCAGTACTGTAGCTAATGACAAGACTCATTCTATGTGAGAAAAAAAAAAAAGCTGTTTACCTGGGCGATGTATGCTCGGTACAAAAACATGTCCCTTTCGGTCTCCTTTTCTGGTGATGACGGCTTTAAAGAGGAAACACAGGCTGACGTTAAATATTTTACATAGAAACATTCGCTAATATGTTTAGCACTGTTTGCTCGAGAACGACGTCGGCAGAAGTTAAGGAGAATGGTGACTAAAGAAATATATTGTAACACATTCATCTGGTAACATTTAGATACACACCTTCACCTTCTGAGCCTCGTTGATACATTGTTGATAACTACCGATATAATAGGCATTTTTGACATCGAAGAGCTCATCAACATCACCCTGCTGCGCCGCCATGTTGACTCTAGAACTTCCGGACACGTAGAGCAAATACGTCACCTTCCGGCTTTCTACCGAGGATTGTGGGAGATTGAGTTTAACAACAACAACACTGGTGGGCGTTAAAGAAATGCAGTTAGAGATCAGTATGGGCTGAGTGAGCTAATGAAATGGATCAAATATACTCTAAAAATATTTCTATGTATTGTTTGCCCTAAAAAGAATATGTTTCTTTTTTCAGTATAATGTACACACAATCAGTCATATCAGCTCAATGTATAAGGAAGAGGAAAAAAAACAGAGGTGAGGACAAGCATCGACAGGATAAAAGAACAAACATAGAATAAGAGGTTGATGACAGAGTTTAGAAAATGGTGACAGACTTCCTCAGGCAAATAATTCAGAGTAATTCCTTGTTACTGAAATACATTTTTTATTGGTTAACTGGTTAAAAGAACCAAAGCAACAATCAATTTAAATTAAAAAAATAATAATAATTCAAGGGATTGGTTTCAATTAAAGCATCTTGCTTTGTGAATATTAATGTCCTTAATCCAATGAAAAGATTAGCAATAGTGAATTAATTTTTATCATTACATTCAAATTAAGTAGCCTAATAATACCTCCCCTTTAATAGAGAGATGTGCTGTTTTACATAGTATACAATTCTCAGTCTTTCCAGAAAATAATATAATATGAGCAACCATAAACAGATGAGTCATACCTTCTTTTCCAGTCTCACAAAAATCATCAGCCTGTTAAAACCTCAACATATACATGTTTGTTGGATACACTGTATGTAGTATTTTTGAATGCAGTTTTCTGATGTTTGTGATGCAAAGTTTTAACGACCAAGCCCTGCTTTGTGCCAGCTAATGTCAGCAGAATTAGAGTTCCTAGGAGTTTGCCACATGTTGTTATTTTCCTTGTATTTTGAAAACGTCTGTTTACAGCTCATTATATCAATATATTTTATTTAAAGAGTGCCCACAGATCAGGGAACATCATGTTGCTTTTTAGTTTTACAGGATTTCTAATACAGTTGGGTAAAAAGACCATGTCCTCACGTAGGTACAGGTACACTGTTATGTAGCCGATCCATTTATTTATTTTAAAATCAGCTAGTTTCATGTTTGATAACCTTGTCTATTATATATAAAGCACTCTTTAATTTTTAATTTTTAAGGGTAAATGAAAAAAAACTAATTTTAAATTAATTTATAGATTTATCCAGTGGCTGAGTTTCCTAAAAACAGTTTAAATTTGAAATGGAGCCTTGTATCGTCCTTGTATCGTCTGTAATGAGACTGAGGAAACCTTGGAACTGATGTTTTTCTTATCCTCCATGTCCTTAAGATTCTGGACGCATTAAAAAAATGGTTATCACTAAAGATTAATGATGACATTCCATCGTTTAAAACCTCTCACATTCTTTTTTTATTGGGATAATAATGAACTCATCCTTCTCTGACAATGGTCAATATAATTTTACTTAAATATCATATTTATTGCAGTTAACTGAGAAATTCCAAGCCCCTTCATAAACGCTTTTAGACTGTTCTTCTCATCCCTGAAAGAAATGGTGTGGCCCTCTCTGCTTTTTTTTTTCTTCCTGTTTTTGAATTATAGGCTTTAATTTGGATCATTAATGTATTTCCTCTCCTTTGTATTTTTGTGCCTAGCAAATAAGATACAAGCTTAATCCTTCTTTTTCAATATTAATTTTTGTATAAATCCCCTACTTTATCCCATTGAATTTCATTTTACCATATCCTCTTTTAAGTTGCTTATTGTCTACTTTTTGCACATCCTCAACGAAATGTTGTATGCTTTGTGTGTTTTCATTTGTACAATAAGTATTTCCCACGCTAATCACATTACACCACTAGAGGGCGCCCCAGATCAATGTCACCACTGCAGGTGTCTTGTGTTTTGTTGTGACTTAACAGTACAAGATATCAATATTGATATAAATGAGTCAACATCACATGTACTTAATAACACTGGTGTATTACCTGAGGCAATGAGTGGCTGTAGGTCGTAGACATGATATCAACAGTCTACTGTAACATTACCTCAGACTGCATGAAGTCTATTTTGACCTGGGGAGTTCCTGTCTCCTCATTACACGGATGAGGAAATACTTCCTGTATCCCAAAAACATCCGCTGACAAAAATCATCCCCTCTCATCATCACTACTAATTCAATGTTACGCAAGTAAGAGGTGTAAGTTATGAAATGTGCTGTAGGGATATTGGAGATTGTGATGCAGCTGGTGTATTTAATGAATGTGTAAAAGTTAAAAAGGCTGTATATCATTGAGTCCATGACAGAAAAGCTGTTCCACACAGTTCCTGTTCATTGTTCCCCTAACACCGTTTCCTCTGGGAAACTTTCAGCCTTGGGACTGGGAGCTGGACAAGGATAATTACTGGAAACCGTACTGGGGGCAGGGAGGGAGTGTGCTGGCTGTAAATGCTCCTTTCTTTGGGCTGATTGGGCTGGCCCACTCCCCCTTTCAGCTCCTCCATTGGCCCGAGCCAACATCACTCTGTTGATTTCCAGGTCCCCCTCAAGTTTGAAACTTTTTTTTTGTTAAAGTAGGAGGAGGAATCGCGTTGCAACCAACTCTTGTAACCGATCCCACAAAGCAGCCGAGGGAAGAAAACACTCTTTCAATAATTTACACATCTGTGCCTGATACACGGCGAGGGAACAAAAAAAAAGCAGCTTGCGAGGGGGAGGACATTTTTGTTTTGTTGTTCTGTGTTTGTTTTTCTTTACAAAACAGGCGAACAAACAAAAACATGCAGTGAAGAAAGTTTTTTTCCCCCTGCGCTGCCGGGATGAAGACTTAAAAGATTTTTGGTTCAGAGTAACTCGTCATCTCGTCGGCCGAGCACTGCTCCTGCGTCCCGCTGAGGTGAAGGGAAGGTGAGTCCATGATCTTAACGGTCGAGCAGTTTGTAATGAACCATCTCCAACAGCCGACACACAGATACTATCAGCGGCCTGCGGTGGAAACACGGAGTTATCAGGCCGATGAAGTGTCCAAACCCTGAACAGTCAACCCACAAAGATGGCTTTAGTGTGCTGTTAGCTGGGTCTCTGTGTTCCTCTGACAGGCTGCGGTCTGCAAATTAGCGTTAGCGGAAGTAACGGTCAATCACTTGGAGCTTATCACTGATGTAGCATAGTATAATTAAGCTAGCAGCAAAAAATGGCTTCAATTTATGTAGACAAGCTGATGTAGAGTACGAGTATAATGGGAGGTTACTGTAGCTGAGAAAATGATTGGTGAGCTTATAGTTTTGTTAGCTAAGCCAGAATTCTATTTATCAATTATCATGCATGTAGTTTGATAAAATCAGAAACTCGTCTGGGCTTTTATTGCCAAAGAATCCGTATTGTGATGAAGATCAGGAATCAAGTTGATCAGTTGTTGATAAGTACTGACAAACTTTGCAGAAAACTAGGGCAACACAGATTCCCAGTTAGAGCCAGACAGATATTTATGGTCGAGGCCGATATCTGGGAGTAGAAAAATTGCTAATATTGATACATGAGCTGATCGTCATGTATTGACAGAATACATACATGATCACATTGTTTGCAGTGAACCCTGTAATGTGGTTGTCAAACACAAATGCTATGAAAGACAGGATATTATACAGCATGACAATACATATTATCTTCCGAAATAAATCAGAGCGCTAAAACTTCCCCAGCATCTTTTCTACATAAAGAAAAGAAAAATCATATCAGCCAATAATGTAATACAACATATTTGTTTTGCACAGGCCCCAACAAATGTCGCATCATCAGGATTGTATCAGGGAGAATCACAAAATTGTGATGCACAATTGATAATTCCCACTATCGTTAATGATATCGCAATCACATTATCTGTCAAAATAATTTATTTGCAGCCCTACGGAATGTCTAACTCTACTTTGTCCCAAGTTTGGAAAATTGGACAACTTGTCAGAAGGCATGTCCAATCGCACCGATATCATTCAGATTTAATCTGAAAACAAATGAAGACTTTTATTATACTTTATTTGTACCATTGTTGCTGAGTTATAATATTTATGATTAATACATATGTTTTCAATATGTAGGGCAGTGTGCAAAGAGTAAGTAGTATGTGCCAACTGAGACAATATTTTTAGAAAAACATTAAGTTTGACTTTTATGGTGAGTCAAGTCTTTGTACCACCTCACAGAAAAACTGAGGAAGTGCAGAGGAATAAGAACAAGAGGATAAAGAAAATGCTTTTATCCTTGCCGCTTTAAGCACTTAATAAATCTTCTTGTAGTTCCAGAATAATCCACAGCGTATGCGAGACCGAAAAGGAGTGAGCACATATGTTTTGCAAACACTGATATGTTTTGTAACACATTGCTGTGTTTACATTGTAAAGCTTCTCCCCCGAACAAGGCTAGAGTGTGGATGAATAGCTTCACTGTGCAGCCAAGGCTCTGGCATGTAGCTGCTCACATTATCATGCACAGCTTCTACAGACATGTCAAATGAATTATGGCCTTGGATCAGAACTTGGAGTTGCCTCTCTACTTGCATTAGTTACGCTGGTGAGATGATTTGCCGCTTTTTGGACCTTCTCTGTTTTAGTTGCTGAGGCTTGCTTTGAGTTTTTGTTGTGGGTAGCCGTAGGTGACAACCGTCGAGCTGAGGTAGGACCAAACTAACTATCACACAGTCGTTCTAGGACTTTATTTCTATATATGTATATTCTGTATGCAATTACAAATGGTTAGGTGATTGGTCTTTTAGTTGAGAATATTAATCAAGAGCTATTTTGAAGTTTGATTAATTGTTAAGTAATATTTCCAGCAAAAATACCCATTTCCAGGCAATTCCTAGTCTCAGTTTCTTAAATGTTGCATATCTTTCAGTTTTGGACGACTGACTATAGAGCCCAACCGATATATTGGTACGGCGATAATATTGACCAGTATTGGCCTATCACAGATAGTGTTATCTGCATATATGTGCCCATAATAAAACTTTATTTATTTAACAGATTTTTTATTTATTTTTTATTTAACCTTTATTTATCCAGGAAAAATCCTGTTGAGATTAAGAACCTCTTATTCAAGGGAGTCCTGGCCTAGAGGCACCAGAGGATTATAATGTGAGTGTGTATAAGTGTGTATCTCTGCCGACATATTGATTTCACTCCCTTATATTGTTATCGGTAACTGTCGGTCTCCAGTTTACTAGATAATCAGAAATTTGAAGGTGTCTCCTTTGCTTCTTGAAATTTGTGAGGCCTTTTCTGTGCTATTTTCTGACATTTTAGCCATTGGTCCCCAACCTTTTTGGCATGTGACCCGTCAAAAGAAGCAATTGTCAATCAAGGAACAGTGGGTTTAAGACTAGGAGTGGGAATCAGTGTATCCTATGATACGTTGCCTGAGACAACGATAGTATCACTATACAGTGATTCTGCAATAATCAATACATTGCAAGACAATCATCATACAATACATCACGATATTCATCTAACTGATGAATACAAAATACCCCAAAAAGGGAAAGTGCAGGATTTATTTATTTATTTGTTTATTTGTTCACTGCATTGTTGTCATGAACCGAGATGAAAAACTGAGATATAAAAAAGTGCATAGGCTCTTAGCTTTGTGCCTCTTTATCACACACGCTGACTGCAGCTTGTCCATGTGTGCCATCATTTCAGTGTAAAACAGACAGAAAAAAGACCAAACTGCTAGAAAAGTTAAGTTAGAAGTTAAGACCACAAGGACTCATTCAGTAGTGACCTGTAAGTCAGATTGTCATTCGATATATAAAAATATTGATATTTGACGCCAATCACAAGAGAAAGCCATATGATGTATCGCTGGATAGATACATTTTCCGACTGCTGGTTGGACAACACAAACAATCCAAAGGCTCCATGTAAAGCTTTAGGGAAATTTGATGGAAGATTTCTATGTGAAATAATATTTGGTTGAATAATGTGATAATCAATCATGAAAATAATTGTTAATTACAGCGCTAAGATGGTCAAATTGGTGTCCATTGACTTGGACAGCATGGAAATATGGTGCAATTAAAATGCAGTACAATAGAAATACAATTAAAATCCACTAATTTAAGATTTCATCCATGACTGGTTTTAATGAGTATTTGCTTTTCATGATTAATCGCAGCTTTGTGCGTCACAACAACTTTATTATTGTTCCAGCACAATGGGATTACCAAAGACAAGAAATAATAATGTACAGTAATTGCCCAGCAGGATTAAGCAGATGCTGCTGAGCCTCTTCTATGTATATTTCAGTGTAACTGTATCCGCGCAGATCGCCTCCTCCCCCTTTAGAGCAGGACAATGAAGTCACGTTGCCAGACATCACCCATGCAGTGTTATTAAGGGCAGAGCTTGAAATTGCAGCAGTATTGCTGGAGACACCGTTGAGTCTGGCTGATGAGGATCCATGGTAACCCACAGACAGGACAAGAGAGATGTTTGACCTGCTTTTACTAGGCTGCAAAGTTCAGCCCAACACGCAGGTGGCCTACAGTTTCCCTGGAAACCTGAAACACTGGGGGCATGTAGCCTTGTCTGAAAGAGCAGAGCCACATGACCTGCAAAATATCACGGCATTGTTTGAAGTGCAGCGACTGAGGGCTGGTGTTGTCTGCCAATAGACTGGACTCATTTGAGATCCCACTTGAGTCATCTATTAGTCACAGTCATGTCCTCTCATATTGGTCCCCCTCTGTTTTTCACTGTTCTCCATCCCGCAGCCAAGCACACTGGTATTTGCCACTCCATTGACATACCGAGTTAACAAATTGTGCTCTCTGGGCTTGGAGTGAAGAAAATTAGTCATAATGTGTCCTGCTCTTATGGTGGCCTTAATTAAAATGTCATAGGCCCAGACATCAGTCATAGCTCAAGCACCAGTTAGCACCTTGATTATGTCTCGCATTCTACCTGCAGCACTGTTAAGATGCTAATTATGTTCAAATAACGTGTAATGAAAACGCTGACGTTGCAGTCAAAGTGAAATCATCTGAGAGTGGACTTTTCATTTTTTATTTTTCACAGATGTGTTGTTGCAAATCAGCTCAGCTGTAACCGTGAAGCAAGTACCCAACCCACTAATGAATTTTAATGACAGAACAAATGTTGTCAGTGAGTGTTGTGTTGGTCCGGCCTCGGGCAGAGCAGCAGCTACTGTATTCCCAGCCCTATTTATACATGCATAACGCTGACTGATGTTCCTAAATACACGCCATCAGCTCACAGCCACATCTTCTTCCTGCATGTGCTGGTACTCCACCTTTTTATCCCTGCTCCGCATCTCTGGCCCAACCTGTTGCGCCGTAGCAGACTCCTCTTAGCCTCGGGTCTATTTTAGTCCAAATCGGCAGGCTGAATTATTAATCCCCGATCCATTATATGCCGATGTGTTAAATATTAATTGTTCAGTGGGCTCTGGCAGATCTGAGAAAACCGTTAAAGAAGGGTAGGCTGGGGCATGGTGTCTGAACGAAAAGGGCGCTGATTGCCTCCTTTTATCAGCAGATCCGCTCAAGTCTTCACAGATGATGATGTGTGGGAAGATGAGAACGATACAGCACGTAACCACTACACAAATCTACTTTTCGCCGTAGGATCGCACATACATGTGGTGCGTCTGTCTCGGATGCAATTATGGCTCTCACGTCAGAGCCGCTGAACCAGATGAGTGTGTTTACAAAGAGGCCATCACAGACGTCCACGCCTGCCATATACAATTGTTAACGCGCACGTCGTTCTCCTCTCTTATTAGCAGTCAGCACCTCCTCTCTTATGCAACATCTCAAGAGAAGGGCGAGACAAACACTACAAAAGTTGATGAAAGATGAAATTGCAACGTTCACTTGTCCTGAAATCCCGCCGTTGATTCCCTAACAGTGGAGTGGCTCCAGCAGCACAGCTCATTTGAGTGGTTACTTGTCCTCTCTGAGCACAAAGCACGGATGTACCTTATATAATAAGCAGGATTGTCTATTGTTTCTCAAAGTGGAGACGGATTATATCATACAGCTGGGGAGAATCTGTGGAGGAAGAAGTTTTCCGATTCAAGATTTCCTGATAATAGTTCATTCTAATGACATCCGTTAAGCTTTCTGTCATGATCAAGAAGCTTCTTTCAAACTTTCTCCCCAGGGGTCCGCAGTTTTCTTGTTTTTCTGCCAACCGTGCATTGTTGTGAGGCTTTTTTCAAATTGGTGTTGGAAATGATAGGGTTGCGGTCTCCTATTCTCAAACGTTGCCTGTTTCTTATTTCTCTTTTACTCTTGGGAGTTCTACCAACGGGCAGCAAAGCAAATACAATATGCAGAGGGTGTGTGCACACAGTACAACATCACCCAATCCATTTCAGCAGCCAGGCAATAGATACTGCCTTTATGAAGCTTATCATGTGTAGTTGTTTTTGGCACCGTGTCAAGAAAGGTGTTGATTCAACTCTGTATGTTATTGTTTGCTGTATTGTGTATGTTTTTTATTTCGTCCGCCCCCACAAGCGGTAGATTATAAGGCAACCCAATACAATAACACCAATGATGGTGGGCTCAAAAATGTTCAAAATTCAGTTTCTAAATGAAAAGATGTGAATATCTGCGCGTTTTCTTAGTCAGTGCCGTATCATACAAACCTATCTCGAGATTTGTGCACTGTTAGTCAGACATAAAAAGCTATTTAAATATGTAATAGGGGCTCAACTTTTAACAGCGGTCAACCAAGCATCAGCTTTTGGTTGCAGAAACTGAAAATATGATATGACATTTCAAGTCACCTTATATTCTGAGTAATTAAGATACTATGCACTATGGTAACCATTACTAAGCCCTGGTCATCTGACGCCTTAGGAGATTGTAATGAACACTTTTCGCGATTTTATGATGTTTTATAGACCAAACAATTAAGTAAATAATTGTAAATAATCCATAGATTAATCAACAATAGAAGAATTGTCAGCTGTAACTCTTAATGGATCCTTTTAAAAGGCTCATAGTATTTGTTAGATGTGAACTTGAAAAATTATTTGTGTGTTGTTTTTTGTTTTTCTTGCATTAATTGAACAGTCGACAGCAGCAGGAAACAGCAGGCGAGAGGAGAGGGGGAGGGGTACAGTGGGAGGGACATATGGTAAAGGTCACCGGCCGGACTCAAACTGGGGACTTCTCAGTTACATGGTCTGTGACTTGGAGGTCTGAGTGATCGAGGTTTATGCTTTTGAAAAATGTGAAGGATTAAAACCAAGGAGGGGGTAATTGGGTACGTCATCCACCTGGAAAATATTAATTAGGCCTCTAAATGTTGACCCAATATGTTGAGTACACAGAGAAAAAAAAGGTTAATGTCAAACATCAGAGGTAATTATGGACACACATTATGTTGAGGGCAGATTAGAGGGTTGTTTGTGCTGTGTGCTGTGTGGTTCAGCGATGATTTATGTCCGTTCAGAAAGGTGGAGAGCTGTAAATCTCCACAAATGCAGAGCCATTCTCAGTAATCGGCTCCATCCTATGGCAGCGAAGATTTTTCTCTGCTGATGGAGTCGTCTCTGTCAGGGTCACAGTGCCCCCGATCCATGTGACTACTGATCCCTGAAGAATATGAAAGTCGTGACATTTTCTGCTGCCATCAACCAATCACTTGCACGATGAACTGTCATGGAAAGTTCTACAATCTCTGCCAAAGCCTTTTTAGCAACTTGAGGTGGCCAAGCACTGTAGAAACATGTTCTTTATTGGTTTTCTCTTTATGCTGGCTGTTATCAGTATCCACCAAGCTGTCTAGATTGGCAGTACGTACTAGAGGGTGGATATTTTGAGTGCTGAGGCCTCTTGTTCACTGTGAAGCATGATGGTGTAGGTTAGAGTGGGTGGAAAGGAAGCCACAGGTGTATACAGTTTCTGGCTCTTTCTCACATGTCACACCTCAGCTTTGGTTTGACTGACAAATGAGTATAGTCGATGAAGAGGCTGCATGCTGGATCCTGCCCAATGACCCCCTTTAGGTAAAGTAATGCCATGCTCACATCATGTTGGAATTAATCTACATATGAGCAGCCAAAAGGGAGAGATGTGAAGTAGCATGTGTGGTATTTCTATGGGGTATACATTAGTCTTGCAGTGGTAGTTAGTGTTGCTGGTACTGCACCCTGTTCGGGCATATACCGATTATATTACTTGTCTGCCGCACCCACTGATTTGTGTGTTAGTATACTAACATACGCTAATCAGAACTAAACACAAAAAAACGAAGCTGAGGCTGCATTACATTACATTTGCTCCACTTTCGAGTTACAACGCGTCGGTATGCGCACCAGTTTCGTAGGTCTCATAAAGCAGAGCATGTAAAACAGGCAATCGAGGAGATGCTGAACGCGTGTGAAATAGACAAGCAACGCGTCCACGTCATGTTATGTGACAACGTAAAGAATATGTGAAAAGCAGTGGATGATATGGAGGTACCAAGCGTGGGCTGCATCTCACACACACTTCAGCTGGCTGTACACGAGGGTCTGCTGTCACAGTGCAGCGTCACACACTCACCTGCTAACACAAGGAAGATGGAGGCCAATGTTGTAATAGCATGCAGAATAAGAAAGAGACATATGTATATGTCTCTTTCTTATATACTTCGTTTCAACAAAATAAAAAAAAAACCTATTAAACAGCTTGGATACAGGTACTTTTTTCTAAATGCAGCTGTATTATCCAGGAAAATATGAGTTAAGGCTAAGTATCGGATCGGGACTCGGTATCGGCAGATACTAAATATTAAAGGACTCGGATCGGGATCGGGGTAAAAAAAAAAAACCTGATCGGGACATCCCTAGTCAAAGATATGTGGATATGCAGATTGTGCTAGATGATAAATGATCATCACCTGGACCATGAAGGCCCGTTCCAGATTATATGGCAATCCATCCAGTAGTTGTGGAGACATTTCAATCCAGGCCACAGAGTTGTGCTCACGCACCAACCATCAGATGATCATTAATTGCGGCCCTAATTTAAATTTATAATAATCAGAAGTTGTTTTCAATATGATACAGTCAATTTATAGATCAAATAAATTACAAGGTGCTGCAGACTCATAGCAACAAGATGTAAGTCATCTTGTACAGCATTCATTCACTGCATTAGTCTCAAAGGTCTCCACAACAGCCACATTGTGAAAATGCTAAATGAAAACGACAGCCAGTGGGTGGTGTCATCCCACGTATTCCCATTTCCCCAATTGAATTGGAAAAAGTGCCCCTAAGTGTCCCAGATACAGCACAGCTTTACCTGCCCTGAAACTCAAAGAGGCAAAGCGAATTAAACCCAGGTAATAAAGGGCCTATAGAGCTTCTTCTGACACAACTTCAATAGTCCTCCTGGGACCAGAGGGGACAGTTTGGCTATTTCTTCATCATCACAGCCTCTTTTTTCCTCAGTCAGGCAGGGCTGACAGGGCTGTCTACACCTGCAGGAGGGTGTCAGAGTCCCTGCACTAACCAGCCTCCCTCACTGTCACAAGACATCCATCCAGCTCTGTGTAGGGTCTGATTTCATTTCCATGAGTCATGTTTGCTCAGCTTTTACCCTCGTGTCTTTTTGAGTGAATGTATGCTGGCTTGTTCTAAGCGAGTTCACGATTTTGTAGCTTGTCTAACTGCCGTAATTATGCTGAGGAGCTGCCGGCTGCCGCAATCTGTCTTTGTTTTTCATTTTCAGCTGCTCTGCGAACGGGGGGCCTATCACTAATGTGGATGTATACATGTGTGCAGATGTTTCTTTGTGCAATCTCTTTGTGCACTGATGGCTGTGGCTTGTGTATTCTCGAAGCAACGCTCTGCAGTTTTTGCTGCCTTAAATCCGTTAAAATGTTGCCTCTATAAATGCTACGGAGACGCTGTGTCAGGGTTGGCCAGGCAGTCCCTGGGCATTGGACTTCACAGGCCATTTAGATTTGGCACTAACCACTCTCATGCTGCAAAGTCACCCAAAAGGAAAGAAGATTCCTTGATCGAAAACCCTTTTCATCACTCTCAGCACCTGTCCCTCAAGGACCTTTCTTTCATGAAGCCTTTAGTTTTCTCGCCTTGGGGAAACAGAGGCGGGGAAGTGAGGATCTCCTACAATCCGTATGATAAGGGTGCCGAGGGGTCTGTTATGTCACTCGGCAGCTTTGAGCAAAGCCTCAAACAGACAATCTTAAGTGCCACCACGTTAAAATGTTTGTATTCATGGGTATGGGAGACAAACACTCCTCCCTCTCTCATTCTTCTCCCTCCTCCTCCTCCTGCTCCTTTCTGTTGTTCATCGACAGGCTACGCAGAGCTGACAGTCGATGATGGCTCCGGTCCCTGACGAGAGTGGAATTTAATGAGCGCTATGAAATCACCCTCCGATCTGAGAGAGGGGTTGCTTTTCCTAATGTGCCCATTATCCATTCGCACTTCTTAAAACACCCATACGTCCATCAGCGTGGGTGCAGAGAAGAAGTGAGAGTGGTGAATGAAGACTTACTCTTAAGTTATGCGATAAGTGATTGTCCTCTTAAAGGCTGACCCAGGTATTTAGAGGGTGACGGCAGGACTAAGTGATTGTTTTCAGTGGCCACTTAAAAAGAAATAAAGATCACCTATTCTTTATCTTTCCAGTGCGATCGTTAGTGTCTCTCTCCCTGTTATCCATTTCACACACATTGCATCACGGCAGGATTTTCTGTAACAAGTGCACAGTCGTGGCGAAGCCGTCAATGGGGACCTGCCAGTGATCCTTGATCATCACCGCGAGAGGCCTGATTAAACATCCAGCACCTGCAAAAACTATATTCAGCATGAGTGACGGTGTATAAAATGACCTTTTATTCAACACCTACACTTCCCCGATGTTTTCAGGATTGATACATATCACACCCCCGCCCTCTCTCTTTCTCTCTCTCTCCATCTCTCTGCCTCTTGTCTTTGCTCTTGCTCTCCCGATGTGTCTCCTCCCTGGGAAGCATCCTGCTGACACTCTCTCCAAGGAGTCTTATTGATATTCTTGGAGAGGCATTGCAGAGGGAGGGAGAGAGAAAGAGAGGGAGAGGAATGAAAGTCACACACTGTAGCAGCAGATGCACTGCCTTCTAGTAACAACAGTAAAAATCACAAGTCACCCAGCAGGGAGATGTCACCGTTCATTTTGTCTGCCGCACTAATAGAATCTGTCCTGCTTTGGGTTTTTATTGTTCTCCAGCACGTGGAGAGGCAATTTGCCACTCAAGACAGATTTACAGTTTTGCTCCTGGGTTACTTTCATGCCGAGGGATATTACATGAAGATTAAACCCCTTTTGTGATGTGAATGGGACACTGCTCAAATATAATTATTTGGTTTTCACTGTGACAGTCACCTACAGTATTAGGCTATATTTAGCACGTCAGTGTCTTGAAGGAAATGGGATACGACTGCTGAGCCTGTTATTTATTTAGTTTGTTCCCTGAGGTGAAGAAGCGTTTTTCCCTATTAGTTTTTTCCTAGATTGCTAAGATGCAATACAATGGGACTAGGTAGAGTTTCAATATCTCCAATGCTAGTTTTTGTACTGATACTGAATTTACTCTGAGGGAAATAAATATTGAATGACTGTGGAGCTGAAAAGATCCACTCCTTAACTGCTCATTCCACCAGAAATTTGAACTATTTTGTTAATCATTTAAGCTTTTACAGCCTGGTAACCTGAATTTCCCAATGTTTCGGACTGTTGTTTGTACAAAATAAGGCATTTTATAGATGTAACCTTGGCCTCTAATAAATCGAAGTGGACATTTTCACCAACTTTGTTATTGATTCATTGAGAAAATAATCAACAGGTTAATTGATTAAGAAAACAGTCTGTTATGAATTGTCTGAGACACGTGAGGGTAATGAATTAAAAAGCCTTTAATGTCTCTATTGCTCTATGGCTAAACCTGTGCCCTATATTTATGTGGGTAAATGATTTAAATATACCAAAATTTGGCAACTGGTCCAGTAGTTTATCTCCTCCATGAGTGGCTGCCATGCAATCCTTAGGAGCAACTACGATTGTGAAAAGTTACATCCTCTAATAGTTCTAAGTGCAGTATCATAGGCAACTGTTTCAGTTTCTTGGATGAGATGTGAAACATCTTCAAGAAACTGAAACATGTCCAGTTGCCTCTACTACAGCACTTAGAATTACCATGACCCCAATAGTGAGAACCTTCATCAACATCCTCTAAAAGTGCTTGTTTTTGTTGTGATTCTAAGCATCTGACAACACTACAAAAACAGTTCAGACAAAGACAGGACTTTTTGTTAAATAATGAGATCCTTTTTGTAATCAGAAGTACAAGTCTTGTTTTAGGAGAAGTCTTGCTTTGAAATCTTACACCATGAGTTGTTAGTTGTTGCCTCATCCAGATCGCTGCAGTCAGCCATGACTTTGTAAATAAATTCTTGCTGGCAGTTCCTCTAAATAAACTTGGAACTCTTTTCGTCACCTCTGACTCATGTGTCCAAGTCATCTTCCTGCAAAAACTGGTTAAAAATACAGGAATTTCCCTTCAAGACCTTCATCTGGGGAAACACAGTCATAAGTTGCATCCAATGTTTGAATGATCTTTTGACAAAAGAAGCCAAACTTGTCAAATGTCCATTAAATTAGCCTTTGAAGAACTTTGTCACAATTGACTAAAATTGGCAGTCATTTTGTAAAGGACATATATTATGCTACATTTCAGGTTCATAGTTTTATTTTAGCTTGCTACTAGAATAGGTTTACATACTTTGATGCATCCAGAGAATGCAGCACTGTATTCCCTCTCTGTCTGAAACTCTGTTTTAGCTCCTGTCCCTCCCGAATACCCAGTCTGCTCTGATTGGTCAGCTCACACACGCCTGAGCCACCAGTTGGATTCTAAATTATACATTTTCTTATATAACTGAAGATTTATCCTAACCAACTGGATAGCTCACCCGCTTTCTGTTTTTTTTTTATTGTTTAAGTGGAATGGGCAGTTAATGTAACCACTTCTTACATAATAAAGTGGGAAAAGACTCCCGCACACGGTCCACTTCACTTGCAATTAAGTTTAATGACAACAGCTTTTCACTACTTAGACCATCGTGAGGTTATCCACCGAGATAACCTGACGAAGGTCTAAGTACAGATATGTTGTTGTCATTAAACTTAATTGCGTGTGCGGGAGTCCTTTTCCTGATTTTGTCAGCCTTCGGTCTTCTCCTACACAGCTGTTGGTCTTAAGGTGCAAAAGCTACACGCTGTACATAATAAATTGCATCTGAACTGAATGTGAGGAAGCCAATTTTCCGTTTAGAGATTTACTGAAGCATTGAAACAGTTTTAATAATCAGTTAATTATCAAGAAACAACACCCAAAATTACCCGGTTCCAGCACCCTGAAATGGGAGCATTTGCTCCTTTTTTGTTATATCCTTCAAAACCACTATCTTTTGGTTTTAAACTCTTTGTTGAACAAAATTAGCCATGTCAGCTTGGTTTGTTTTCGGACATTTTCTAATTAATATGAATAAAAATAAGTTAGTAGTTGCAGCCATATTACAAGAGCCCCAAAATTAAGTTTAGGGAGTTATGTTAATGAGTCTGATTTGAGATTAAAGTAATTACTTTTCTGTTCATTCTGCATAAGTGTGTAAGAATCTTGAAACTAGTGGCCATGTCCTATCAAAATTAAATTTCAAGTTCAGTTTCACCCTCCTCTTCACCCTTATTCACCCTCCCTGCTCTGTCATTGAGTTTTCTGAAGGTCAGTTCTTCTTCAAATTATTTTTCTGTTGCCTGTTTACTCTTGTGTACTCTCAAGTTATCCTTGGAAATCTGTGAAGGTCAGAGAGGGACGCTACAGGAAAATTGATTCATTTTATTCTTTCTGAGACAGAATGTACAAACCTGAACAAGTGACCCACATAATACATTGAGGTGCTGCTGCTGAAATGATGTGGTGTGCTCTGGACCGGCCTTATTTGATAGGAGAGATGGAGGGGTGTGTGGAAGACGGAGGCCCCTGTGACCTCCCCTCTATTTATGCGCCTCCATCGTGGTTGCAGCCTTTCACTGAGTCACCCTGCCTTGGCACGCAGACACACACCCAGGATTGGCAACATACATAAATCAAGCAACACGCATGTGTTGAATGAGTCTGCTCCGTCTGTCTCCTACTTTCTCTCTCTCTCTCACACTCACATATGCACACCTTGTTCTGCCAGTGCACTGAGCAGATGAGACGTCCAGATTACATTGTCTGCTCTGCGTGGTCGTGCTGTAACTGACTTTGGTCTTGCGAGCGTAATGACACATTCTTCTCTAACTACCTTGTAGGCTCTGAGCCAGAGGGTTGCTGGGACTAATTTGACAGCTGCCACGGCTCATTATCTGATAAAGGGGACATTTCTTGGCCCTGCAGTTTAAACAGTATTAGTGTAGATGTTATTTGCAATAACCTCACACATTGCAGGCTGTCAGCCTGCTATATTTGGCCTGTTCTGCTCTCAGGATGAGAAAGTCGGAGCTGCTATCTAGGAAATGGTTCCTCTCTGTTAATTTCTAGGTTCTTATCAGCTGTAAATAAAAATGTGTCTTTAATAGGAAATATGTCAAGTTATATAACCAAAGTTTCCCTCTTTTTCTGCCTCTTCTTGTCCCAGACTTGACCATGGACTCCTTCAGCACCAAGAGCTTAGCCCTGCAGGCGCAGAAGAAACTGATGAGCAAGATGGCCACCAAGAGCATGGCCAACCTCTTCATTGACGACACCAGCAGCGAAGTGCTGGACGAGCTGTATCGCGTCACCAAGGAGTACACCCGCAACCGCAAAGAGTCCCAGAAGATCATCAAGAACTTGATCAAGATGGTGGTGAAGCTGGGGGTGCTCTACAGGAACAACCAGTTCAACAGTGAGGAGCTGATCCTGGTGGAGAACTTCAGGTACACATCTGGGAAAAAAATAGTTCAACAATTTGGGAAACAAGCTTGTTGGCTTTCTTTCTGAGAGTTTGATGAGAGGATCAATACCACTCTCATATGTGTGTGCTAGTACATAACCCAGGAGGGAATTCATTTAGTCTAGCATAAAGACTGGATGAACCTTATAGCGTTGATTCTGTCCAGAGTTAGAAAATACACCAACAAACACTTAAGCTTAACTTGGTTATTAAATCTTTACGTAAAAAGAAGTTGTTGCTGGAGTTTTTTCTTGATAGATAAGGATTTATTAATCCACCGAGCACGTCTGTGCAGATTCTCCGCCAGTCTTCTGTTAACCTCTATTCAAAGGGAAGTCTTTGGGAAATTACACCAGCTTTTATCCAAGAAATGAAGTTTTCGACTTTGGCACAATACATTTCCCTCTTACTCTGTTCAGGCAGCTCTCAAACATCCTTCAGTCAGCACTGAGTTTGAAAACGAGAGTGAATTGAATGCTGCACTATGCTGCTTTCTTGTGGTCTCTGTTTTCTTGCGCATTTGTGATGCTGAACATGTCTTACCAGGAACAAACACAAACAAGCAAACTTCTGGTTCCTCTACAGGAAATGTGAAAGGAGTCATTTGTGGGTTTACCTGTCTTAGGGGCAAGACATTTGCATGTTTACCCCGTGTTTGCAGGGATCCCCTCTGGGTAAGATGGTTTCCCCCACCATCAAAACATGTACCTTAGGTTTCTTCTCCAGTCAGTGCCCTTGAGCAAGGCACTAGCTAAGAACTGCAGCTGGTCCCTGTGCACTGCAGCTGTTTACTGCTCCCTCAGGATTGGTTGAATGTAGAGCACCAGTTTCACCATGTTGTACACCTAATAATATATGACATAAATAAAGATTCTTCTTCTTCTTCTTAGAGAAAACCTGATTATCATGCAGATCTACCCTGTTTAAATGATGTTAAAAGAGTTAGCAGAGGGGCAGTCGGGTAACAACGCTCTGGGGATTTTCCTGTTCTTCCCATTCTGCCGACATTATTTGTCAGTGGGTGTCATGTTTAGAGGTGTTGGTTGTCATATTTAGGAACTATAAACTAAAGCCCTACAAACATGTTCATTAGCTGTTATTATTGGCGGATATTGGCCTGTCGCAGATTATCCGTATTGGCGTAGCTTTTGCCTGATGTGTTCAGATATGAAAACGTTCTTTTTTAGAGGTCGTATTGATTGCCTGTTTGGGTGGGATGTGTGAGTTCATGTTCTCTGTTCCGCCCACAGGTTGATGTTTTTATCATAGAAAATGAAGCTACTGTTCTGTATAACTCAGACTTCTGAGAATGCTTCAATACAAATACTCATGACAAAGAGATCATCATGCAGAAAAAGATAGCTGGGATAATTTATGATCATTTAAGATGAATGTTTCAGTACACTGACGCCATTTTAGACAGCAAGGTTTCTTGTTAAGCTGTAAAATATCCTCCTTCTGTTGCATATGTTCGTCACAAGTGTTTGATAACCACATGTCAGGGATCAGTGCAAAAATCGGCGTACATCAGCTAATATTTTAATCAATCGATCAGTCTTCAAACAACATTTTCAATGAATACTCAGAAAGAGAGCACTTAAGTGTATTTCCCTCTTGTCACATCCCACCATATATTAAAGTGTTGTTATGTTGTGTATAACAAGTTGATCAGCCCTGAGAAACGACTCTAAGCTGGTCCTGGTTGACAGCGTCATGTGGGGAGAACTGCAGTTCAAGTGTATTTTTGTGTGCTGATGGAAGCAAATTAAGGAAATTGACTTTTTACATCGGTTTGTATATTTTCCATGGTGAAACTCAGCTTGGAGGCATGTGAAGCTGACATAAGAGCATAGTATGGAGAATGGTTATTATATTAGCATGGAGATGCAATGCTGTGAAGGACAATACTATAACTGATATGGGGGTGAGAGGGTGGGGGGGGGGGGGGATGTGAAACTTTTCTAAAGAAAATCACAAGACAGCAGTTTCTATTTTTACTTCCCTCTGCTGCTCCAGTCAGAATTAGAAACTGACAGCCTCTCCTCTCCCTCCTCGTCTCACAGGAAGAAAGTCCACACTCTGGCCATGACGGCGGTCAGTTTCCACCAGATCGAGTTCACCTTTGACCGGCGCGTCATGAGCGCCATATTGAATGATTGCCGTGAACTGCTGCACCAAGCCATCAGACGCCACCTGACAGCCAAGAGCCACTCGCGAGTCAACCACGTCTTTAATCACTTCTCCGACTGCGACTTCCTGGCGGCTCTCTACGGGCCTTCGGAGGTTTACCGCGCTCACCTGCAGAGGATCTGCAACGGCGTCAACAAGATGCTCGACGAGGGGAACCTCTGACCTCTGCTGGCCTCGTCATCCCTCCAGTCACCCCTTGTGTTCCATCCATTTATTTTTGTTTAAAGGTGACAATCATGAGCATTTTTTTAAAAAAAAATTTTCATTTGGCACTTTGTGGTTGTGTGTGCCTTTTCATTACTGCAACACTGAAACTCTTCTGGCTAGTAAGTCCAAAGTCTGTTTGTTTTTTTTCTTTTCCTGTCCGACTTTTTTTGTTATTCCAGAGTAAACAAACCCAGCAGATGTTTCTTCTTTTTGTAAAACGAATGTAAAACTTCATGCTCTTATCAGTATATTCAGGGATAGGAGCCTTGACAAGTGTGCCTTGAAAAAGGAAAAAAAAAACAAAAAAAAAAACGTTTTTAGCTTCATTCCAAGGGCACTATGCTTGCCATCTTACTTAATCAAAAAGACATGAATCCAGGCACAGGCCTTCAGTTATATCTCTGTAAGGTGCTTTTAATGGACGAGAATGTTTCCTCTCCCAGGAGCACCGGGAGAGGAAACAGAGTGACTTTGGTCTTTTTTAAATACCTAAGGATATAAAAAAAGTGACTTTTTTTGTTGTTGTTATTTTTGTCAATCCATTTTTTCTCAAAATGTAGTATTGCACTCTATCCTGAACAAGCGCTGTACTGTACATTCCTGCAGTCATGAAACCATGTGAAGCACGGCAGTTGAATAATCCTGCTTAGCCTGCATTTTACACCCACATGCACTGAAGTCCACTTTGTAGAGAAGCCAGGCCTTTGTTTTGGAGGCACCTATAAACCCAGTTTTGCTTTTAATGATCTGGTTTATAGCCACCACAACAAAGATGAAGTATTTGGGTCATAGGGGGACCATAAACATGAAGGAATTTGATTGCGCTGTGCATTGTTGATCAGAATGTCTCGCCGGTTGTATACACTCATATGCTCGGTGAAAACATTTTTTGTTTTTCAATGTATGTCATAATCTGAGCGGGAACGTGGCAGCAGGTGCAAAAGGTGTCTGTGGCATTAAAATGCGAACACTCGTCATAATAGACGTATGAGCCCGGGGTCAGCTGTGTTTCAGATTTATCGGCGTCGCCTCGGGTCTGTCCCATACAACACTAAACTCTGGTTTGAATTCTGACAGATGTGAACTAAAAAAGATCTCCCCACGTACGCTCAGATGAAAAGGCTGGACGGAAAACTGCAGCATCGTGGCTATGAAAGAGGACCAGGCGGGGTTTAGAGATTAGAGCAGAGACAAACACAGCACCTGATTGTACTCTCCCTCTGCAATTACAGCTCCCCGCTCTGGGGTGGTTATAATGGGCCTGTAGCCTTCCTGTGTCGAGCAGCTACTCCATTTCGCCACAGAGCAGCTTCATGTAATGTGACGGAGATAACCATCTCTGTTTGTGCGATGCAAGTCCTTTTAATGGGGTGAAATACATTGTGTTTCTTTCTTTTAAAGACGCATATAAATAGTCACAACTGTCCCTCCAACCATTCACATAATCCCCGTCTTTTCCTTTTTGTCTGTGTTTTTGTATCACTGAGCCTGTCTGGGAGATTGTTTTGTGCCACGGCCTCATTTTGTATTCTGCGTGCTGAGTGTGTGAGTGTGTGTGTGTGTGTGTGTGTGTGTGTGTGTGTGTGTGTGTGTGTGTTTGTGTGCGTACCTGTGAGAGAATTGGAAATTGAGCCGTGTAATAAGCGCTGTGCTTTTCCAGATAGCATTGCTGAAACTTTTAACTTCATCCACAGCAGCTCTGCCAAAGAAAGGAAGATTGATGTTATCCATAATGCAGTCCTTTTTTTTTTTTCTTCCTCCCCTGGGGAAACATTTCATTAAACAGTATGCACTTGATAATTATAACCCTGCTAATGGTGATAATGAAGACAAAGGGTGGTGGCTGTTGTGGGTCCTTTTTTCTCCCATTCTTAGATGACTTCCCTTAGTTTATTCACGTTTGAATCTGACTACATCGTTTTGGGAGGCTTTGAAGTAAATCCCTCTTCCTAAGTCCCCAAAAACAGTTGGCTTTAATTGTGTTTGGATGCCATTTTCTCCAATCCCTCCACATCTCAGGGTTAGTTTAAATCTCCCTCGGTTTAAAATCCATGACACACTTAGTAAAAATCAGCAGGAACTCTGCAGCAGCCCTACTTGTTTTACTATAGGCCTTTTTAAATTAAGCATCATTTTTACTTTTTTTGTGAACTGTTTTTGTTTTCACTCATGTACATATGGTTGTTTTTATGTCTCTGTATTGCATCTAGACGCAACAAATATAATACAATTGACTTTTTTAAAAGAATACATGTCCTGTCTTCTTTTACCCGAGCACAGAGCTTCTTCCCATTAGTATATTGGATGTCGGAATTTTCCGGCCAGATCAGGGGAATAATCTGCCTGTCTGACCTGGATTTCGTCAGCCAAATCCCTTCCTCCTGCTCCCAGCATTGTTGGGAAGCCATGAAAGCAAACACAAACCCATCTTTTACTGACGAACAAAAGTTTTGGGTCATTTTTTTCCACTTCCTGCAGGCCCATGCCACGGTCATGGGTAGGACAGGAAATGAGTAAGACGGAAAGACTTCTTCTGTTTTTAGAAACTTAAATGTGCATTACGTAGTTTAGAGGTAGACATTTAAATCAGAAGATCTTCACTGACTGTTTTTTTTTTTTTTATGCCTAAACATAATCAAAATAATCAAACTCTCTTTGTTCAAGACTGAATAAACTAACTGACCTCAAAGGACACCACAATTTCATTCTGTGTTACTCTGTTTATATGCGGCGGACCCTGCCACCTTTCTATCTTCAAACTGTGTTCTGGGGAACTTATTTTCTTTTGAGAACAGCTTGTTTATTCAGTCATGGAAAAGATAAATATTTCTGAGTTTGTTTCATTACCTCATTAATGTTGTAAATATTAAATATTCCCCCCTTTAAACATTCAGCTAGGCTGCAGTTTAATTTGAAGTGTATCAGCTCTCAGAGTGAATTCAGTTTGAGTTTAATCCGTCATTGACTTTGCTGCTTCTCAAACTTTGGAATGATAATGTGGCCTGTAGCACGTCTGCATATCCTCCCTGCAGCACACTTGAAAAGCTACTGCAGCGCCAAGTGCCCAATTATCTTCTAATGGTCATTATCTCACCGTACATTTTTCCCCCCCTCCTTTTTGTGAATGCACCCTCGAGTTCAGCGACTTTTGTCATGACCAAACTGAGATGTGAGCAGCTCAGTCACGTCTCATTGTCTCTTCTCTCTGCACTTTCTTTTTTTTTCTTACTTGACGCAACTGTGATGTCAAATAAAGCAGAAGCGTCCTGACATCAACTTTAATGATTAATTTCTGCCCATCCTCTAATTCAGGGCAGTTGTGTAAGAAACCGTAATAAAGAAATATTTGTGGGGGCGGAGGCAGAGGGGGGGATGGTTTTAAATTGAGAATTTTAGTTTACTTATTTTCCGCCGTCTGTGCGTCTCGTTCAAACACTTCCTGAAAATTACATTTTCAAATTGACAGTCACGATGTGATTATCAGTGGATGTGACTGAGGGCTCTTAATACATTTTGGTGAAGCTAGCTTCCACTGGGGCATAATTATCATTTCTACATAATGAAGTGACTACAAAGGAGCTGTCCTGCATCCTAAGAGGGAAGGAGCTGTCAGAATTAAACTTGCAGAGGAGCCATCACTCTTTCCACTTGTGTGGTGATTCCTGTGACAGACTTCTAACCTGGACTAAACAAACTCATAGCATCACATCTCCCTCAAGGATCAAATATGACAAAGAGACCATTCTCTGCACATGCACATCCCTGTTAGGAAGGACAAAACCGAGCCGGATTATCATCGTCCATCCCTGCAAGGATACAGGCAGTTGATTTTGGCATAACACTACAAAGTCTGGCTGCCTGTCAATACGGGCGCAAACACCCTAATGTTTGACTTCTGGGTGGTTCAGCAAAACAAACCACGGGGCATTGTGTTCAAACAGCAGGCAATTTCTCTGCACTCGTGCAACATCACACAGTCATATTTCTAGATTTTCTGTTACCATCGGTGCCAGCGAAAAATGCCTTTTAGGCCTAATGAGTGAAAAAGACTGGGATCGCAGTCAAAAGATGAGTGGCACTAAAGAAAGAAAATGATTCAGCTCGCGCAACGATGATAGCTTTATTGTACTTTTCAAACAAAAACCGGCAGAGCAATATGTTGATTTATGCTGCAGCACAAACAAAAAAGCAGGTTTATGTCCTCGGCGGCAGATAAGAAGAAGTGAATTACTGTGTGAATATAACTGAGGTATGCAAAACACTTTGATTCAGATCACCACGTCTGTTTTGTTCCTCATTTCTATGGAAATCTTTGTGCCGAGGCTGACATCCACAACCTAACAGCTGTGTCCATACTTTCTAAATGTTATTGCAGAGCACTAAAGGAGAAGCTCTTCTTTCACACCGGGGCCTTTGCTGACCTTTCAAGCTCTTCCAGATTTCTCCTCAGCACCAATCTCATGTAGGTTAGCTGGCAGAGCAGAGCAGAGTGAGCGCTGATTATTATGTATTACTTTGCTTTTGTAGTCCCTCCACATCGTCACTCATCCAGTATGCTTAAAGGTGCTCTCCCCTCTGGCAAGCACAGCTATGACAGTCAGCTTGGAAGTTAGAAGTCTTTCAAAACTGTCTTTTTCTCCCCCCCGTCTCTTCCTCCCCTTTTCCTCTGTCTCTCTCTTCTACTCTTTCGTGGTGTCCCCACGTCTCTCTCTCTTCCTCTCTCGCTCTAGTCCTCAGAGAGCACCTGACTGACGTGTTGTTCAAGGATGAAAAGCACGGCGGAGGGGAATCCAAAAGCAAACAACACAAAAAATATACATGAGAGGACGGGGAAAGACACTGCTGCACGAACACACACGCACACACAAACACAGCGAAGCCCTAAGGATTACCACCAGCACGACACTGGACACTTTAGGGAAGACAGCATCTGCTCACTTCCATATTTAATACCACAAAAAAGAACACTGTGCTCTCAGGAAACTTCTCATTTTCACTTTGAGACAAATACAGCAGTGTGAACTCATAAAATCCTCTGTGAACTACACATTTCTGCTGTCCAAGAGGCTATAGAAAAGTTCCCCAGCGTCCAGGTGCATTCACAGTGGGACTAAAAGCCATTTTGCACAGGGCACTTTTTGACAGACTCAAGGTGTTTGCCTTTCAAAGCGCTGCTTTAACATCTATCTTTTCCACCAAGTTATGTAAGGTGTTCGGCAGTGTGTGCTCTCTCGCTCGCTCGAAGAAATTCAGCCAGGAAACTGTATCTGCAGTGGCAAAGTTCAGCAGACACACACACACACACACAGACACACGCATGCAGCCGGAGTGTCCCAGCGCACACGCTGAGCTGCCTCTCGACGGGCAGTCGGCCTGTTCCAGGACTCAAAACAAGCGAGGCTGTGCTGAAGGAATGAGTGGACGAGGTTACAACGAGGCCATATGCTCTGTCAGTTGTCCCTCCACTCCACTCCCAACTGTGCCACCGAGATTGAAAACTACACAATGGAGACAAAAAAAAGGCCTCATCATAACCCGTGTCAGAAACCCTGCAGCAAACTTAGAAGGAGAATCTTTCCCTGTTATACACCAGTTTCTGTCTGTATCCTCCAATCACTTGCACAAACACTCAGCAACACATTTTTGTAATGGATCGAGTCATGGCAACTGGACTCATGAGGCCGTCCTGCCACTTAGCAAATGGTGACCAACTGTGACAGCTGCTTATTACTCCATGGGGACTCAAGTGATTGTGAGAAAGACTTAAAAGAAATGTGAATTTGAGGTCTTAAAGCACACACACACTCACACACACACACACACACACACACACACACACACACACACACACACACACACACATACACACACACATTAAAACACATCAAGAAAAAGTCATATTGTTTTTTTAATGCAATCAGTCACAAGAAGTTGCCACCCGGAAATTGCTACTTTACTGGGAGTGTATAGAAATATGTCATGTTATAGTTTTATTTTTAGTCGGACCACTTTGAATAGCCAAACATTTGACAGTAAAAACCATGCACCTCCAAAGTTTGAGCTGAAACAGGAACCCTGTTTTTAACTTTTGAAGATGTTTTAGTTAGTCCATTGGGGTTTTTAAATGGGTATATTAACACATATTATTCACTTTTTTATTCGCCATATGTGAGCGAATTGCTACATGATGTGAAAAATGGGACCCTCCGCGTCTCTCTCGGTTGCCTATTTGAGCCTGTTGACAATTTGTTCAAGTTGTTTAATCCTGCTGGACTGTGGATGTCTGCGTGAAGAACTTGGGATGTGACTTTATGCACGTTCTCGAGTGCCTCGCCTCAGTGCCTCTCTCCTCTCCTCTGACAGAGAGCAACAGAAGCTAACGTTAGTTTAGAAATGGAGTACGCCGACATAAACTAACAACTGGCTTCCAGCACAACACAGGAGTTCCACAGTTCCACTTGAATCCCTGTTTTGATGACTTGCATCTTGACTTGACCAAAATTAAATGACTTGAGATGCGACCTCCGACCCGGATGACTCGTTACTTGATTTGACTGGAGACATGATGACTTGAATGACTTTGTCTATTTTATGGTTTCAGTTTAGTTAGTTTGTGTGTGTGTGTGTGTGTGTGTGTGTGTGTGTGTGTGTGTGTGTGTGTGTGTGTGTGTGTGTGTTTGTTTTGGTCTGGCTGTCAGAATTTCATTGTTTAAATGTGACGGAGAGGAAATATAGTTTTGGTTCAGAAGAAATTCATTTTCAAAAGCTTATTTGTTTTTTGTTTGGATTCACTTATTTCACTGAATATCTAAAATTATAATACAAATGGAATTCACTGTCATGCATTTTGAACAGCTAGGATAAATTGACCAATGATGTCATTATTATACAGTTACTAATATCTTACTGCAGGTAAGACCTGACCTGCATCAACTAAGGACTCAACTTGACTTGCCCAAGAACAAAATGACTTTCGACTTGCTCAATACTTGGACCAGATTACTTGGGTCACCTGTCTGTGGAGAACACATATAGTTCCATGTCTAAAGTTTAGTTCATGAATGATATATAAATGTATATATAAATGAGGTAATATTACAAACTCATGAATATTAGTTTGTTTTCCATAAGTAAAGAAAGCAAGCTGTTCTCAGAGGAAAATAAGGTCCCCAGGACACTGTTTGATGCTAGTACAGGTGGCAGGGTCCGCCAAATATAAACACAGTAAATCAGTACAGTCATTCCGTACAGTGATGTTACTATTACTTGTGTATGTGACTTTACCCTTCAAACAAACTCAAAATTCAGTTTGCAGGTCTCATTATGTAAAACCTTTAAAGCATTAACATGCACACACACAAATATACATTCAGAGTTAAATCTAGCACAGAAATAGACTGTGGTTTTTGTGCACCAGCATGCCGTGAGGAACAATCCTCTAAAGGATTAATATTCGCTGCTCTATTACTTCCACTCTTTATAGTAGTTTTATCCAGACTAGTGGTCATTACTGGCTGACAGCAGTCTGTCGAGATGTAGGCAGGAATCTTCTTAGCCTGCAGATTACATCGGGCCTGTGTCTGTTTTCTCCCCCCTCCCACGTACCTGTATAGTAGAACATGACATCCAATGAAGTCATATTGTAGCGGGACACTACCAGAGGAATAGATTGCTGTGCTGACTTACAGAATGACAGATGCTTTGAGTGTATCACCGCTGAGTGACAAGAACTGTCAGGGCTTTTGTGTGGCTCTGCTGCTGTCTTTTCATTTCGGATGTTGCCAGAGAGGGAGGGACCCATCCTTGCAGCCGCAGTTGAGTGAAAAGGCACCTAGGAGGCATCTTTGGGCTTGTCAGACACAAGAAATCTAATCCAGACAGCCAAGAATTGGAATTTGAATGAGAATCACCCAAAATAGCAGCTGTCTCTGCATAATTGGAACAAATGGAAGTTGGATATGCGGCAGAAAATAAAACAAGAAAACAACTGGGATGTAACAAGACACTATTTGCTGACAGTTACAATAAACCAGGGAGAGCCGTGCCACAGGCAGGCTGCTGTTTGCAGCCAGACGGCTTATAGTTCCTTTCAAACTGCTGCTGATCTCTGATCTTGTAGGTCGCAATTATATGCCCCCCTACTATTCCTCCTCCATCCCTTCCTGCTGCCATCCTCCCCTACTCCTTTAAACCCCCTCTGGTATCCTAAGCAGCATTTAATTGTGAGGGGCTGAGCCGGAGAAGGAGTAATCAGATGAGAACAGAGGCAGGGGGAATCACGTGGGTATACGTTGGCTAACGGGGGATTAATAACACTAGTTCAGCTGCTCTCCCTGACAAATGGGAGGTGGGGATGGGATGGGGGGTGGGGGGTGGGGGGGTGACAGGAAGGGGAGGAAAAGAGAGAGTTGCAAAGATAGAGGATGATAAGGGGTTCTCAGATGAGAGCAGAGTTACAGGGAGAGGAGGCAGGGATGGGGAGAGGAGTGGGAAATAGAGAAAGGGAGTTAGAGCAGTGAGAGGGAGTGGGAGGAAGAAAGAGCGAGGATAGGAGGCAGCGCAGCGCAGTGTGGAGGGGGGGTTGAGAGACAGAAAGAGAGAGTGAGAGAGAGAGAGAGAGAGGGAGAGAGGGAGAGATGTAGAGACAGGAAGCCTCCACTGCTACTGAGCCAGTGAGACGCAGGCAGGCAGAGAGCGAAGACGGAGAGAGAGAGAAAGAAGCCCTCGGCATCTCCGAGGCCGGCCCAATGAGGGGGTGAGGGGCTCAAGAGGACTGCAACGGAGAGGATAGCAGGAGGAGAAGCAGAAACGGTGGGATACGAAGAGGGAAAAAGGCAGGGTGACAAAATCAGTAACAGGCTTTAGCGGGAAAAGGGGGAGTGGGTGGGTTGTTTCTTCGATGAGGAGGGGAAAAAGCAGATAAAAGTTTTGGAGACAGAGTAGGAGAGGGAAAGGGAAGGGGGAAGAGACTGAGGACAGAGCGGATAGAGTCTATGTTAATGGCAAAGGCAGGAGATTCATGGAGAAAGAGGAGGAAGCTAAATGTCTCAGGAGTCCTCCTGTTCCTCTTCTGCTTCTTCTTTCCGTGAGGCTGCTGGACATCATCCATCACCATGTTCTCTGACAGCAGGGCTCCAGCACCTGGGGAGCAGAAAGGCTTCAAGCCCCACGCCCCTCACTTCATACCCTGGCTGCGCAATAGTCTGAAGCCCCACCACAGCAGTGACCTGGGGCTCAACGGACCGTTCAAATCTGGTTCGCAGGAGGCCCGCAACAGCCTGACCCCACTGGAGAGAGCCAAGGGGATCGGCTTCTTCTCCATCCAGGGAAAGGACCGAGCGAAGAAAGGGGAGCTTCGGTGCAATGGCGTGGGGATGGCGAGGATGCTGCCAGTGGTGCTGCGGGGGCATCACATCCTGGGGAAGCAGAGGGAGGAAAGTCCTGCCAGGCAGAACCAAAATCCAGAGCAGCACCCGGACCCCAACTCACAGATCAGTGCAGGGGACGGGCCACAGGGACTGAGCAAGAGCTCTGCACAGGACACCTTTGTTAGGAACCACAGCAGCCACCTGAGCCTCTTTCAGCCGCAGAATGACGGGACAAGCACCCCAGTCAGGAAATATGGGCCGCTAGTGGCACCACCTCCTGCTCCTGTTACTGAGGAGCCAAACTGTAAGGTGCCTGTTGTGGACAGGAGGGGGAAGGTGTGGGACTACGGCAGCAGTACTACCTACCGCCAGAGAGACCTTCATTCATCCAGCTGGGTATGCTCAGACACTCAGGGACTAAAAGACAGGCAGCACGAGTTCACCTCCAGCTTCAGCTACATCAAACATCAGAGCAGGAACTCCAAGAGCCAGAGAGACCTGACAGCGCTGAGGGAACCACCTGTGGAGGGTTTCAATGGGCCCCTCAACGGAGTAATTTTCTCCACTGAGGTTCCTCAGAAAGGCCTGGGCTGTGCCACAACTCTACGAGTCCCCAGGAAACCCAGGCCGAACCTGGAGCATGTCGGGATCCTGGGCCAGAACCATACATGGGTCCAGTACAGGCCCAGCAGTGATGGGGAGCCACAGAGGAAGGAACCAGGCTGCAGCAGGAAGGTGGTTCGAAACCAGATCAAACGGGTGGTGAACAACCTGGAGCAGGTTCTCACAGCGCTGAGAGACGTTCACCAGGAAATGAGAGAGGTAACATGTTTTGTTGATTCTGCACAACTCATAGAAAAGCATAAGAAAGACTCAACGAGACAAAAGCTGTCGAGTGCTTTGCAGCCATTTCACCTACACAGTCATCACAAGGCTTCCTGAACTGACACGAAGAACAGCACAAATCAGTGGCGAACAGAAGCAGAGAAGTCTCTGCACCCTCTCACATTCATTTAGACACTTCCTCATGCAGGAAATGTTTGTGCTTGTGCTGAAAAACCTTGAGGGCTCTGGCTCTTTCAGTTAGCGGTGCAGCCTACAAAGACACATCCTCAGCAGAACTGAACATGCATTAAAAAATCAGCAGCAAGGTTGCATGAATACTCCACAGTCTGCAAACTGTTCCGCCAACTCCCTCTGTCATCTGTCGCCAAACACACGCAGCTCTCATGCTGAACTCATGCTTAGATTTTCATAGAAGTGAATGAGACAATAGTTATGCCTCATTTGTGTGATGCATTCAGAGGCAGCTGAGTTGATACTGTGTGACACTGAGCAAAGCAGTTGCCTTCCTCTCTGCATCTCTCTTTCTGCCTTCCCTCCTCTCATCTCTTCCTCCACTCTCCCTCCTTATGGACAGATGCTGCTCCAGGCACAGCTGGATAGCGTCCGACGCTTTTTTTTTATAATCCATTTATGTCTGAGTATCTCTGCCTCGTATTCCTCATCCAGTAAAAGTGACACGTAAATCTCGCCTCTTGGCATGTGATCTGCATCTGCGGGGTCGCAGCTAAACCCGAGGTAGCAACCTCATCATCCTGGCTGCGAGGTTTTTGTGTGACAGTACTAATATAACACTGATGAAAGAGCATATAAGCTACACAAAAAGAGGAGAAGGAGGAGGGGCGGTGCATGCAGAGACACTGGGATAGAAAAAGCCAAATCTTCACAACAGAGACGACAGATCAAAGGAAGATAAGGCACTGTAGAAGACTTTGGTCACATATTTATTTCAAAGCCCTGATTTATCATTCTGTTGCATGAGCAGCAACCCTCAGTTTTATTTAATAATCAATCACTGTTATAAAAGGGAACTGGAGTGAGTCTTTAAAGGGTTTTTGACAGCGACTAGACAAATATTAAAGCAACGCTAAAGAGCTCTCTCTCATAAGAAGAGAGAAAAAAAGCAAAACACAAGAAAGCTCACTCATGAATATGATAGCGATCCTCCGCTGAAGGCGTTGTGACAATCTAAAAACTGCTCTGTGACTCAGAGCTCAGAGGAAAACAACAGCTGAAAGAGTTAAATGAAACTTAAATGACTGAGCTCGACAACGAGCGTCTCTCAGCGCTCATCAGCACGAGATGTGAAGACCTGAGGGGTCAAAACACATTGTTTTTAACAAACACTCTCGGGAGCAGCCGATGAAACCCAGAGACCTCTCCTCTTTTATCTCCTCTGATTTCTGACATTAACAAGCAGCACCTGCCCAGAGTCACTTGATGAGCATATGCACGCTTTACTTCAAAGTGATATGAAATGCCTCGCCTAAAAAAAAGCTACAGCATAAAAGAAAAAAAAAAAAGAAAAAAGAGACAAACCAGGTCATCTTTTGACATCAGTAAGGATGTTGTTGAACACAGAGAACAAAATAATAATTCATCTGTTCCAGCAGGGGCTGGGGATTTATCTGTGCACACAGAGCAGGTGGAGAGATAGGTCAAACCTTTTCCCCAGTGTAATTTTCTCCAATCTCTCCAGCCTCAATCACTGCACATGTGTGTGACTGCGTGTGCATGTGTGTGTGTCCACCAACCTGACTGTATCTTTGTATCGAGCATTTACGTACATATGTGGGATTTGCATACACTCACGCTCCGCTGCACTCCTGTATGCGTAGCAGCGTATGCCTGCCTGCATATGACATATTATACAGTGTGATTTTCACCATCCACCCACAGGTGTTAGAAGGGAAACCCATGTAAATTTGTGCTACACATTTTCCATTATAGTAATCTTGTCCTTTTTAGGCTGAGATAAACATTGTGTGCACTAAGTAGTGGCTCGTGTGCGATACTTACGGATTAGAGCTATACATCTGGTCGAGGAACGCTCTCAATAACAAATGTAGGCGAGCAAATGCATAAAAATAATTCTATAACTTTTATTACACCCTTTGCTGGTGAGATTGGTTTAGTACATCATACATTGTTAAGTAAGAAACTGCCCGAATTGGAAGAAACGTCTTCGAGTGTCCTGGTGGATAGTAGTTTAAACTGCTGACCATTTAAACACAGTGTTCATATCTGCCTGGAATCTCTCTTTTTCCATTTACTTCATTTCCTGTCACCTCCATACTACTGTCTACTATTCAAATAATAGGCATAAAATGGCCAGAATGTATTTGAAGCCTTGAAGTCGTTTCATTGAGTAAATATGCCAAATATTCTCTGGTTCCAGCTTCGCAGTATTGAGGCTTTGCTGCCTTCCCCGGTCCTATATCATTGTAAATTGAACTGAAACCTTTATAGTTTTTAGACTGTTGCTGGGACAAACCAAGTGATTTGTTGTTTAATACTTTATTCACCGAACGATCAATCACCAGATGTAGAAGCACTACAAAAAACATCAGAAGTTTCAGGTCTTTAAAAGTCAAAGTCAGAATCAAATAGTGCCTTCAGTGGGCTGAGCGCCAAATGCACTTGATCCTGAGACATGACATCACTATGACATCTTCAGGGTTATGTTCTCAAAGGGTAAAGCTCCATTCCAGGTTTACTTACCAGTTATGTGGCATCTTAACTGACCTTGTTTGCAGTTTTTGGTGTCCATACAGCAGTTTTATAATGGTGGTCTACGGGGGAAAATGTGTGTATTTTTTTAGGTGGTGCAGCAGATTGACTACCTAACCTCATCCATTGATCTAAATGAGGAGGAGCAGCAGAGGACCGCAGGAGGTGACAGCAGCTCCAGTTCGGGCTCCAGCTCCAGCGAGGAGAGGCGAGGTCATCACAACGGGAGCCAGTCTCCACCAAATGTGCTGCTGAGCCCGGTAACCTCTGGCTTTTCATCAGAGAGGAGTCGAACTCTTCGGTTCACCTCCAGTCTGGGGTCTTCTCCCAGACAAGGGGGCCCGCAGCAGTCCAAGGATAGTACCCCTAAACATCAAAACCTCCCCTCTTATGACCTCACTCTGTCTCCCCAAAGAAGCCACCCTGTCCGGCCGCCCACTCCTGGTCTCTCGCCTCTAACAGTAAACCTCCATCACACAAACAGCCCTGGTTCTCAGCCTCACTCCCCTGGGCCTTCCTCCTCCATCAGGGTCTCCCCTGCCTCCCCTCTGTCTCCAAAGCCTCAACCAACCCCCATCCTTAGCCCTCCTGTCATCATAGAGAACAAAATCGGATCTTATCAGACCCCACAAAGCGCTGACCCATCTGCTGGTCAGCTCAGTCCATCATCGACCCAGCCTCCGTCTGCCAGCTGCCCACCCACCGCCTCAGACACTGTGTCCAACAACGACAGAGAGCGGCAAGCATCCTCAGCAGGGCCCGTTAACAGACCTTCACAGGTGTTCGCTGCCCCCGCAGCCACAGCTAAACCACCAACAGCGCCAGGCCGCAGAGGTCGCAAGCCTCCTCCGTACCCCCACCACAGACCGTCTGAGCAGACAAAGAAAGTGAAGGAGCCCCGCAAAGCTCCTCCGTACCCTGAGAAACGAAGGCTGCTCTCGACCACAGTGTGAGACAATGCAGCGGGAGGGGGAGGCTGATCGAACAGAGCCATATTCATAGCACCAGCCACGAGTCTGCGAGAGTGGAGAGTGATTTAACGCTCGCCAAGTTGAGCTGAGACCAAGTTTCCAAGGTGACAAGACGCAGACGCAACTTGAGGTGAGTATGTCAGGAAGAACAGCTTGGTTCTGCAAATGTCCTTTCCCCTCTCTCTCTCTCTCTCTCTCTCTCTTTTTCTCTCTTTCTCTCCTTCTATACAAATCTCTTGAGTATGTACGCTGAACATACACAGGGCATCACAACATCTGTCTGGGTTACTGCTCTGGTAACAAGAGCCTCTGTACAGATGCTCAGCCCAGCTCTCCAACAGACTGCACAGTTAAAGGGCAAAGGAGAAGGCCTAATTAGATAGAAATATGGAGGAAATTGAAATTATTGCAAGGTGTCAAGACAAAAGTAAGAAGTGATGACTTTAGTGCAGCCAGACGCATCCACTCACATGCATCAGCATCGTCTGGGTTAGATAATTGCTGTCAGGAGTCGTGATGGTATAACGAGAACTCAGTGCGGCTCGGGCTACTTTGGCTCAGCAGTGTGAAAAGCTCACGCGGGGGAGGAGAGGCCAGAGAAGTGTGATAGATCTGGAGACAGGAAAGGTCTCATAATATGAAGAACTTAGCAAGGCCATGCTGGGCGGCTCGGAGCTGACTGGGTCACCAGCCCGGCGCCTGGGTCCGTGTCAGGGGAGACAGGGGGCAGCTGGCCATTCGCTGTACCCTTCACAGGGCCCCTGGTGTTACAAATATCCCATCTCCTTTGCTGCCTCTGGCTTGACCGCCCGGGCCACAATCTCCATCTGTTCCCCTCCAAATGTCAGGAGATGCAAAGGGAGAGAAATAGGGGGCAGGTGTGTGTGAAAGGAAATGGAGAAAAACAGGCAGCCGGATTGATTACATAAATACAGCACCAAAAATTGATGGCTCAGTCATGGAGGTAATCTGATGTTGTCCTCTCTAAAATGTTCCTTCAAAGCCTTCTAGTGGATCTTTTTAAAGAATAACGCTGGTGTTTGTCGGTATTTTCTCTTACTGTCAACAAATCAAATGAAAAGACCAAAACCAACAGTGTGTTAGTCCGTCTCTGAATACCGTGTGACTTCTCCACCCTGCTTCTGGCACTCAGCAACAAGCCCATTTGTTCGTACTGAAACAGAGAATCTTATAAAAAAAAATTCACAAATGGCTTCGTCATTAGTTTCAGGAGATCAATGAAGGTCTGTGGCACAAAGGGAATAAGATTCAACAGGCTTGGAAGAAAACTGAAAATACTTGTTGGTTGGCTCGCTTCACTGGTGGTTTTGGTATTTTCACTGGATTTGTTTATATTCAAAAAATACATAAGCAAATACATATTAAGAGTCTACCGCCATGCTAGCAGCTCTGCGAGACTTCACTTACTGTGGGTGCAGCGGTGCTTTGAGCTAAACGCTAACATGCAACACTACTAATATGGTGATGTTAAGTCATATGTCCATGTGTTAAGCACGCTAATGTTTACCATGTTCTGCCATCTTAGCTGAGAGTGTAAGCATGCTAACAATTGCTAATTAGCAACTGATAAATCAGATTCTTACCTGATGATGATACAGCAGTGGTTGCCATCTTCCAGTTCATGACTCCCTCAAATGATTCCAAGATAAATATTGAAATCCTAATGAAATCCTGGTTCATATTGGACGAGCTGTGCAGAGCCATCCTATGTTCTTTTGGGTCCCCATCTGCTTCAGTTGTTTAGGAGAATGCTGCAACACTGTTTTCCTGTTTTGTTGAGTATGAAACAGGCTTTGCATCGACACAACAGGGAATTACAAAATGAATTACAATTGATCCTGAGGGACAACATGAAAGTATGTACCGAATTGAATTGCAAACCAAGTTGTGGAGACATTTTACTTGGAAAATGTTTGGTCTGTTGGTGGCGCTATAGAGGGAAAGTCAGCTGATTAGATATACATATTCTGGGATCTAAATGTGTGCTCTAATTTCATGATCGTTGAGACATTCCAGTCTGGATTAAAGAGCTGGATTTATGTGTCCCTGGAGCCACTTTGGCTAAAAATGCCTCTGATCAGGCACCATCCTCATCTGAGCCAGTGCTTGGCAGCAAATATTTTCCTGATGGTTGTACTGTAGGGTGAAAAGTTGAGAGTAAACATCTCTGCTGGTACCAGATGGTAAACAGTAGTGATATGTGTTTAGGGTTTGTATGACAGCCTAGCTGCAGCGCTAAGTCTCAGAGACAGAGTAAACTGGCAGTAAACAAAGACTTACTGTGCTCCAGAGACTTATTACTCAATGGAACAACCATCTTGTCATTTTTTTTTCTCCGTGAGGCCGCGAAACTGGAGAACAGTGTCTGAAATAGTCACACAGTTGCTGTAAAACGCTTTAATTACAAGTAGGAGACTCTGTGGGAGTTTCTTGGCACAGCTTGTCTTGATCTTGTTGAAACTCGGCTCTGCAAAAGTGCTACTACAAAATAAATGTTGTGTGTGTGTGAAATCCAGGTGTTTTATGGCTACAGTCATGGTTATATTTTACATTAAAGCAGTGGTGAATGCATAAATGCGTTGCTCAAGTATCATAGAATCCAAACGAACCGATGCCAATTTGAGCACAATCATGATTACTGATTTTCCCTTGGCTTAACTTGAGATGAATAAATCCCCACTGACTTTATATCTCTGTAAGCCCACAAAGATCAGCGCTCTATACATTCCCATATGTGCCTCTGGATTTACTAGATCCTCCCTGCAAAGCCTTTTCCCCCCAGAAATTAAAAGGGAAACAATGGAAGCTCTTTATCTCATGGAAACATTTATCCGAGGACAATATGTTAATTGAGCACGCTTACAGAATACGTTTTGAATCAAATTTGTCATAATGCTTGTTTTAATGGAAAGTTTCATAGAAGTTTCTCATTTGCATGCTGAAAAACTGTTTCTTACTGCATGTTTAAAGTAAGAATACATTAATGTGACTGTTATTTTAAAAGGATTCGACGGGGGCATGTTCACTGTGGCCCGGCTCTGACACGGCTCAGAATACTTAATGCCACTGCGCTGGCACTCACATTTCTTCTTTCTTTTCATGTTTACCCTTTAACAAGGCTGTGGAAACTTCAATCACATCATGCGTGACATAACAAGACAGAAACGCTGGGATGTCTCCAGAACAGTGACAACACATCTTTATTGAAACATCTGTCACATTTTCATCATGAATCAGAACAATCGAGCAGTAGAAAAAAAGAAAACTTGTACAAAAGAAGTGACATCTTGTGTGTTTTTCTCGTCAGCATCTGATCTGGACGTGGTTATTTATTCCTGGTGTGACCCTAGAGGGAGCCTCGACGGTGACATGCAAACTGAGCACTTCCTCGACTCCAGAGGATCCGAGCCCGGACCGAACAAGGTAACGGATCTCAGTGAGTAATGCAACCTCAGAATCAAATCAACTAAAAGCTCAAATCTGAAATCAATCCCCCAGAACTCATCTTTTTGGACTCCTGTGTGGATCTGAGAAGCGTTGGATCGATTGTAAGGAAGATAAAGGCGATCCTGCTCGCTACATAGGGGAGAGGAGGGGGGCAGGGCCCGGTTTAATGATGACGTACTTCTGAAACTTGCACAATATCCTCGTTGATCCACACATATGGCACTGACAGATGAAAGCAAAAGGATCGAGAAGGGCTTGGGAATATGGGATGGCATCTCTTCGCCATATACACCGTCCTTCACATGTCTGTGCACACCTTCTATTTCAGGATTTTTGGGTGAAGTCATTGAAACAAGAAAAAAGATAACGGTTTTATCTTCTATTGCATCAGCCGCTGCAGGTGTCTAATTAAAATGAGCAAGATTAGGGTAATTTAAAATAAAATAATAATGATTTACACTTATTACAGAGTCACATTTCTCAATGTAGGGTTTTTACAATAAATCTGCATCCAAAAATGCAAAAAGTGTGATCCTCAGTGCATCCAGATCTTTATATCATGTCATGAAGCTGCTATCTGCTCCATTACAAGTATCCCTTTTGGCCAAAACCAAAAGAAAGTTATCACAAATGGTACTAATTGCCGATTTAAAGGGATAAAATGTTCTTGCAGATATCTAGAACAGAGCGAGATTGAGGAAAATGTAATTGTTTCTGTGTGTGCGATGACGCTATTGAGGATTACTGCCTTTCCTCTCAGGATTACAGCAGATAGATAAATCCCTCCCTACTCTAAATATGTTATCTATACTCAACAAGCCCCCAGACACCAATCCTCTATACATTCACATAACATCCCCAGTGGATCAGAGCAGATTTGCTCTCTGTAAGTCTTATAGCCTCAGAAAACTAGGAAACAACTATGGAAGCACTTTATCTCATGGCAAGATTTTAACAACAACATTATGCAATAAAAAATATGAATACTCAACCGTTTCCTTGTCGATAACTCTCAAAATTGTACAAATTGCCACAAAGGTGACATCAGTATCAGCCCGCTTCAATTTTTGGTTGTCGTTCAGGAAAACAAATCCATCCTTCATTTATTGACGACTGAGCTGAAACACAGAGGCCTGACCCAGGGCTCACCAAAGCCACGTCCGACTTCTGACCAATTACAGCTCATCATGTTGTGTCCGTCCAACGGCTGTGAGTTTGGAGAGTTGAGCGCTGAACTTTCCCTCCGTGTGGGTCACTGGAGAGCAGAGAAGAGACACGGACAGTATTAAAACTAGGACACAAAGCACCTGAAACCAGCCGGTATCATCTCACTGCAGAGCTGCAGAGGCAGCAGTCTGAAACCTGCAGGTCCAGTCCAACCCGCACTGCTGCCTGTTGGCAAGGACAGTGAGAGCAGCAGGAGATCAGTCCTGCAGATGTAGATGTGCTCTATCCACAGATACGGAAAAATAAGAGCCATGTGTGTTCAAACTGCGTTTTTATTTCCGTTTGCACTGCAGCTGCTACTTCTGCTGTATGTGATTCTTGTGGTTTTATAGTTGGACTTATTAAAACAGAAAATTTAATAGTTTTGTTCACTAGAGCATATTTTCTGCTGAATAAGGAAGACAAACTGCTCACAGTGAATCAGCAGTCCACTACATTTATTCTGAGGAAGAGGCTGTGGATCCTCACTTGGAGTCGAAGGAAACATTAAAGGAAAACTAAAATGGACTTTAGGTTGAGATTCAGTTCAGTTAGCTGGCTATGAATGGGTGACCCCACTGTACTGTTGGCTCATCTGTTGGATGTTCATCGATCTGAAAAAGTCCAGCTTATGAATAAATGTAAAGGGAGATGAACAGAAAATGTATCTGCAAAATCTATCCGGTAATTTTGTTTTACTAGTGCAGTGCCCGTAAGAAAAGTGTATTCCTCTAAAAAAGTGGGAGGTTAAGGAGCTTTTTCATGGATGGCCAAATGAGGCTGTGTTTGAAGGTGGGACGTCAGGGATATTTAGGTTTGTTGTGAAATCCGATATTCCAGGGTATAATTGGCTGTTTTTAGATTTTGCCATTATATTTCATCTTAAAAGCTATTTACTTGGTGTCATTATTTTAAGGGCACAACCTCACATGTGTGACTGTACAGTTATTTTTTTTATTTTGACATACTGTATTAACACAATGGACCTAAAATCACACAAAAAAAACATGAAATCCAAGTAGAAAAAGTTAGATTTTTTTTACTGTGAAAACCACAAATATGTTTAACAAACCATTTTTTTTTTTTTTTTACTTATAATGCCAATATAAATTATTGTTTATCTAAATGTGTGCATACATTTAAAAAATTTACAAAGTTATATGTAACTATTTACATTTAAATGCAGGCAATGCTCAGGTCTGCCTGTGCTCCTTCCAGCTGAATGAAGAGCTGGACTGCCTGCTCCACATTCAGCTTCTCCTCATTATTCTGACTCATTAAACAAAAAAACGACTCCACTACTCACTAAACACACTACACCAAACACTACATAACACACTAACTACACACTCCAAACACGCTAAATATCACGAATCTCTCAACTCTCACACACACCGACCGTTGTTGCATGTCAATCATCCGCCTAGGTCCCTCCCACAACTTCCTGTTCCTCAACAACCAAACTTGCTGCTTGGACACTTTCGTGACAAAAGCCCGTTTTTACCGTTTCTTCCTGCCCCAGACACAAAGCAAACGTGACGGCAATGTTCGCGAAAAAGCGTGGCGGACATTATTTACCCTAGGTCCGGTTTTGGACGTGCCAATGCTTCCGGTCCGTCGCTTCGGGAGGTGGGCCGTGTAGCTAGCGGCTAGCTGCTAGCTAGTGGCTAGCTACACACGAACATCCACAGATTCTGATTCCACTTTGTTGTCTGCGCGTCTCCGGATCTCCTCAGACCCAAACAGACTCGGTCCGGACTCGTTTAATCTCATTAATCCACAACAGTCAGTTTAGATGCACAGGACAGAACGGGACCGAACCGCCGGCAAAATCCCGGTCTTGCTCGCGCCGCTGCAGGTATAAATCTGCTTGTTTCTTAAGGTGGGGGGGTCGCGGTGGGCTCTGCAGTGATTGGCTCTGGTGCGCGCGTGGCCACGGTGTGCAGTGATTGGCTCTGGTGCGCATGTGACTGTAGTGGCTCCGGTGGACATGCTCGTGGAATTTGTAAAGCATTTATGAAATAATTTATTAACGGTATCATTGCAGTCCAAACAAATGCGAAATAGCACACCCTTGAACCACGCAGCAGCCATGTTGAAACTCTCAGGTCAGTCTGATCCTGATCCGCAGAGATATTTGAGGAATACACACACACACGCACGCACGCACACACACACACACACACACACACACACACACACACACACACACAGACAGACAGACAGACAGACAGACAGAGGTTATTTGCTTTTATAGAGAGATGTCACAAGAAGGTTAAATTGTAAAAATGTCACTTATTGGGCCTGTAGGTGGCAACATCTGCAGGCATCTGGAGATCATTCTACGATGACTTATCTTTCCTATAGAGGGGCGAAGTCCCTCCGCTTCTGTTGGACCACCAATGGAAGTTATTTCAAAAGAACTATTAATGTTACTTAACAGGGAGAGACAAACACATTTATGATCCCGTTTGAATTGAGCCATAATCTACACATGTAATTTCTGTCACTTTAAAGGAAAAACATTTTCAACTCGAGAAGGTTGTAATTTGTCATAAAACAAATGAAATATTAGACGATGATGTGCCGTCTCGTTTAACACTCACAAATCTCAGCAAGCCTTGTAGAGTCGGTCCTGTATATTACAAAAACTTTACCGACTCTCCTTTCACATTAATGCAGTTTCCAATGTGGCCAGACTTGTAGTGATTTTCGACTATTTCATTTTTTCTGTCTTAAGGCGATGGCCATGTTGGTGTTAGTCAGTACGTTTACATGCACATCTTAGTCGGATTACAGCCATAGTTCCACTATGCTACTCAATCAGACAACTGCAATTGTGCAAGTATACATGCCGGTGAGAAAATCGAATTATTGGCCGAATCATGTGATACCCCGGTACGATAGGTGGCGCTGTACCCATTTCAACCAGTGGTAAAAGGGCCACCTCCAGCTGACCTCTTTGCGTCACCAGCAACAACAAACTCTGCCTCGGCATTCGGATCCCTATTTATAAGTACACAGTAGAAGGACTCTGCCCCGTCAGTCTACTTCCGGCTCACGGCCCCGGGAAAAAAATCTCGAGCCTGCGAAGAAAGCAAAATCGATCTGATGCAGCGTGTACATGCACGAGTAATGCGACTATCAATCGGATAATCTAGGTGTTTTAATCCGACTATGAGAAATCCGACCCGATCCGATTTTTGTCAGGCTAAGGTGTATACATGCATCTTAAAAATCCGGTCAGACTAACCCAGTAATTCGGTTTTCTTGAGTGTCATGTAAATGCATTGAGAGGCGACATACATAGTCCACTAGCTGAAAGAGTGGCTTCACACAAAAGTAAATGTTTGTACCAGCTTTACATAAATCTGTGACATGCAAAATCATCTTTTTCGTATTGACAAACTTTATATGTGTTATTCGTGGCACAATTCAAACAGGAACGCGATACAGCGTTTTTCCAAAATCAGGTCGCACACTAAGGGGCTTGGCCTCTGCATCAACAGAACTGGTATGGCGAGTCTGTAGGCGAGTTTACGAGCCAGTTTGCCCTCGAGGTTGTCAAAAGCGATGTACCCTCTGCGCTACTGTTAAAAATTCTGTGCCTCGAAATCATGATCGGAGGGATTTTTACGGAGGTCTCACAGTTGGGATTATCCTTAAATCTGTGATAGTTGCTGGTTTATGAGTCTGTAAGCTTCCGTGCGGTAGAGTTTAATCTTCTGAAGATGTCAGTTACTGTAAATTGTTGTGTGAATTGTCAAATCCTACTCATCACAGTCTGGAACTGAAGCCGCAGTGGGGATTTGTGCCGAAACTGAATAATAACAAATAATGCCACAGGGACAAATGGCAACCCACTCACAGCTGGAGCATATGCTTTTGAGGGAAGTCAGCAGGGAACTCGCGACGTGATGGAGAGGAGAGAACGAGTGAAGGAGGGAGAGGCCGACTTGACATGCAGAGGGAGCTGATTTAACACTTGAATATACAATCAATTTCTCACCTGTTGATTCGCCTATGGTAAATTCCTCCGGCTTCAAAGGCACGTCACCCTGTCCTCCCGCTGCCGTCTGCGACTGGAGAAACATACAGCAGCGATGAAGAGGGGGAGGAGGAAAGGGAGGAAGGGAGGGAAAAAGAAAAAAAATAAACAGGATGAGAGGCGGCGCAGGAGACAGCAATTTTTTTTTTATTTTTTTTTTGCAACAGATTGGCTGGAAAGTAGGAGGATGTGATGACAAGGTCAAGGAGATGCTGTGCGGGGGTGGCAGGTGTGCTCATTTGTGTGTGTGAGGTTATTTTTGTCCCGTCATTTAGCAGAGTTATTTCTTTTTCCTCCTTGTTTGTTTCCTACTTGCAGGGGACAGAGCCAGAGCAAGGAGGAGGAAACATGTGCTCTCACTAATAACGGAGTGTCAGGACTGTCCTTGCTGGGGGAAAGGAGGCGTGTCAAGGTGTGCTTCACTTCACCAACGACGCATCAGACACGGCGGGCCCGCGCTAAGTGACTGAGCTCGGAGAGAGTCCAGACATTAACCTTTCATGAGACATTATACGCACAGACACGACAATTCTGAGTTTGACTTCCAGGACAAATAAAAGGCTTCCTGT